>NC_140936.1:20143337-20743337 GCF_014529385.1 Adiantum capillus-veneris | reverse complement strand
AAGCAAGTTTTGTCATGTCTTGACTGGTGATTATAGTCAAGCTCTGCGAAGAAAACACCTTAGCTACACAGAAAATATCTGGCATTGTGTTTTGTGATTTGTCAACTGGCCATGAAACAATGAACAAGAAACTGTCATTTTTACTACTTGACATTAGAAGTTCAAATATTTATTTGGTCCCATAGGCTTACAATTGTTGTCGGCTAGAGTACCCTATCCTCTTGGCAAGAGTTTGAATAGTTGTAGTGTAGAGTCTAGGCTATTCAAAACTCACAAGTAACCATTGCAAAAAGTAGTAGAGATCACACACACACACACACACACACATATTTTTGAGCGTTTGCGTCTTCTCCTATAGCTAGACTTGGCATGTTTGTGGACATAGGCAGTCAACCATGTCATTGCAGGGTGTCATTAAATCCTTCAACCGGTTGTGATCACTCAAGAGCTCCTCTCTCTCTCTCTCTCTCTCTCTCTCTCTCTCTCTCTCAAAAAGAGCTTGAGCGGGGAGCTGCCCAAGTCCCAACTTTGAGTAGCACATAGAGAGAGAAGTTGGCACTCCTGAGAGAGAGAGAGAGAGAGAGAGAGAGAGAGAGAGAGAGAGGGAGAACAATTTTAATGTTGTAGGAAACTATCCCAAGAAACGAGAGAGAGAGAGAGAGAGAGAGAGAGAGAGAGAGAGAGAGAGAGAGAAGAAGAAGAACAATTTTAATGTTGTAGGAAACTATCCCAAGAAACGAGAGAGAGAGAGAGAGAGAGAGAGAGAGAGAGAGAGAGGCCTAACCTATCTAGAGAGAGTAGATAGAAAGAGGGGAATCCTAGAGAGAGCGAATAAATCAAGATTTAGAGAGAGAAAGATAAGAAAAGAGAGTGAATGAGAGAGAGAGAGAGCGAGAGAGCGGGGCCCAAGATAGCGAGAGGCGGCCGGCCGTACTAGTCTCTCTCTCATGCATAGTGCCTTTTACTCGCGTACCCCAAAACTGCTCAAAACGTGGGATCTGCAGTGTGCGAATGCGCCCTAAGCCTTGCTAACTTGAGCTGTAAATCAGGTCAGCGCAGAGGTCAACTTCTGCAAAAGTTTCGCAAAAGGCTTCTGCTGAGACTAGCCTAGTGTCGTTTCGAAACACACACACACAGCTGAAACGATTCGCGTCGCGTGGAAGCCCTCCAAGGCTCAAAGCGCTCGAGGAACGAGCAGCTGCAGGACGCGGCTCTTATGTTACCATGGCATGGCATTGAAGGCCTCACCTACAACTTCCTCGGCGCATTATATGCACTTCTTAATTTTGGACACAGAGGTCGCTGAACAACGAGAACTGTCACCGACCATTTTCATTCTACCCCGCACTTCCACAATGATGAAGTCGCACAAGAACAGCAGAAGCGGGAGGAGCACTGCAGGCTCTTCTCCGCTTCTGCAGCTATCTGCTGCTTATTCCAACAGCGCTACTGCCTCCATTCTTTGCTATGGCATCTCTACCGGTCATGTCGCGTATCGTTTTCTGCCTGCCTTGTATTTGTGCGCTTTTGGCAGCTCTTACTACTGCGAGCTTGCACGATGATGAATTTTTTGATGCCTCCTTTCTCAATATTGGCAGCGGTAAGCTCTCTCTCTCCGCATAGTTGGGAAAGCAAAGAAAAACCCTAAGCAGGTGGCTTCCTTCTACAGGTCTAGCTTGTGATTTGGCCAAATGCTTGAAGGGCCAATGCATTAATTCTACCTCGTTTCCTTTCTACAAGTGTGAGTGCAATGCTGGCTGGCAGTCCCCTTTTGGGGCCTCTTGGTTTCCCTGTATATTACCCAATTGTAAGTATCTCCTAAGCAGAAGAAAAACACAGGCATGTTTGAATTGATGCACGCAAATTGTATTGAATTGCATTGTGCTAATAGTTGTTGATGCTTGGCACAGGTTCTATTGACTTAACATGTGCCAATCGTAGCGCAGCAGCTCCTGCTCCGTCAATTGTGGTTCCCTCATTCAGTGGAGGTTTAGATGGTGAGTGAAAGTTGGCAAATTTTGCTCCTGTGCTCAAATGAAATGTTGTATATGGCTGTCGCAGTATTTAGCTTGCATGCTGGGAGTGAGGTGAAAAGAAGAAGGGAGAAGACAATTTTACCAAAGGTTTTGTCATTTTGCATGTTATTTGCAGTTTTGATTTGTCTTGCTCTTTTGTCGTTGAAAATCAGATTATATTATTTAATTTTTGAATCATATTTTATTGACAGGTATATGTGTGCCGCTTCCTAATGTCAGACCTTGTGAACATGCATTTTGTGTGCATTTTCGTAAATAGTTTACATATCCATGTTTTCTGGTCTCTTATTTGCCCACTTGTCCCTTCTCATGTGTTTTGTGGGCTCTAATCTTTCTGATCTTATGAAGCTGCATCCATTCAAATTTTGCTGTTGTTTTAATGAGAACACGTGTTGATGCTGATAACTGGGTTTTGTTCTAGTATGCTCTCTTCATCTTTCTGATCTTATGAAGCTGCATCCATTCAAAGTTTGCTGTTGTTTTAATGAGAACACGTGTTGATGCTGATAACTGGGTTTTGTTCTAGTATGCTCTCTTCATGTGTGTGGCAATGGAGAGTGCATTCATAACAGCAGTGATGCAAGAAATGCAACAGACGAATATGCGTGCATGTGTGATCCAGGCTATGTTAATTTTGGAAACAAAGCGGATGGATACTGCATTCGCAAATGTAAGATTCTATTTTGAATCTTCATTACTTTGCCAGCTGAAAGCATTTGAAGATACAAATTACTCTTTCTTGGGGACGTTTTATAGGTTCAATAGGTGCTGATTGTACAAATGTGAGGCTTCCTTTTGGAGGAGCAGGCAATACTTCACCTCCCCCTCCACCTGCGGTAGCTTCGTCTGTGTCATCAGCTTCTTCTCCAAGTGTTAATCAAGGTACAAGTCCCAGCTTCCCTACATCGAGTCAAACTCCTAGATCTAGTAAAGGTATATTAATTCATGCCTAACGCATTCCACTGAGTTTTGTGAGGATGCATTATTGTTACATCAATATTCTTGAGATGTTTTGGTACTTTGTGTTTCAAAAAATTGTGAAGTTAGCTTGTAAACACCATTTTTGAATTTTGAGAGCTTGCTTGGCTTAGATTCCACTAGAGGATGGTGGGATGTTTTTTAAATGTGGGATGCGTTGTATCTTGATAATATTCCGTTTATATGGAAAAGAGTTTATATCAAACAATGTAAGAGGTAAAAAAGATAATTTAGAAAAGAAAGAGCTTAACTTGAAAGGATTGGACTAATAATTGATTGTTTATAGAAGATGTTAGAGGAAGCGAATAAGAGTGAAGAGAGATAGCTCTATTAGAAAGAGCTTAACTTGAAAGGATTGGACTAATAATTGATTGTTTATAGAAGATGTTAGAGGAAGCGAATAAGAGTAAAGAGAGATAGCTCTATTAGATTGATAGTTATCTCTAAATTGTTGAAGGGGGTTCTGGTAAGAGCAATCGGCCAAGCAAGGTGGAATAGAGGATATTTTGTATGAATTTGTTTGTCTCGTAGATTGATGAGTGCTATTTAAGTGTTAGAAGTACTCTCTCTTTCTTATAGGGAGATAGTTGAAAGAGGAGATGGAAGCACATTCTTTTTGCTCTTTAAAAAAAATTAAAATCCAATTATCCTCGAGATTGAGGTTAAATTCTTGTACGAAAAGCAAATATATAGATTGGCAATGCCTCCCGTGGTGGCACTAAACATCCTTTTATTCACAAGTCTCTATCTACATTGATGTGGATTGAAACTCACATGGATGGTGGATGGTTGGTACTTTAGCCTAGTGTAGGACGCCGGTCTTAGGAGGATGCTTGTGTGTATGGACGTATTTGCATGTGGGTGATTTTGAGAGTGGGTGCAGACTCTCGTAGAGAAGGTGTCATATATGGAAATTGTCGAAGTCGACGATGCGGAAGCGTGCACAAGCAGGGAGAATACACGAGAGAGAAAGAGAGAGAGATACCATGAACCAACCAACCTTGGCAATGAATTGATGATAATAAAATGGGGGTTGATGGTTGCTTATATAGCAACCTTAGTAAATTGTCCTACCCAGACTTTGACAATTAAGTTATATAATTACTAAAAGCTAAACTAAATAATGGGATCATGTTGGGCAGCTCATTTGAGAAAAACTCTTAACACCCTCTTTGCAGCTCATAGTGGACATCAATAGTGAGACCAATCCATCGCCTACCCAGACTTTGACAAATAAGTTAAATAATTACTAAAAGCCAAATTAAATAATGGGATCATGTTGGGCAACTCATTTGAGCATAGTTACAGGGGACGGGGGGGACGGGCCCTAGGGCCGGGGAACGGCCGTAACCGGGCCGGGAACGGTTGGGAACGTCGAGGGACGGATGGAAAACGGGTCGGACGGGCGGGTCGCAGGGGGGACGGACCGAGGACGGCCGGGGCTGGACCGGGGTCGGACGGACCGGACGGGGACGGCAGGGGTCGGCCGGGATCGGATTCAAAAAAGTGACCGTTTTTGACCGTTTGCAACGGCTTTGTGCAGCCCCAACTGCCATATTTTTTAAGCATTGGCCCTTGGGAGGCTATAAAAGGCTCCCTTGGGCCTCTTAATACTCATAGTCTCAATGCTCAATGCTCATTCCATTTCCCTCAAGCTCAAGGCTCAAGCTCATTCCATTTCCCTCAAGCTCAAGGCTCAAGTTTGAACTTTGAAGCTCTCCTCTCCCTCTTCTACCCACTTTGAAGCTCTCCTTTACTCTCTCTCCACACAAGCTCTCCTCTAACCCTTCTAACTTCTAAGCTCTACTCTCTCGAGTCTCTCCACCATCATGTCATCTCAAGCCAACTCCACTTCTTAAGCCGCTTCTTCTCGAAGGAGGCCCGCCGTGCAAACGTGGTCGTGGTGGGATGAAGTCGACTTTAGCTCGCGTGGCAAAGGTGGCGGTGCAAGACCATGGACGTGCAAGCTATGTCCATACAAGAGATCGGGTGGTTCAAACAAAGTGCGAGCCCATCTTCTTCATGAACCCGGTCACGAGGTGAAGTTTTGCTCTCATGTAGCTCCCGAGAAGAGGTTGGATCTTCTTGAGAAACTCACGGTGTATGAGGTTGCGGAAGCAGCCAAGAGGGGCCGTTTTGTTGCCGTTGATCCCTCCGCCACGACGACACCGCGAGAGCAAAGGGAAGCCAACCTTGACGACATCTCTCGAACCTTCAAGAGCCATGGATCTACACCGTCCTCTTCCCTTCCGCATCGCCAAACCACTCTCAACGAGAATTGGAATCCTAAATCGAAGGAAGAGGTAGATAGGTCGGTTGCCCGATTCTTCTTCCACGACCACATTGCCTTCCATGCTTCGCGGTGAGTTTCCCTTGGCATATGCACATTGCAATCTTCCATTTTGTATTCATAATGGGTTATAATTTCTCGACTCTCCATACTAACGCAACATGCTCTATTTTGTGTGGATAGGTCTCCATACTTTCGAACCATGGTTACGAAAATAGGGGAATATGGCTCCTCTTATGTGCCACCTTCATCGGAGAGGCTTCGCACCACCCTTCTTGACAAAGAGAAGCTTGCCGTGGAGCAAGCGGCCCAAGCAACAAAGGATTTGTGGGAGACCAATGGCGTCTCTCTTCTTGTAGATGGATGGAGCGACACCCGTAAGCGGTCTATCCACGGGGTGGTGGCCTACTCTCGGGGAGAGATGTACTTTGTGGAGTCACATGATGCATCCGATAGTGGCAAGGCCGTCGAGATGCTTGCTGTGGAGTGGACAAGCACCATAGAGATCACCGCCCGGAGAATGTTCTTTGTATGGTTGCAGATGGAGAGGCGTCAAATAGGGCAGCTGGAGCTATCATTGAGGGCATGTATCTCAGCATCCATGTCACATTTTGCATGGCGCATTGCCTCAATAACCTCCTCAAGGACATAGGGAACTTGTCATGGATTTCACCCACCATTGGTGACGCCTCTCGAATTGTCTCCTTTGTGCTCAACCATCAAAAAGTGCGCCATGAATTCTCAAAGAGGAGCCAGTTGTCTTTGCTCAAATATTCAGAGACAAGATTTGCATTCAATTGGCTTATGCTAGGCCGCTTGTCTACATGTGGCGGAGCCTTAAGGGGCCTCTCTCAGTGATGAGTTCGAGGCCATGCCGGAGTCTACATCAGCAGTAGGATTGAAATGCCGAGAATGGGCCGACGACGCCGCTTGGTGGGAGGAGGTGAAGACTCTTGACGCCATGGTCAAGCCTATTCTACACCTACTTCGAGTGGTGGATGGCTTGCAGCCATGCATTGGCAAAGTCTACGAAGCCATGGATCGGATGATAGAGGCACTTGAGAAGCTTGTGCCTGACCCTGTTCAGTATGCGGAGATTCATGGCTTGTGTGAGTCGAGGTGGAATGGATACTACTCTCCACTTCATGCGGCAGCTTATGTGCTTGACCCTGAGTTTCAAGGAAGGCGTCAAGAGACCGACAAGGAGGTGAGCAAAGGATGGCGGCTTGCATTGGAGCGCCTTGAGCCTAGCAGTGACATTAGGCGCAAGATTAGAGACGAGCTACTCAACTACAGGCAAAAGAAGGGCTCCTATGGATGTGTAGATGCACAGCTTGATCGCAACAAGATTGGCTCGCTTTTGTGGTGGGAGGACTATGGAGGAGATGGCCCACATTTGCAGCGCTTGGCTGTTCGTGTCCTTAGCCAAGCATGTATCACTAGTTGCTTGGAGCAACTATGGAGTGTGTACAGCCACATTGCCTCTAAGAAGAGGAATCGCCTTGGCGTTCAGAGGGCCAATGATTTGGTGTTTGTGAGCGCTAACTTGCGCATGCTTGCCAAGAGCATCACACACAAGGCAGATCCTTTCACTGAGTGGGAGATGGCACAAGAGAATCCATCTATGGCCGATACTCTTTTGGAGGAGCTAGAGGAGGATTTCGAGCCTCAATGCGAGCCTCCCGAGCCGGAGCCCTCATACGTTGCTGACGACCTCGACTACGACGACGATGTGGAGATTCAGCAGGCGAGCACTTCTTGAGTTTGATGATCATTGATCACTCGACTCTCGAGTCTAGACTCTTGAGTCTACGACTCTACCTACTACATAGCCCTTTGTACTTTTTGTTATCCTTGAGGCCTTAGGCTTGTCCTAAGTCCTTTAGGCTTTTTGACTCTTGAGCCCTTGTGGCATGCACTTCTCATTTTGTATCCATCGATCATCGATGTTTTATTAGCACATTTCAGCCTATATGACTCGTGTTCTTTGGTCTATTTAGTGTAAATTTATGGTCAAAGTGATGCTCTATGTGTGTGGCATGTGTGTAGGTCAAAAAATGCCAAAAAAACTCTCTTTTTTTTTTTGCCGTTCCGACCCCCGTCCCCGTTTCCTGACTTTTGCCGTCCCGACCCCGTTCCCGACCCCGACCCGCCGTCCCATGTAACTATGCATTTGAGATGCCAAAACTCTTAACACCCTCTTTGCAGCTCATAGTGGACATCAATAGTGAGACCAAGTCGATGAAGAAACTACCATGGACACCTCAGCACCGGTCGGGAGCATTGGTTGGCTTTTTGAAACTTTGAACTATAGACCACACTACGTCCAAAAATCCCAATTCATGGACTGTGAACACACCACATCCGAATATACTTTTCTAGATAATGAACTTTGAAACACATCTTGTCCATAATCCGACCAACAAAAATGGACTGGTGCATTGATCCATAGTGTTTTCGATATGTCTGATTGGTTCCTTGTCAAATGCATGTGCCTTGAACTCCAATCTACGGGTTCAAACATCGATAACTTGAACTCCAACACAAGGGTCCAAATTAATTATACGGAGCACTTGTTGTTCCTTTCTGCCACTCACAAGTCTCTCTTTGGCTGAAGCTAGTGGCGGCAATTGCCCTCTAACTAGAAATCTAGTGTCGTGGCCACTACGGTCACCCCCACGTGTGCCATGCCGATCTCCTCTGTCTAATCTTTATTACCGTCATCTCTGTTCAGCTTGCCTCTGGCTTTGTCTATTTGTGAGTTCTTGCTTTTGCCTTTGGCTTCAAACTTTCGAGCCAAACAAATCGTTGTCACATTTAGAACAACTATGGTCGGACCTCGTGGGTATCGAGGCAACTAACTGAGAACTTTGCTTTTGGCTTCACAATCTCGACCAAACATGTTGACTGCTTCCTTCAGAACTTCATCGGTGCATAGGTTGCTAATTGGGTGACGGTTGATGATCGTTCCATATCGATGTGCTGGTTTGGTTTTATCTTTGCTTCTCAAGACCGCCTCGGTAACAACCTCTTGCCAAGCTGAAGACTTGCTTGCAGTCCATAGCATAAGCTTGCTCGCACGACTAGTCATCTCCTAGGCATTTCAATATGGATACCAAAGTTGGCTCTAGATTCCGTACAATGTTTCAGAATGCTGTCTGAAATTGCAACCTTGAAAACTGTTTCTTGTAGCATATCAAAAAGCCATGGGAAAACTGTTCTTGGAGCCTTCAATTGACTCGTATCTTAAAACGCTGTGTCACAATGCTGTTGGGGAAGCACAATCGGTAAAAGGCTCTACAATGGCGTTTCAAAACGTTGCCTTGCAAGATGCCACACAACCTGTCCACTGTAGCTGGTGCCCAATGACGTTGCGGGCCAAAAATGCCACCAAAAAACACTGCCTTTTGAAATGCTACCAATGAACGCCAACGTTTTTTACGATAGCCGACCTCTTCTTCGTGCCGATTCCTTCTCGCGATCAAGGAGCACGAGGGAGAATACACGAGAGGGAGAAAGAGAAAGAGAGAGAGATATTGTGAACCGACCAACCTTAGGAATGAATTGATGATAATACAATGGGGGTTGAGGGTTGCTTATATAGCAACCTCAGTAAATTGCCCTACCTAGACTTTGACAAATAAGTAAAATAAATACCTAAAAACTAAACTAAATAATGGGATCACATTGGGGAGTTCACTTGAGGAGCCAAAACTCTAACAAAAATTACCTTGGCAAAAGTCTACTTTTCTTATGAAAGAATTAGGATATTTTGTATTGTGTTGACTTTTAACGACGTGAAAATCGAGAACGTCATGTATAATGGGTGAGGCTATGAGACTTGGAATTAAGAACCGAGAAAGTGTTACGTGCATAAGGCTCTGTGTGCCATCGGACATGCTATTTGACTTCTAGAGCCAATCTTGTACATACAAGTTCTTAGAGCCTAGGGAATCTAGTATCCAAAATTGGTAAGCCTATTCACAGGACTCGCATGTTCAGACATATCTATTAGGTAAGGTTTTCTAGTTTTGGAACCATCTCGCGTAAATGATTTTTACGCACGTTTTGATGTGTATTATCAAAGTTGCATTCTAAACTTGTATTTATCATTCTTTCTATACAATACAATAAATATGCATACTAGTTTTAGTACTTTTTTTTTTTCAACACACCAGAGGGCCCACAGGGAGAGGTGCTTATCCCTTCCAAATATTAGCCATGTTACATGGTCGGGCAAGGGCCGCGTATCCTCGGGCAAGAGCCATGTGTAGGCATCACCATGGCCACCTAATTGATGCACCTTGTGCTGGAAGGATGGATAGAAACTCCACGGGCAAGAGCCCTAGCAACGTTAACACCAGGTGAGCACAAGGTGTCCCTCTAAAGTGTGACCGAATGGGAGATTTGAACCCACAACCCAGAGGTCGAGATGCCAAAGCCTTATCGTTAGACCAACTCTTTGGAGACTACTAGTAGTAGTACTTAACGTATTGGTTGTTACTTAAACACACTCATCACTACACGTCTATTTGCATGTATGTACATCAGGTTGTACTCACAAACACATTCACGTCAATGTGTATGCATGTATATACGGAAGCGTAAACTAACTTTTAAATTGCAATTAAGAGAATTTGGTGAGAAAGAGAGAAAGCTTGACACATCATTGGGGACCAGAAGATGGATTGGTCCCCTCCCCATAAAGAGAATATCTTTATTACCAAGGGAGATTCTTTACAAGCATAGAAACGGGGCATTGCCCGTCCTCTATTCTTCTTTGTTTTGCTCAGACTATTGACTACTTCCCCTCTTTTGCAAGTCTTGTTGGAAGCTCTTATTAGGAGAGTATCTTCCAAATAGCTTGTCGGAAGCTCTCACAACGGGGTGTCTATCTTTCGTTATGTGTTGCCCTTCATGCGCAATCATTCATGCATTGAACTCAAGAGAGAAACAAGCAAAATGCATGAACATATGCTTGTTGTAATTTTCTACACATAACTTAAAATTCTTACTTGTGCGTGCTCCTATACCGAAACAGAGACCTTCGCGATAGAATCGCACCAAATCTTGTGTCTGTAAGGTGCAAGGGAAGTGAATGTTGAACTTTGTTCAAGATGAGTGTTCCGAACTGTGCTCATCTTGAGCAAAGTTCAACATTCACTTCCGCTGCACCTTACATTGGTATCAGAGCTTTGACAGTGTTCTGTATCACTCAAGGAAAGAACCACAAGATTCACATAATTTTTTATTGCTTGTTGCGGTCGCACGTAACCCAAGTCCTCTTGAGCGTGTCGATTTCTAATCGTGTTTTTGAAGAGTTACAAGAAACCCAAGAAAGAAGGGCTTGTCCAGCCTCCCCTTGTGCCTCTTTTCATTCATTGAGAGCGAACCGTGTACTTAGCGGCCGGCCAATCGACATGAGGTGGGAAAAAGCAACCTTGGTGTGAGCGCAAGGCCGCCAAGGGGTGCGTCCGCGGAAAAGAGAAGAACTCGGGTGAAGAGAAGATCCTTCTCTAACAGAGATTGCAAGCTAAAGAAGAACCTCAAGAACCTCAAGAACTCAAGAACCAAGACCCACAAGAACCCAAGTTCCTTGTGAACTTGAGAACCCACAACTTCAGTGTATGGTCATTACCCGAAGCGGAATGGATACTTCGCATTGAGGTGATGAGCATGGTTGCGGCGAAGAAGAATTTTCCCCACCAGGAGGTTTTTTTGACCTTCCCCCTTCCCCATCTACGCCACGGATTGCACCATTTCCTATGGAGGCTTTGGTCAAGTCGATGATGGACCCGATGGCACAACAAAACAACAAGAAGCGAATCGCTGTGCGATGGAACAACAAGAAAGAAAGTAGAACGACAGGAAACCTTGGAACGTGAATGCTAACACAGAGAAGAAACCTTGGAGCGTGAGCGTGAGCAAGCGTGCTTGGCGGTCGGAAGAAAGACAGACAGTGCGTGAGGCACAGAGAGAACTACGTATGCAAGCGTTGATCTGACAGGTTCTCACCTCAAAGTCCGAACCAGCAAAAGATGTTGGTAGTTCATCAAGTGGCGCAAGCCGAGATTCGGACTCTTAACAATCCCGTCACACAGAAAATCACTTTCACTACAATGATGGTAAGATGGATGCTAAGATTATTCATTCTTGGTTGCATCAATTTAATGCTTATTTTGCGACAACTAAGAAGACAAGAAATAGCAAGGTTTTGACGGCATCTATGTACCTTGCCGGTGATGCCATTAATTGGTACCACGCATGGCAAGAAGCACAATTGACTGGGCACTTCGAGGAGGCCGAGGAAGGCACGTCCCTTTCCTTCAATTGGGCCGACTTCCAAGAGAAGCTCAAGGCGCGGTTTATGCCCCCACAGGACCTGGCACGGTTGAAAGACGATTGGCGCAGTCTCAAGCAAAATGGTATACCAGTTATGTTTTTCTCTAATCGTGTTTTGCAGCTCGGCACGCAATTACTCAAATCGGATGATGAGCGCAAGGAGGCTTTTATTTTCGGGTTGGACGACTATATCAGGTTTGATGTCAAAGTCCTCGACCCAATCGATCTCAACAAGGCAGTAGCGATTGCTCTCGCATAAGAGATGAAGCACAACAAGGGAAAGCCCAAGGAAAAACAAGACTTCCACAAGTACTTCTCAGACTCTTAGAACCCTCAGAACGGTAAGAATGATAAGAACGGTACATCTTCTAACCAATCTTCCAATATGTCACGTGACACATCCCAACCCTATGTGTCCGTGGACAAGCTACACCATAGCAGGGTTCAGTCAGTTCAGTCAAGTCTAGATTAGCAGTGATCTGGCACTTTTGTGAGTCTATTCGTAGACCGTGCATGCCCAGTCACTTAGCATAGATGCATATCCTCCGGCTGTACACAGCATGATCATCGGAATTCCCATCAGAATCCATTAGCATCAGTTAGGAGAATTTTCCAGTGCATTTAGCCTATTTTCCTATTTATTGGGATTTTCACTTATTATTTTTAAGTGACTTTCCAACAAAAGTAGGTAGGGCAATTTTGCTAAGTTAATAAAAAAGCAAACCCAAGCTAGCACTTTCTGGCAGAAGAGGCAGCATGAGCTTCCCGCTCAACATGCAACTTCTCAGCAGTACCCCCCCTCAGCAGTAGACCCTCGCCATCCACTCCTTCCCTTTGGCGTTTCCTCCCAACAAGCCATCGCCAACAAGTCCTCTTGCCTGGCGTTCCAACCTCAGCAGATACATCCCAGCCAGCGTTTTTCAGCCCTTGACAAAAACGCCAGCATCATTGCAGATTCAGCATTTTTTCAGCCGTGTCAAAAACGCCAGCTCAGCAGTAGCAAAAACGCAGAATTCAGCAGTTGGATTCTCGCAGTTTTCAGCTTATGACATAGTAGTAGATCAGTCCCTAGACGGTTGCAGATGTTCCCCCATTTTCAGCCATAAAAACGCAGCCAAAACAGTTATTTTCAGCCACCGAAACAGTCCCGAAATTCAGCGATTAGAAGATCTCAGATTTCAGCCATCAAGTCGTCGTCGTCGTCGGCATAGTCCCATTGCATTAGTCCATTGCATTCGCATTGTACACCTTTGTGCAATCAAAGTAGACCACTCTCGCCGACGAGAGTGGGGCCTTCGGAGGAGGGTTTTACAACCTCTCGGGTGTCGTATCTCTTCTCTCTCCTTCTCTCAGTCTCATTCACTTGCACGCACAATATCCACTCACTTTGTTCGTGACCACAACACTCTACAAGACAGAAAGCTCTCTCTTTCCCTAAAGAACTAAAAGGAACCTTGAGCAATAAAGATCACTAATCTTGAGAAAATACAACATTCATTCCGCTGCACCTTACACAATAGTCTCTCAGAAAAGAACTCTCCCAATGAACCTAAGGGTAAAGCTAACACAATTGCTAAACCTAAGCTCACTCCAAATGAAAAGGCAAAACAAGGAAGGCATTTTAGAAGGATACATCACGTCGGAAGAACAAAGCCTTTATTCTAAGGAAGGTCGTTGTTTTCATTGTCACATCAAGGGTCACATAAAAAGAACATGTCCTAAGCTCGAATCTAATGAATCTAAAGAACCCACATAACCCACTTCCTCTGTCAATGCAATAAATGAGAATACGAGTGTGACCCAAGTCTCTTATGATCCTTCCATTGATGAGTCTCTCATTAAGTGTTATGGTCATGTGAAGGGTCAGCGTTTTGTCATATTGTTTGACCGAGGCAGTATGCATGATTTGATTAGTGACTCTCTTGTCGAAAGAGTCCGCTTGGAGGTTCGCAAGACATCTCCTTTCGAGGTGTTAGGCCTCTCTCCCGGTATGGACTCTCTCATCATGCAAGAGTGCCTTGATGTTTTGTTCATTGTTCAACAAGTGTCCTTCCGCAGAAAATTTGTAGTCTCTCCTCTTTTAGGATGTGAGATGCTTTTGGGTATTCGATGGTTTCGTGAGCATAACCCTCTCATTGATTGGGCGGAAGATACGTTCATTTTCAATGCCTAAAGTGATTCTCTCCTTGTCATTCGTGGATAGCAAGTTGTTCATTCTTCATCTCTCATTTCTAATGTGCAGACGAAGATTGTAAAGAATTTGGAAAAGGAGACTCTCTCAGTCCCTTCTTTTCTAATAATCGAGATGATGAGCATGATGATTTGCATGATCAAGATGTGATTACTCACAAGCATGATGATTTGCAGGAAGAAACTGTGATTGTTCACAAGGATGATGGTTTAGTTGATACTTTTTCTAGTGAAGCTAACCTTATTGCAGCTTCGATCAATCACGAAGTATCGATCTTGGCTCTCGAGTCGAGGTTCAAAGAACCCTCACAGGAAGTATTACGTGTTCGAATGATTAGTCAACACACATTTTGAGTGTTTCATTCATGATGCTTTCTTGTATTTTAGTCACCGTCCTTATGTGATCCCTTTTCACAGGCATGACATAATGTACAATGAGCACGATTCACTCATGAATGAGCACGGATGTATGCTGATTACTCATGAAAAGATGAAATGTTTGCATTCAAGGAATTCACATTCCATGTCTCTTCCTTGGCATGCCACAGTATCCGAAAGAGCACAAGAAGGATTGAGCATCAAGCATCGACATTTCCATTGTGATTTGCCACAGTTGATTGATTTAGATCATAAAGACAAGTTTCGATTCCATTGTTCGCGTGTGTTTGATGAACGGTTTGGCACTCCGTCTCTATGTTCATCTACATTGCATACACAGTCTTTACAGAAGACTAGAATTTTTCCAGTCACTTTCCATGGAATGGGTATGTTCATGTTTTTGTGTTGGAAGTGATTTCAGGAATTTTCATCCTCGGAGATTCTTGAAGAAAGTAGACGCATGCCTATAGACGAAGTTAAAGCATTAAAGGAGCCACAGATGACTTTGTGTTGCTTTCGGCGTAGCCCAAAGGAGCAAGCGTTGTAGACCTTTATGAAGTTCAAGTATCGCATGATCCACATATCAGTGTGGGCCGGCGAAGAGTCCTTCACAGGATTCCAGACAGTGTTGGCGATCTCCCTCGACGCCATACAGATCGGTAGCAGTACCTCACTTTGAAAAGGAGGGGATGTTACGTACCCTATATGTACGTGGATAAGCTACTTCATGACAGGGGTTCAGTTAGTCTAGATTAGGAAGTGATCTGGCACTTTTGTGAGTCTGTTCTCAGAGCGTGCATGTCCAGACACTTAGAGTAGATGCATAGCCTCTGGTTGCACACAACATGATCATCAGATTTCAGTCAGAACCCATGAGGAGCATTTTTACAGCGCATAGACCTATTTTCCCTATCTTAGCCAATTTTTATAAATGTCAAACTCATCAATTAGGGTGCCTTGCAAGGTCAAATCACCCTTGGTGTACCTGTCCAAGAATGTCATTCATCCTTCATGCACCTCGCGATCACTTTCTTGCCCTCTTCCTCGCCATATGGGACGCAACATGTATCCAACAGCATGTAACGGTGTGTGCAACATATTCCATCTTTCAATGCATAGATCCTTAATCTCTCTCATCCTTGCAGCATCAATGCCTTGCATGTTTTCAATTTGCTCTACCATGCGATCCGTAAGCTCGTACATAAGCCCCATGGTGGCTCCTTCCCTACCAGCCAAACGGAGAATTTTCAAAATCGGAGCACACATTTTCAAAATCAGCCTTGCCTCTTGCCGAAAGGATGCATTAAACACAATGTTCGAGACCTCAGTAGCCTTTTGAGTCTTGGATCTCTTCATCTTAACAAATTTGTCATCAATCATAAGCTTGCGCATACCTTGCATGCATCTCTCATCCACAAGATTGGCCAACATAATAAAGTAGCACGCAAATCGAGTGGCTGACGGCTTGACCAAGTCCGTCTTGCTAAGTTGCCGAAACAATGCCAACACAGTAGATTTTCTTGTCACAAATGTGACAATCTTTGTTGCATCCTTAAGCACTTTTCCAACCCAACCAATCTGTCCAATGTCCTCAAACAAAAGGTCCAAGCAATGGCAAGCACATCTGGTAATCATCTCCCCAGCACCAACAAAATTGGTTGCATTGTCCATGCATACGTGCACAACATTTGCTAGGCCAATCTCTCTGATAACCTGTTTGAGATGCTTAAAAATAAATTCCGATGTCTTTGTTTCCCAAGATGTGTCTACGGCTTTCAAAAACACTGACCCATGAATAGAGCATGCAAGAAAGTTAATGATAGGCCTGCGCCTAGTGTCAGACCATCCATCACACACAATAGTGCATCCATATCTTTTCCATTTCTCGCGTACACCCATGATCTCAGTCTTTACGCATTTAACCTCCTCATTGAATTCTGTGGTGTGCAAAGAATGATAAGAGGAGGGAACATACGAAGGACCTGCTTGCCCAATAGCTTTCACCATTTGCAAAAAGTAAGGGCTCCTTACTTTCCATGTAGGAACATCCTCAGCATAAAAAAACTTGCGCAAGGCTTGGTCTGCTTGCTTCCGTGTGTGCAAGCCAAATGCACTCGTCAAACCCCCTTGAGAAACCTTCCTCTTTTTGCTTGAGGACCCCACATTGGACTTGGAAGAGCCACTTACATTAGTTGTTCCCTTAGCATGCGTACTCATTGAAGCACCTCCTTGAGCTTGAGAGGCATCTCCTTCCAAATCATTGACCAGTGCATCTACAAAAGCAGCTCTGTCTTCTCCCTCTGGCCTTGCGTCTGCATGCAATCTTGTGACAATCTCTACAACATCTGTTGGGGCCTCATCACATGGGCCTCCCACACCATGGCCAGCAATGCCCAAAATATGTGCACGGATAAGCAAAGGACCACCGTCCCATGAATGCCCACAAAAATTACATTTACAAGTCCATTTTCCTTTTGGAAGACTCTTCACTTGCTGCACATACTGCCACTTGGGGCGCTTGGTTCGGCCCATCTGTAAACTTGCAAAGAATTTGGCTTGGAAGTTGGAACTTGGAAGATGGTGCAACGAGCTTGAGCCTTGGAGTACTGAGCTGGCTGCTGCGCTATGTGTTGGCGGGAGAGGTTGGAGGCAAGAGAGAGTGCGACCCGAGGGCGGAGACTCGAGAGGATGGGCGGGCTGATGTTCAAGTCTCACTTCATACACGCTCTGTGACAGTGTCTGAGTCTCTGCAATCTCTGTATATTCTATGCAAAGACATTCGCCTACAGACTATACGAGCGCGCGGCCAAAAAAATGTAGCCGAAACCTTTTTGCCCCAAATGTTTTGCCACGTTGGCTGCAGGTACGAAATCCCCATCCGTACTTCATCCGTACCCGTACCCGTACGGTAGTACGGCAGGCCTTCCGTACGCGAACGAAAAAAACTATGAGCAGATCCATAGCAGATTGCATCAGATAGCAGAATTCAGCCCTAGCGTTTTTGGTTTGCAAATGAGCCCTTGGCGTTTCACAGATTCTCCACGATGGTTTCTCCAGAAGCGCTAGCGTTTTCAGTTTCAGCACCTAGACACCGCAGAAGAAGTCCCAAACCTCGCAGATCTCACCTTCCCATAGTAGATCCTTGCCGCACGGTCAGATCCAGCGCAGTTTGCAATTTCAGCCCGGAAAACGCAGATTTCAGCATCAGCGCGTCGTCGCCATCGACATCGTCACTGACATAGAATCAGAATTCAGCAGATACAAGATTTGCAGATTTCAGTCTTAACATTTTCAGATTTCAGTCCGTCTCGTCGTCATCCTCATTGTCGTCAAGTCCAAAGCATTGTAGAGATTTGTGCAATGAATAGTAGATTGCTCTCGCCATAGAGAGTGGGGCCTTCGGAGGAGGGTATTGACAACATTCTGGTGTCGTATTCTTCTCTCTCTATCTCTCACTCTCATGCACCTTCATTCACAGTGTTCACCATTGTGTTTGTGTCCATTGCACTCTCTCACTAAAGGAAGGGAAGGCTCTCCCTTCCGTAAGTAAAAGGAACCTTGAGCACAGTTCAGAGCACTCATCTTGAGCAAAGATTCACTTCCGTTGCACCGGCATAGGCGTAGGGTAAGTAGGGAGAAGTGAAATTCTATGAGTGCTCTATTGAAAACAGCCCTAATCGAGGTGATTAGGGGCTGAAAACAGAGAATTTACAGCCACCGCACTCTACAGATAGTGCCTGTTGCAACTTCTCCCGACGAACCTTCATCAGAAGGTGGCTATGATTGTGAGAGCCCTTGTCCTAGACAATGGGAGCACGAGGCTACCACATATGTTGCAAGGGGTTGCTCTCAAGCTTCAATGGGAGGCTCCATTACGTAGAGCACGCTCACATTGGGGAAGGGGGGGGGGGCGGGGGGGGGGGGGAGGGATGCACTGCCAACCTCAGAAGAGGGAGAGTCCTCTTAGCTGGAGAGTGAAAACAGTCTCGCAGTCAGTGATGCGAAATAGGCAAAGGACAAAAACTTTCTTCAGTAGACATTGGCTCTATGTACTCATGCACTAGACTCGACAAATCCAGTACTGCTACAAAGACATGAGTCACTGATCATGTCACATTTTCGTGGAGGGTCTCATATACAAATTATGATCATTTTTAAATATTTAGCAATTACATCCAAACGGCGCTAATATTTTCACAGATGTCTTGATCTACTAAATCTCTGTACTATCAGATTCTTATCCTTTCTTTTCACATTTCAATGAAAGCTCATGACCATCCCCACAAGATAGTACATTCATCGAGGATGCATTTCACAAATCACACACGTAGCTCACATTGAACACCGTGTTTCAATCATTCAATCTAGCCATCTGATCTAGTCCAAAACTCTTGATGCACCTTGTCATCTCATCCTTTCGGAACTCTTGGTGCACTAGCATCAATCAAGTACAGTTTCTGTTTTTCTGCATTCAGCTTTGCTTTTTGTTTCATTATTGACTTGTTGACAGGAAAATAGACGGCGTCTCGCCATTGGGAGTGAACCTCCTCAAGTTGGTAATTCTTAGGTGATCCACATAGTTCAGGTCCTTGGAGACTTGATCAATCTTTTCATGCACATGTCAACCTGTAGCTGACGTTTGTACGCTGCTCTGTTGAGATTCCTTTTTGGAAATTTGAGAGAGAGAGAGAGAGAGAGAGAGAGTCTAGCTGACCCGCTCTATACTTCACATAACATCAATGCTACAGTGATGATCGAATTGGCCCAGAAGATGCAATTTTTGAAAAAAAGTACTTACATTTGTAAAGCTGGCCCCACAAAAGCAAGACGCCCTTGTTGGACAAGAGCTTCTGCTGCCACTCCATTAGCTTGATATCCATTTTCAGTCCATAGCCAGTGCGAGAGGGTCTTCCATTGTTGGATCTGAACTCTCGAGGATTGATAGCTGATATTTTTCTTAGTTTGGTATTATACTTGCTAGGGAACTCTGATGTATTGCATTGAACTTTCTAGCCAAAGTTTGGCATAGATTTTCTGACATATTTAAAAGCTAGAGATTTGTTAATTGTCAATCCAGTCCTTGCCTTCCTGTGAAGGAAAACATTCACGTGAGCAGGGGTTGAAGTGGATGTGGTGTAATTCCTTATGCTGAGCTGAAATGGTTACTATATAGTGTGAGGTGGAAGCGAAAGTTAGGTATCAACATTTTTTGTGTGTTGATAGATTTTTCTGATTTAAGTTGCTCTTTTGCAGGTGATGTAATAGTTGCCCGGAACAGGATTTTGGCAGTAACTTCTTTGGCCTTGCTCATTATGTGGAGGTGAGGAGGGGGTCTTCTTCAAAGATTTACAGATTTCTCTGTGCAATCCTAGCGTGCTTGATTGGGATGTCCATCTTTCACCCGGCATTGTTGCGGTAAGATGGGATATGCTGAAAATTTCTTGCAGACCTTTACTGCAAATGATAATCAAGCATCCAGGCAAAGCCATTGTTGCATTGGGCCCTTCTTTGATCTACCTTTTACATGATAGAAATGTGCCAGAGCACTACTGTGTATGGGGATTGCTGTGTTTTCTTTAATTCAGAGGCGATGATTTTACAAGCTCTCTCTCTCTCTCTCTCTCTCTCTCTCTCACACACACACACACACACACACATACACAGAAACACTGCACTACTTAGTTATGCCCCTTCTAACTCTCTCTCTCTCTCTCTCATTTTATTGCAAAATAGATTGACAAATTTATAGATCCAACAAAGTCCAAACCACCACCACACCACCCCTCAGCTTTAATTTCCACCCCGACAAATTTATAGATCCAACAAAGTCCAAACCACCACCACACCACCCCTCAGCTTTAATTTCCACGGGGTGGAAGGCACAGGATCAATGGTCCCCATACAATGTTGCCTCCATCATGGGATCTCATGCTTAGATCTTAAAACCTAATATCTGGATCAAACTTAATCTGTGGATCATGAGAATAGCTTTTATCTTCAGATTAGCATTTTTGGATTTATAACATTGTGCCCCGATGTCTAAAACGAGACGATGTACATAGGTGTATAGGGTAGGGCATTGGGCTCTCACCCTAGTGGACGAGGTTCAAATCTTGGGTGCAAGGGGGTGGGGCATCTTGGGTTTAAGAGTCCCATCCCAAGGTAATTTTTTCCTTGCACTAATTGTGGGATCGCGAGATTAGTTTTTACTGCATGATAGTGGAGATCCTCCGTGCCCCTTAGATTCACAATCCATTGTCGATCCCTCGCCTCCCACCCTTAGATTCACAATCCATTGTCGATCCCTCGCCTCCCACCGCGTTGAGTACCCCCCCCCCCCCCCCCCCCCCCCCCCCCCCTTTTTACTGTGCAAAACCAACTTCTGTAGCCTTGGTTTTTGGAACTCCTTCAAAATTAGAGTATCTGAACATGGTTATGGCAATGAATATGTTTTCAATTCACTTTACAAAAGCTGATTTATCAACAAATTGTATGTTTGGCTTGCAATTGGTAAGGAATGCTTGCACGAATGAGCTAAAGAAAGAGGGGGCCATGGGTTACTTGAAGGGAAGTGGAGGGATCAACAAAAAGCACATAATGATACATGAGCTTGCAAATTAGAAAGAGTTCGCCAACTGATTAGAAAATCCAGTGATGAAAAAAGTTACTATTATCTTAAGGACATCACATCTTCTACATAGAACACCACATGATTAGCCATTAAACTTGTGGCATGGTGGTGATGGAAATGATGATGGAGCTTGTGGTACTCCACATTTGCGTCGTTGAGGACCATGGTTTCAGAAGCACATCTTTCGTCCTCGCCATGCCGCTCGTAGGCAACAATCTTCAGAATGGTTAAAGCAACCCCAACTATTCCGATCATAACCATGGTTACCACCACACTCCACAGGGGTACCATCCTCTCGCCTACAAGTTGCAATTGAAAGGCTGCTCATAACGACTGACACAGACGAGCTCTACTTCTTGTATTGGCAGAGCCCGAGTGCACACACCGCCGTCTTGACTGTTGACCAGTCTTGAGTCTTGCGTGTCGGGTTCGGCTCTCTTTGAACCACTGCAGCTAAGTTTTTGGTCTGCCTCCGGTAAGGACATAGGGAATCCTTGGCGTGGTATTAATATGGAACCTTGAAAGTTATTACTAAAACAAGCCTTAGTAAACACGAAGGAGGACTAGGGAATGGTCTCTTAGTGACCATTCTCTGTAATTTTGCGACCCCATGGCGACCAACAAAGGACGGGAGCCATTGGAGAGAGCAGTGTTGCAGGGAATGGTCACTCTAGGACCATTCCCGGCCGTCCTTTGACCGTGTCCACGAACCACGAGGCATCAGCTCGATTGTTTTGAAAGTCTTCTTGAAGTCCTCCTTTCTTTAGTTGATTATTACAAAACAGATCTACCCATTTCTTGATTCGGGCTTTGAAACATTTAGATAGTCTTTGGCTAATTGCCAAAAAGCCAAACCAAGGTGAGTCCTACAAAAAGCACTGAAATTTATTCTTAAACTTTTTTGAAGGGGACCATTCTTGTGTCAAGGATTTCCATGCATGCCAAAACTTGCACACAAGCTTCATGTCATGGGGTTTGATGGGAAGAGGGGAGAGTAAGATGTCCCTCAAGTCCAAGTTGGTCCAAGCCTTATATTCCTTCACCTTGAACTTATGTAGATTCCTTTTTAGCCATAAATCCCAATCTTCTAAATCAAAAGCTCTCATAATCCACTTACCAACCATTTTGATGGCCAATCTATCCGTGTTTATATTGCCCAATCCACCTTTGCTTTTGGGGAGGTAGCAGGTATGTCAAGCCACTTTAGGGATCCTAGAGTGGTTTGGATCCCCCCCCCCCCCCCCCCCCCCCCCCCATAGAAATGCTTTGGCTAGGGCGGCATAAGCCTTGTTTAATTGGTACTTAGTTGGTTGCCAACAAGACAAAATAAATTAGAGATGGCAAGATATAATGGTTCAAAATAAAGGCTTTGGCAGAGAGGGAGGACTGGTACTGCTGCCGTTTGAAGATCCTTTGCTTGAATTTTGTGAGTACCCAATTCCATCTTTGGCCAAATGTGACTTCAAAGCCCATTGGTATACCAAGCAATCTAAAAACTTGTCCATCCTCAATTTGCTTACATCCTGCATCAATCACAATCTGGGTATATTACCATTGGAAATTTTGAAACATGTTTTAGAGCGGTTAATAATTGATCCACTACTTGGATAGAAGACTTCTACAACTTTGGGGTCATTGGCCACCATGAGGGCATTGGTATTGTTAGCAAATTGATGAAGGCAAAGATCTTTACTTGCTCCTTGGATTTTAATTCCTTGTAATTTACCTATAAGGATTACATCTTAATTCAGCCAGCCAAGAGCATCCGAACAAATAACAAAGAGAAGAGGGGTGATAGGGTAGTCTTGCCTCATAGATTTCCTCAAAAGAATGGCATAAAAAATTCTCCATTGATAGAAACCCTTGCATAAGCATTCCCAAAAAGGGCTTGTACGCACAAACTTTATAAATATTCTGCCAAAACCAATGTCAGACAGTGATTGAAAAATAAAGTCCCACTCCATTATGTCATATGCTTTATCAAATTTACTTTGAAGAACATAAACTCCTAGTCACTGGCCTAGGCATCATCTACAGCTTCCCATAGAGTGATGATTGCATCCAATATGAAGCTTCCTTTGATGAAACCTTTTAGCTTAAGGAGAATCATTTGATGCATGATATATATGATTCTCCTAGCTAGGGAAAGGGCAAACACTTTGTACATAGAAGTCAGACATGTGATGCGTCTCCAATTCCCTTCCTCCTCCTTTCCTCCTCTTTTATGGATGAGCTTAATAACCTCCATGTTTATGGAAGTGGGAAGAGCCCCTAGATTCAACAAAGCCTCATCCCAAGTTCTAATAAGGTATGGAACCAAAAAATCGTTGTACTAAATAAAAAACTCATTAGAGAGCCAATCAAGACCTGGGGACTTTCCAACCTTGAGAGAAGAAATGGTTTCTCTTAACTCCCCCTTGGTGAGGGATTGATATAGCACTTTAGCTACATCAGGAGGCATCATCTTTCTCTTTATCTTGGCTAAAGTAATAGGTGCATGTGTAGGTAGAGTTCTAGGTCAAAGATTTAGAGGGGGGATTGACCCAAAGTGGGACCCCAATTCTTGATTGAAGTTGATTTTATCGCTGAGCTCAAAGTGTATATACCTATTAAAGATTCCACATGCAAGTCTCTTCATCTTCAAAGGGTTGCTTACAAAACCTTCCTAGTGCCTGTTTTCACTCTTGAAGCAAGGGCATTACATAAGACTTTCTTGACAAAAGGTCCAAGAAGAAATTGAACAAGTTCAGTCCAAGGGCTTTCAACTTCTTGCCAAAAAGGACTCCTCAATGCATCCCATAAATAAGCATACTTTTAGCCTTCTATTGGAGAATGTTTTTGACCCATTTGTGATTTGGAAGCTTTTGTGGATAAAGATAGGTCTTACAAAAATACAAAAACTCAGGACACCCTTTTTGGAGGGAGTAAAATGCAAGAATGAGATGAGTTGGACTAAAAAGACATCAGGAAAGAAGAACCAAGCATCCCTATGGTAAGAGCTAGAGGTCTCTCCTCTGCCTCCTTCTTAGACAAAGAAGGGGCGTCCATTCCTAACGCCTAGAAGCTTTTCAAATAGGATGATATTTAGTTTTCCCAACAGCTAGACTAGCAAGATGGCTCCATCATGGATCAAATCCTTTCTTCTCTTTAACATTCAGTGGATATCTATATGACACAAGCAGAGGAGAAAAGGTTTCTTATGCCCTCTATAGTTACCATTAAAAGGAAAAAGGATACTTCCAAGGACCCTACAAGACTCTCAGCCTCAGTGTCTAAACATTCAAAACACAATTAAAAAATGAAGTGCCCTCTTATGAAAGGATTTACTTAAAATTGCAAAGGCTTCACTGATCCCATTAGGGCCTATGCTATCAAAAAATGGATGCTAGATGCTACATACAAGCCTAGCTCAAGAGTAAAACACATCATCTCGTCAATATTCTTTAGAAAATTAGTTCAAGATACAAATGGTTCCACACTGATCATATGCATGGAAGAGGAGGGTCTACCCTAGCCATCCATGAGGACTACAGAAACCTGGTCTGAGATCAGAAACCTGGACTCTCAGACCTACCAATCCAAGAATGGAAGTTGGGTGGCTATCAATATCAAGGATCCCTTCAATTTCACAATAATCTCTGTTTATGCTTTGAACCCTGTCTTTCAAAGAGTCTCCACATAGGAGGAATAATCCAAACTTCCTAACCCTTGTTTGATTGCATGAGACTTCAACATGGTTGAAAATATTAGGATAGATGGAGAAATATGGGTCAAATGGTAAATGGCTTGGAGAAAACAAAATGGGAACATCTCTAAGACAGTCTAAAGCTTTTGGATGTATCAAATGATATTGGGTTTACTTGGTCAAAGAAGAAACATGGAGAGTGCTTTTTAGAGCAGCTAGGCTTGACATAATTTCCATGAATTCAGACCTGCTTCAAGAATATTGGTAGGTAAGCTATAATAAGGTCTTCTTTCTTTTGATCATGTTCCAATTATGTTTGACCTGCATAAAGAGGATTGCTTGTACAAGGAAAGATGGTCCCATGTTGATCAGTCTTACTTTCTTTGAAGTTGATAAAGCAAAAAATTAAGGATGCCTTTGACAATGCCTGTGTTTGCATTTAAGGCCTAAGATCATGTTGTTAAGGAAACTCAGAAGATGCTAACTGAAATATAAAAGAAAAGCTAGGGAAATAAGGGCTCACAGAAGCATGATGATTGCTAATTAAATTTTTGACGTAGAAAATAGTCACTCCCAATAGTCCTCGTCCCCCTCTCCTTATCGAGCTTAAAGAGCAGCTAATAAACAAAGGCTCCTAGTATCAAAGCCTCTTTGTATTAGACCACATAATTTTGGGCAAGTAGGTTGAAATTTTTTTTGTATGGTGTGCTCAAGAAGAAGAAAATTAAAGATATCATCCCGTTTTTGAAAAACAAGCAAGGAGTTATTGTAACCTCTCATTTAAGGAAACCTTTAAGTGTCCAAAGACTTTTATTTTGATATATTCCCCACTCCCCCACAAAGAGTATTTGATCACACTAAAACTAGGGGTTTAACTCTATAGGAAGATTAGGAAAGTCCACCCACATTGGGGCCTTTGTGGGTTTTGGGCCGCAGATTTTAAAACTAGCATACCAGTTATACACTGATAAGGGTGTTTTTTTAAAATCATTTATTGTCCATGGTTGACTACCTAAAGAGAAACATTAGGATAATCAAAGAAAAAGAGATAACAATTGTTAGGCTACATATGAGAGGGTTTTATGTTTTTGTTTTCCCAAGTGTGTGAAGTTTAAGCCCTGAGTGCTTCTATAGAGGGTCTGGTTCCATGTCATAGACATATAACAACCCTTTCCTAAAGCTACAAATGCCATTGTTCTTGCTCCTAGATCCGGATGGTCATTCCATCTTCCCAACTATTAGGGGAAAGCTGAGAGAGCTAGATGTGTACTCCGATTGAGTAAAGATTGACAGTGTCTGTAGGTGCTAACGAAGGTGGGCACATAGGTCGAGGCTACCCGTTTGTTCATTCACTCACCACCACTACCCTCATTTGATATTTTAGTTTGTAAAGAGTCCTTTTATTAAAAGCCTCAGATGGATCCTAAATAGTTTTAGAAAGTCATGATGATCCATCGTGACATTTCACATTTCTTAATCCATTTGTTTTAGTCTGTAAGTGGATCCCTTCATTGAAGCGCCTATTGACTTCCTTTAACGCTTTTGTTGTAAAAGGAGCGTAAATTTTTTCAAAAGAATTTGAGAAGGCATGATTAAAAAACAAGGTGAGGAGTCATGAAGGCCTTTCTAAAGGTAAGGGGGGCTAAGAGTTATCAGGATTAGATTTTGATAAGTGCTTACAATTAATGCCATTTTTCTTGTGTTTTGATATAAAATTGTATTGTCCAAATACATATATTTTCAAATTATATGTTGCGCTGGGCCTACTTACACAACAAGGTGAAAGGATCACATTGGCATTCTAAAACAAAATAAAAATGGAAAAGAAGTAAAATGAAAATAATAAAACAAAGAGACTCATTGACAAACTAAAGTAAAATATGGTTTTAATGCTTTCATAAGAAAAGGTAGGTCTAGTGAACATAAGAAATAATAAAACAAATGGACTTTTAAGAGGTCTTTAAATGAAAAGATGCTTTCACAAAATAAAATATTGGAATGTTCTCCCTAATGCACTCCCTACTTTCTTATTTTCTCTGAATAAGAGATGAAAGTTCTCTGAATGCACTCCCTAATGTCTTATTTTCTAAGGCCTTTTTTAGCAGGCAAAAAGAGGTCACACTTTATAAATAAAGAATAGATTTCTTAAGTGGCGTGTATGTAGTGCCGCTCCCATTTGGTATCAAAGTGAACGGTTATGATAGGGAGGAATTTTCCGTGCATGATCTTTGATGAAAGACGGAAGACCTAAGTTTCTTGTTTTATTTACCTTGCACTTGCATTCATTGATTGTTATGAATGTATTGCATAGAAACAAGCATAATTGTGAGTGTATGTATGTATATATTGCTGCTAACACATAAATTAGATGCTAATTACAACGGACCTTGTAATTAATCATTCCTCCATGCTGAACTTACCAAATTAACACTTTGCTGATTTAAAGCTTGAGTACTTGAGTCAAGTTATGGCTTTAGGGTTCTTGATAGCGATGAAGATTGCAAGCAACCAAGGTCACATATTTTCTTGGTAGGTTTTCTTGCTTATAAAAATTATGTGAAGAAAATTCATCAAGGAGAATTGAACTAAATTGTGAGAGGAAAGGAGGGTATCTCTATTTGTAAGGAGGCCTGAGAACACAAGCCCATCTCTCTCATCTCATGGAAAACCAACTTGCCATAAGTGTAGAATGACTAACCAGCTGATGTGGGTAGTTGTTGTTCTACCATGACTCCATAAAGGGAAGAGATGGGTGGAGGAAAGAGGTGGTGGGAAAGTGAGCACATGAGCAAGGCCTACTTTTTGTCTCCCTCTTTTTTCCATTGCATGTAATCTTTTGGAAGTAGCAGATTTGGTGAATATGAGGTCCATTCTTTGCAAGCTTGAAATTTGTCAAGTCCACATTGAAACAGGCAGCAAGGAGGATGTCTAATGACTTAAAATCCTTGTAATTGAGTGTCTGCAAAACATTATGCAAAAAACGTTTTGGCACAATCTATCAATCATGACATGGTGAAAGTAGGGGAGAGGGAATAGAAGTCCATTCAAGAAAGAGAGAGATATTGCTTTGTCTGAGAAATGCCATAGAAGGCTTCCAACATGCTTGGCTTAGGGCTAGGCATTGGCTTCAAGACTCAACTGCCAAGCATAGCTATGGGACCAGGGATTTCATTGACGTGATCATGATCGTGTGATTACGTTAATAACTCTAGTAATTACACAAAAAAAACACGTGATCACCTTAATTGTTAACGTGACTTTGATGATGACCTGCAAAAACCCATGGAGCCGGTTAGCCCGCCGAGTAAAAGAACATTCCCTGCAAGTCGTGCCGAGGTTTTTTATTTCCCTAGTGGGCCCCCCGGGCAATGTCTTTTACCCGACAGGCCCGTTGAGAAAATAAAAAACCCCGACAGGTGTTATTATATAAAGTAAACAACATGTTTACAGTGGTGCTTTGACTAGGCAAATCCCTGGGGAGTGTATCCGAGGGCCGGGTATTGTCATCTCCTTGACCTAAGGTCATAGACTCACAGGTCCTTTTTTTTGGGCTGAACGTGATTCATAATTCGGTAACGATTTCTAAAAATATTTAATTTCTTTACTGAACGTAAAGGCACGAAACCAAAACAATTGAAAATTTGGAGAGTTATGCTCATTGCGACGAAGCCATTGGTCCAAATGAGGGCTGTAATTGGTTTTAGAAGATGAGCATATGTAAATGACGAGTCGATAGTCAAGGGTTGGATGTCCTGTACTAGTGTATTGGGCATATAAAGATCCTTGAAGTCTTGCATTTTTCATCATCACAGGTTTGAGTTGATATACATTGTCACTACACAATATAAGAGCTATCATCCTTAATTGGTTACATTAGGGGGTTACAATTCTTGACTGGGTACAAGTAGTCCTCAATTGTGTGATTATATTGAAGATTTCTTTGCATTATTTCATGCATTGCCCAATACAAAGATTGCATTATGTATTATGAAAGATTATTATTGTATGACATGACGAATCATAGATCTTATTGCTTTCGTGTGTTTTTTTGCAAACAACTGACATCGTTCAGTGTAGAAGTTGATTATCTTTTGTAGCATTTGAAATTAGATGTTTCTTATTGTTTGCAAATAAAAAAGGAGGTATAAATAATCGTCATAATAATTGCATTAAGAAATTCATAGCATTGTTGTATTTATTATGCCGTGCAAAGAGTGCATTGCAATGTGTATGTTTGCTCACAACATAGGTGATCAATATGTGGATTTACCAGTTTTCATTGCGAATCTCATATCGTGCACATTTGATTACTTTCCTAGTGAATGGTTTTTTAATATATATTAAAAAGAAGAAAAATGTTTGAACATCTAGTTCTTTTTTCTTTAGTTTTAATTTGAAACAATGGAGAAAAATGTCGGCACAAGTGGTACAGAGAAGCCAAAGAATAAAACAGCTCTTGGCAAAGAGTGGGATTATGCTAACAACATATGCAGTTGATATATGGAGTGGCAATGTAAATTTTACTTCACAACAAAATCAGGTGGTGCACCACGTATTAGGGACCATTTTCTGGGTAGGTTAAAAAAAGTGGTAAGAAATGTGAACATCTTTAGGCACCTGCAATTGCAAAGCGTTTGAGAGAAGAGCTTGCCAAAAAAAGTGGCAAGAGGCAACATATATATAGCTCTGTTATGGATGCAAGTCAAGAGTAATCAGAGCTATTAACTATACTGATCTTGTGGTGACACCACCTAACCTTGGAGAAAAGCATGCACAGGGAGAGGAAATGTTAAGCCACATTCCTTTTAAGCGTCACAATGAAGGTAAACTTGGTCAAATGCGTCAAAAATCATTGCATCAAGGCTTTCACATGTAGTCTCTAAAAGAAGCACAAACTGCACTCGCCAAAACAATATTCTTCACTGGAAGTGCTTTGGTCATGGTAGACAACAATCATTGAAAGGCCGCGTAGAAGAAAATCGGTGAGTTTGGCCCGGGATTTTCAGCTCCTTATCGCACAATACGAAATGTTCTCTTGGACAAATGTTACATCGAAGTCAAAGAGTGCGTTGGCAAAATAATACTTGGGAATATTTCGCTTTCAGGAATGCACAATTATGAGTGACGGTTGGGGAAGACCATTGATCAATGTAATGCTGATTTGTCCAAGGGGAGAAACATTCAAAAAGGTGATTGACAATTCTGGTGCAATTAAAAGTGGCAAATATATTTTTGAGGTCTTGATTAATGTAATTAAAGAACTTGGTGTTGAACATGTCGTTCAAGTAGTCATGGACAACGCAAAGAATTGTAAAATGCTAGTAAATTAATAAAGAAGTTCTTTCCACACATTTTTGCCAATGGTTGTAATACGCACAGCTTGAACTTGGTGCTGAAGGATTGGTACACTAGTGAAGAAAGCACATGGTTCGCCACAATAATTGACATAGCGCGTCAAGTTGTGAAATTTATCTTGAAATGACAAAGAGTGCTCGATTTGTATAGAATGTGCATGCTAGTGATGTTGAAACTTTTTGCTGAAACTTGATTTTGCACGCATTTTTATACATTGGAATAACTTCTCCGCAATAAGTGCGCTGTGATTGACACCTTCAATTGCATGACCTTTGATGAATGGCAGCTTGAGCAAAAAGAAAAAGTGAAAGTGAAAATTACGTGTCTGTATGGCAACATAAACAAGGCTGCTTGGTGGAGGAGTGTAATGGATGCATACCATGTAATGATGCCCGTTATGTTCGCGATTCACAACCTTGATCAAAAGGCACCAAATATGGGCAAAGTGTGGATGATATGGTGGTCAATCCGACAGTCTTGAAAATCTCAACGAGCTAAACGAGTTTGTAGTAGAGAAGAAGTGGCGACTACCATTCTCTGGCAAACAACGATAAATTTTGGCCAAGTATTTTCATGCCAAATGGAAGAGCGCTCATAGTCCACTCCATAGTGTAGCTTACATGCTCAATCCGGAGTATTGGAGATCTGATGTCCAATACAGAGATGGTCAATGATTTCTATCACATGGTTAACACATTCTACTCCAACGTTCAGGATCGAATTGATTGTATCAAAGAAATGAGTGCATTTAGATTGAAAGAAGTTCCTTTTAGAAATGATTTTGTATAGTCAATGGCAAAAGAGCAACCTGCATGGAAGTGGTGGATGATGAATGGTCGAGAGCATTACGTCCCCTTGTAATGAAAGTACTGGCACAATGTGCAACAAACTCAAGTTCAAAGAGAAACTTGATTATGTACAAGTATGTTCATAGCACTATTTGCAACAGACTATTAGGAGACAGAGAAAAAAAATTAGTGTATATGTTTTGCAACGAAAAGATATTGTATCACATCAAAAGTGTTGTCTACCAGGAGGAAATGCCAACCTGGTTGTATGATTGTCAACTGGAAGACGAAGAACAGTTCAATGGTCGGTGTATCTCAATGCACTATAGACAAAATATAAGAGAATCTGGTAATAGATGTGGAAGTTGAATTACAAGGAGACCCACAACACTCAGACTTAGAACCAGATAACAACTTCACAGATTCAATATAGCTTGAGAGTAGAAGGAAGATTGTGTCAAAAACCATTATGAAAGAGCTTATATTGAATGTGTTTTGATCATATACAATGCTTCATATTCACGATGTTATATAGTTTGTCGGTCTCAATTGATATGCTCAGAACCAACATCTTGATCATCAATAGATTTCTAATTGTGCTAGGGGTATCTTGACGGGCTTGCTTGAATTTATACTCATTTGCCATGCCAACCATAACATATATTCCTTGTGGAATATTTTGTGAACAGATTGCGCATCGGCTACTATTTTGCATCAAATGAATAAGACAGACGAAATGATAATAATGACCACATATCTTGACGGGCTTGCTTGAATTTATACTCATTTGCCATGCAAAATATAACATATATTCCTTGTGGAATATCTTGTGAACAGATTGCACATCGGCTACTATTTTGCATCAAATGAATAAGACAGACGAAATGATAATAATGACCACATGTCAATGTATAGTATCCACTCCATCCATCAAAATTCTTGTAGCAAATTGGACATTGGGAAGATGAAGATGCATCCAAAGTAGACGAGGGGACCAAATCTGGATGCATGACAAGGTGACTAGTCTGTATCTCTTATACAGGTAGAGGATTCACTTGTTGTGTCAGATTCTGAACGTCTTTGCTTAGGCGGTGAATACTTTTCTCCATCTGGACCTATGAGGGTTGGGGTGTTTGGGTGGCTATAGAAAGCCGTGCTATTTTTGCATCTTTCTCTGCTAGATGTGTCGTATAAATATCTTTCTCTCTCTTTAACTATAGGTCGGCACCTTCAACTATCAATGCCAGATCATCTCGGATAAAAGTGACACAACTCTCCCTGATATCATGGGTGGCAACAATTGTCTCCTTTGACGAAAAGTCTACTGGTCGCTGTTGCACAAAATGAACATATAATATTTTTGCAAAATATAACGCACAATGTCCTTTTTGCCCTGCTCCTACCAGAGAATGTGGCGCGCGCAGTGGGTGCCGTCCTTCCGAGAAGACGACTGCACAATAGGTATTTCTTTTCGTGCTGCTCCTGCCAGAGCACCAAGAGGTGTTCGATACGCAGCTTTGCTTGTTTAATGCCGCTGGGTTTTCAAGGTTATTGAAGGCGACTGCATTAAATGGGGTTGCTCTGCAGGCTCAGGTGGCGAGGACGTGGTAGCAAGAGGTCTTTGATGCGCTTTCCTGCTCATTTAATGCCGAAGGCGGCCTTCTCAAGATTGTTGAAGGCGACTGTGTCGTTGTGCAGGCTGAGGTGACGAGCACTGCTCGTGTTGTTCTTTAGGCTTCAGTGCACGTGTTGAAAGGCACAGGAGATGTAATTTCCATGTGCTTATTGTAGCTTATATAAGAGGCCAGAAAGGGCAGAAAAAGCACTGTAACAAGTCCTTGTCTCCGGTGGTTATCATTATACTGTGTCATGCTTTTATATATATGGCAGCAAGTCTGAAGATTTGTTTTAATGTATGAGCTTTTGAGCTACATTATCTAGTGGAAGATTCTCTCTCTGTCCTCCTTTTGTACATGTGCCAATCGTTATACTGTGTCATGCTTTTATAGATATGGCAGCAAGTGTGAAGATTTGTTTTAATGTATGAGCTTTTGAGCTACATTATCTAGTAGAAGATTCTCTCTCTGTCCTGCTTTTGTATATGTGTCAGCAAGTCTCAATCTTTGTTTTGACATTTGAGCTTTGACCTATCTTTTGCTATTCAATTTGTCTGTGCTGATATGCTGCCAATTCCAAATTTAAATCAGTCGAGGAGTTGAAATTTGCTGAGTGTTTGCTGTAGATTAGTTTGAGGGTTTGTGTCTTGTGCCTTAAAGTAGTTGCATCAACATTTCTTTGGAGATCCTCTTTATCATGGCATTTGATGATGGCATTGCTGGTGGTGGTGAAGGGAGTGCAAGCAATGCCTCACCCAACGACGGTGAGAGCATGGACTTCTCTGGAGGTTTGTTTCTCTGCCTCGTGTGCTAGTGTTGTTTTCCATTGTCCGTCCTGGTTTCTTTGTGCTTGCGAGCGACACACTCGAAAACATTTGTTTCACTGGTGTCGTTCTCCCGGTCCTGCTGCTTGCTTTTTGTTATGCTTGCAAGTGATCTGCTCGTGACGGTTGCAGCGACATCATTTCATTTGCAGCTTTTTTGAGCTGGTCCTTCCTACAGTGGCCTAGTGTTGCTCCATTTGCTTCTGTTGCATTAGGAGCACTACTGGTTGAGCTGGTTGTATTCTCCCTTGGCGACTAGGTTTGGCATTTGTTGACCCTAATTTTGAGCTTAACTGCGTGTTCGATCTTTTTGATTGCTGGTTTTGGCTTATTTCTGCTTGTGTGCGATGCACTCGAGAACTTGTCTTTTTGGGGATGTCCATAGATGTTTCCTGGTGATTTAATGAAGAAAAAAGTGCTTGTTTTGTGGAGGTTGTTGCTCCTTGCCTATGTGAATTCCCCATTTGTGAACTCCTTGTATTGAAAGAAGTGACTGTGCTATGGTTCGATCGAAGAATAGGAGCTGTTGTCACACTTTGAGGCTTTGATGAGAATGCTTGCTGCCAATCATGAAAGGCTCCTTTGGGTGGGTTTCCTCTTGAGGAAGGTGCACTTGTGGAAGGCTGAGGCCTTGCTTTACTAAAAGAGGAGGATCTTGAAACACCAGCAGAAACGGGTTGGTTTTGTGCATGCAAAGGTGATAGCCTATTAGCTGATGTGTTGCAGGGGAGAAAGTAGATGTTTTTTTGGTTGTCGCCGAAGATGAGAGAACAAAGTTGCCTCCACCTTTTGATGCTACATCTGATGTGTATCTGCTTGTGGGTGTTGTGGGGTGAGAACCAGGTGCTGATAAAGGTTTAGCTTTGCTCTTTGGTGTTGTTGGGTTGATTATGTGTGCTGAGGATACTGGGGTTCTTCTAGAAGGGCTTGCAGGCCTTAATGCAGATCCAAACCGCAGAGTAAGAGGTGTCTTTTTGGGTGCCGATGTGGTCACATTGGTGGTTGAATACATTGAGTTTCCTGGCAGCCCATTGGATCTAGCCGCATCATTGTGCCCCTTCCTATAAGCCAATATTGGATCTGTCAATAAAATAGCACCTTGGTTTCTTGAGTCCGCCTCTGCTTGGTTGCTTGAAAACTACAAGTATGAACATAAAGTGAGGGACGAGTGTTAATACAAGCTTTCTTCCACTTTCTTGCAAGTAAATGTCGAGACACACAGATTTCTTTATCAAAATTATGCACAGAAACTTACTCGTGATGTTTTAATAGCAGCTACAGATTGAACCAAGCTAAAAGACTCCAATTGAGATAGGGAGTCGTCTTCTAGTGCTGAGTTGAGTTTTGAATGGTTTCTTAGAGGGGTACCAGGAGGAGTAAGCAAACTTATGACAGAGACCAGATTTTAGACAAAGAGTGATCGAAGACTGTTATTAAAATTAACACAAGAGACTAAAGTAGAATTACCAGTCATAGTCATTCTTGCCTAACTCTATTGTAAGAAGGTCATCGTTTTTCAGATTCAAATCTATAGTTTGGGAGTTATTGACAGCTAACTTGTTGTTATCAACAGCTAACTTGGGATTGTCCGCCTGGCATCCCGGCGTGCCGGCGCAAGCTTCTCTGGATCCTCTCAAGAGCTTCGTTTCTGCGGCTCATTCTTCCTTGTCTTTTCCGAGTGTCTTGCATGTTGGACGTTTTTGACGTCCTCTTTGCTCTGCTCAACTAATCAATGCTACGCTTAATTGGATACTTCCTTTTCTTGTCCTCTTGCAGAGCTGCGCAGGTTCGTTGAGTCTGCTCCATGTCCTGCAAACAAACGTTCATCGCACTTGGCATTGTCGAGCTCTGCTGGGTCGCCCCCAAGTCCGAGCTTTGAGGAAACCGCAGCTGGGAAGAGGTGTAGGCGTGCCTTGCTTCAAGGAAGCCCCGCTAGCCATCCGGATGGTAGTGTAGGTATGGCCAGCGTGCACATTCATTCTTTGTGGAATAGGCTTGGCCTGTCTGCGATGTTCTCTGTTGCAATGCACTGCTGAGTGTTGAGCTACATTAAGATGGTGCTCTGCTTTCTTTTGTCGGCAAATGATACTCTCCACTAGGGGAGGAGTGCGCACAAGCACCGTCTTCGTCTCAACAGCAACTTCCTTGCCCAGCTCGTGAATTAAGCAAAGCTGTAGCCTCATTTTTTGAAACTGGCCAATCTTCAGATGCTCACAATTTCTTGGATAGTGGCAAGCTACTGGACAAAGGGAAAAGCCTGATAGTCAAGGAAACCTTGCCACTATTTGTGATTAGTGATATAGATGAGAGTAGTAAACCTTTCTCTATAGAGAGAAAAATCTTGAATTGGTACGACACATACCGTTCCATCTCCCCTGGGCAAAAGAAAGTTCGACATCGTTGATGCCGATTGCACCGACACGATCACGGTCGTCGTTGTGGATCCCTTCATTGAGAGCTACACCAAGGAGCTCAAGATCGGCATTGACTGTCCTCTTGTGAGGGCTAAAAACCATAATGATGTTGGCTCAACTTCATTCTCCTTGCATGTCGATGTGTTGACAACCATTCGACCTTGTGACCCATTCCCTGTTTCTTTAGTTTTCTATCCCGAGACAAAGATAAGCACATTTCTTGCTGACGCTGCAATTTTCGAGACTTCTAGCCGACGTCCACCCTTGACGACACTGGCGTTTGTTGTCTTGCAAAGTCGCAATTTCCATGAGAGAATTGGCACTACATTCGGGGATTTGGTTGTTGCCGATGGCCCGACCCCGGACGACAAAGCAATTGTACGTATCAGAAGCATTGGCTTCAATGCTCCTCCCTTTCGTTGTTGACAAACCTTTTGTTATATGTAGGTGAGCTTTGTCAACTCTAGAAAGCATGACTACGATCAAGTCATGGCCCAGATGGCTAGGGAGGACATTGTTATGTTTGTGGCTAGGAATATTGGCCTCTTTGTCGGCAAGGTGTGCACATTGTCTCTTCTAGACGTCTGAACTTTGGTCCCCGTGCGAGGATCACGCTTAAAACAAGAATTGACCACATCATTTCATAAACAGTGTGAGATTCTCGGCTACAATAGAGAGGTGACTTTGCATGCTTTGTAGTCAACTAGATAAAGATATCTTTAGTAGTCTTTACACGTTTGTTTTTTTTGTAGGTTGTGGGGACTTTGCGCTTTGTGAACTTCAATAGAGCTCTCTTGCATTCCCAGTGCTCAGTTTGTGACTCACCGAAGGTGAAGAAGATTGAAGGCCGACTGCGTTGTTCCCTTTGCTCTCTCTCTCTCTCTCTCTCTCTCTCTCTCTCTCTCTCTCTAACACACACACACAAACAAACACACAAGGCGACTGAATATTTACAATCTTCACGTGCCTTTGCAATGACTCACTTGCCCGAACGCGATGTCGATGCCGTTTTGCGGTGTAGTTTCCGAACAATTTAGACATCTTTCTCGCGCTATACCATCTCCAAAACTCAACAGAAGCACCGCATGACCTTAGATCAAATTTGCTCAATGACTTGTTTGAGAGCTTCTTGCTTGAAAGACATGCTGTCTCGGGTGCATGCCTCTTCTTCCCTGCTGACAGGGCCACTAGCTCAATGACGGCCACAAAATTGTCATCTTTGTATTCAACAGGCACCAATTCACTTGCTCTTAGCCTCGACGTGTTAAAGGCCTTTGCTTGCTTTGCTAGCTGCAGGTTGAAAGTGTATTTGAAAAGAAATGGAAGCATGAGAACAATCATCTTGGGGATGCCATCGAAACCATTTCTTGCAAAGGGCATTTTGCTCTCCGAAACAAGCAATGGCATCGCATATCTTCCCACCTTCACAACGTGCTCAAGCCGTGCACGTGTTGGATGGAAAGAAGATGAGGGTGGCCGCTTTGCATCGGCTATCCTTGTTGCATGAGGCTTTGCCTGATGTTGAGGTGGTCCGCATGTTCCAGGCCAAGCACCCACACAAGTTGCACACAACCCAGGCCGTGAAATGCAAGCTTTCACGCCTGAAGAAAGACAAGGGCTTGGTCACTGGTGCTCAGATACGATGCACCCATGCCAGGTTGAGAAAGCCCATTAAGAGATACAACAAAAGCATCAAGGACAAGCCCATTACACCCTACAAAAAATGTGGATGCTTGTTATTCCGACGCCAGATAACACGTCAGCTTCTGCCTTTAGTTGCAGAATCCTCTTCGAGGAAGCGAAGACGCTATGGGGATGTGTATGTTTGCAGCCAGTGCAAGAAACACTTGACAAGCGATCGCAATCACCTATGGAGCTTGCAAGAGACATGGCTCAATCCAGCGCTTCCCTTTGTGTCAGATCTAAACCCCGTAGAGGCACGCTTGGTCTCCATTCGTATCCCCTTCGCCAAGATACGCGAACTGACATATGATGGTCAGTATGGGCTTAGAGGTAGCGTTGTCAATGTGCTTGCCAACTTGGAGAAGAGCCAGGATGTGCTGCCTCGCTTCATTGAGGATGAGGCCTCTGTGCTTGTGGGAATCAAACGGAAACTCGAATACAATAGATGTTACCTAAGCGGCGTTGTGCGGCCCCTGCTCACAATGCGTGCAACCACTACGCTACTATCCACACCACTCTACACGAGAGAAGGTGTCACCATCAACAACAAGTGGCTTGCACACCTTTCTAGTCTAAGCATGGCTCCTGCGAATTCCCTTAACGACGATGCGCACGATGTTGAGCTTGAGGATGAACAGACTGATGTCATGCTCCATGGTGTCACAAGTGCTGCAGAGGTTGTCGATTACAGTGCAAGATTCTTCATGTTGCACCTTGCGAGGGCAACTCACCGTTGAGCATCTTCATGGATGAGTATTGTGAGGAGTTGAGCTTCCCAACTCTTTTCTTCGGGTCCCCTAGAAGATATAGAGAAGCCGCAACCAAAGATTATCAAACGATTGCAAAGTGGGAGCTCTTGAACATCGACAGAAGATTCGCCCTGGACATTGAGAATTTATTTTTCAAGTCTATCAAAATCATGTCAGGACAAGTTGCATCCTCTATTTGGGTGCGAATGCGCAAGGGAAAGCTAGGAGGTGCAGCGCTGACTGCAAGGCAAGTTGTAGAAGACACAAACATAGAGAGGCTTCTCAACTCAAGGTTAGGCTTTAGAGACTTTGAGTCATTGCGCACATCCCCCGACTACAAGGAAAAGATGAAAAAAGTTGTCTTCGCAATGATCTGACAACTTGGACCGCCCACATTTTTTGTCACGTTCTCCTCTGCAGAGCGAAGATGGAAAGAGCTTCTTGCTGCACTAGAGAAGTTAGTCCCGCTGAGCCAAGAGCCCGAGGAGAGCCTGAGCTCGAGCGAACGTCGCCTCATTCCCGAGGAGAGCCTGAGCTCGAGCGAACGTCGCCTCATTCGCGCCGATCCCATTACAACTGCTCGTTTCTATGTCAACAGGTTCAACGCAATGAAACGGTTGTTGCGGACTGATTCCTCCATATGTGGCAAAATACGAGACTTCTTTTTCATCACGGAGTTCCAAAGTCGCGGTAGCCAACATGATCACGGTTTGTTGTGGCTAGAAAATGCTCCATCACTCACAACGCACTCAGATCAAGATATTGTAATATTTGTAGATACCCACATTAGCACAGATGGATCCATCTTGCCCAATGACCTTTCTGAAGCTTACAAGCACAAGCACCATATGACTTGCCGAAATAAGAGCAAAAGTTGCCGTTTTGGATTTCCATGTTTTCCCATGCCATTCACAACTATTATTCGGCAAGGAATACTTGAGCCGAACATAGCTAGACAAGGTAAGCTTTACTTGCAACAAGTCGAAAGACAACTCAGCCAAATTGATTTACAAAATGCCCCTACATTTGAAGAATGGCTAGAACAAGTACAACTCTCCATGGAACAGTACTTGCTTGCATTGCAAGCAACAATCTCAGGACCCAGTATTTTCCTCGAGCGCAAACCAAGCAATATATTCACAAACAACTTCAACAAGTCAATAGCTTCACTTTGGAATGCAAACACAGATATATAGTTTGTGCTAAACGCACATGGAGCTGCGATCTACTGCACCTCATACATGACAAAAATGGACAATACATTAATAGGAGCAATCAAGGCACAGGTTGATCACTGTGTCGCAAACAATGCAACAACGTTGGAGAGACTACAAAAAGTTGGTAGCACAATCCTTAACACACAGTAGATTAGTTCACAGCAAGCTGCTTACATATGCCTCTCACTTCCATTGCATAGCTTGTCTAGAGAATTCATATACATAAATACTAATCCACCTGAAGAGCGAGCTCTAGTGCTAGAAAAAAAGAATGCCTTGCAAAAAATGCAACCTGACACGACAAAAATCTTCTCTGCCTCCATCATTGACAAATATGCCTCCAGACCGCACTCGTTCTTTGCCATGTGCTTGGCCCAGTTCGCTTCCACAACAAAAAATCCCTCCAGGCCTGACATGTTGCTGCGGAGGGCACGCATCATACGGTACGTTAGATATAGTAAAGCCAAAGACCCTGACAACCACTACAGAGAACAATGCCTTCTCTTCTTGTCATGGTCAAGCCATGAGAATGAGCACCTGCCCGAAGGTTCGTCTTGGATCGATGTCTACACTTTGAACATTGAGACACTGAAAAACAATGAATCACAATTCATTGTCGAACCAGCTCCACTCGACAGATTCGCAACAGCCGTCACAACCTCATGCAACACGAGAAGTGTGAGTTCCTTGAACGATTCCGACAATGCCAACGTGATGATCAACACCCCATCAAAGCAACCGACGAAGAAACCATTTGCTTTGCATTTTTCCAAACATATTGCCATGACCAATGATGATTTCCACGCATCAACAAAGAAGCTAAACCCACAACAACGACTCATCCTCGATGATGTCATGCTCAAAAAACGCATATCACCATCAGAAAAGATACATGTCTTCCTCACAGGTGGAGTGGGCACTGGAAAAACATTCACGCTGCTCTTGCGAGTCGAAGCCCTCATTCGCTTCTACACACATAAGTCGGGCCACAATCTTGACTTTCCTAAGGCACTCCTGATGGCATATACAGGCAAGGCAACATTCAACATTGGTGGTACAACTATACACTCAACTTTACATCTGCCTTTGATAACTACGGCACACACAAGCCTCGGAGCAGAAAAGCTAGATGCATTGTCCTTACTTTATCAAGATTTGGAGCTTGTAGTGTTGGATGAAGTCTCCTTGATAGGATCGAGTGTCTTCTCATTGGATGATTCACGTCTTCGTGCCATCAAGAGAAAACACAACCAACCTTTTGGTGGCCTTGATGTCATACTCTGTGGTGACCTCTGCCAAGCTAGCCCAGTCAAGGACTCTTGGATATTCACAAGCAAGCAGGCTCTTCTCGAGGCGGTCGCACGTTTGTACTGGAATGAATTCCTTAAGTGCTACGAACTAACGATCACAATGAGACAAACCGATGCACAGTTTATAGAGGTGCTCAACCGAATGAGAATTGGCTTGCACACCAGTAGCAACCTTGCATACATTAACAACTCCTTCCACAGAGAGTTTCCTGTTGACATAACCATATCACACCTATTCTACTCTAACAAGGCAAAGGATGAACACAATGAAAAGGTCTTCGCACAATTGCCTGGTGAGCCACACATATCCAAAGCGATTGACAAGGGTGCCGCTTCTTGCAACAAAACAATAGCAATTCCATCGGATGCCAAGCAAACTGCGGGTCTCCAAGCAACATTGTGTCTGAAACCAGGGCTAGTGGTCGAACTATGCGCTGGAAACCTAGACATTCTCGACGGCCTTGTCAATGGCACAGAAGGCGTCTACAAGCTCTGCACTACATTCTCCGACACGACATGCCTTTGGATTCATTTCACCAACCCCAGCATAGGGAAAAAACAAAGGTATGACCACCGTCATCTTCGCAACCCACTCACATTGCCTGGTTGGACGCCAATTCCACATCGCACGCGAATTCCAAATTGGAAAAAACTACTTCAACACCCTCACATGCAAGCAATTCCCAGTTCAGCCTGCTATAGCCCGCACAATTCACCGATCACAAGGGCTTACACTCAACACAGTGGCTTTCAACCCCAAAGGAATTAGGTCTCACGGCCTCACATACACTACTCTCACACGGATTCGTGACACTGCAAATCTATATTTGATAGAGAGGTTGCTACCCTACAACATTCACACCAACGCATCTGTCCTCAAAGAGCTCCACAGGTTGAGAACGGAAGCAGCTTATTCCCCCATCTAGAAGCAGCTGCATCTCCACCAAGATACACATTACATTGTCTAATCACTGAACGTCGTCTCCCTTGGAAAGCATGTAAACGACATCATCCACGACAAAAGCCTGATGGCCTCCGACTTCCTCTGCCTGCAAGAGACTCGACAACATGCGACAACCATTCCAGGCTTCCACAACGTATCCTCAACAGAACTACACGGCATCTCCATTCTCCATAAAAACAACCTAATACCTACACAAATACACATCTGCATAAATCAAACGCTTGAAACGATCCATGCAACTTTCCACTGCGCCAACAACTGCCTGGTGACAGTCATTTTACTCTACAGGGCACCGGCATCATCACTCCCACGGTTCCTACAAAGCATCTCCAATCTTCTCAATTCAACCCGCACCATGCGACCACTAATCATAATGGGAGATTTCAACATTGACGCACTTGAGGAAAGCAGCACATATAGAACCCTCTCCACCCTCATTCTCCAGCACGGGCTCCACCGATTGATACACCATCCAACCACAGTACACAACTCTACGCTAAGACCACATATGGGTTAGCGATGACCTGCCGCAAACCATGTCTGGCACCAACTACAACTACTGGTCCGACCACTTCACTACATACCTCCTCATTGCCAAAAACTAACCTTCTCTTGCTTTCTGCAGGCCATTGTGAGTTCTCACCTTGTTTTGGTATGCTAAAGGCCTTAGTGCACTATGGGTGAAGGTCATTCGAATTTCATTGCTTGACAAGTGTCCCAAGGGGCCTTGAAAGTCTTCTGAATAGAAAGACATCATAGTTTTAATTGCTATTTTTCAAAGTTGCATTCACTTTTGTGGATGAAAAATTGTATTCAAAGGAGTGTGATCCCATGATATGAGGTATTAATAGAAGGTCCTTTTATTTAAAAACTTCATAAAAGTTTATTTCCTTGTTTTATTATGTTCTATGTTTATTAAATTTATATTTTCTTATGAAAAAAACACTAAAATATTTTTTTTGTGTTTTAAATTTTATTGTTTTTATTTTTACTTCTTTCTCATTTTATTTTATTTCAAAATGTTACAGTGTGCACCTTCCACATTATTTAAGTGGGGCTCTTTGTAATATATGAACTTGTGATTAATATATGTATAGTAGATCATACAATTTTTTATTAAAACACAACAAAAATTCCATGTGATTATGGGCACTCACTTAAACTTACTCTCCCTCATCTCCCCTTAACTTAGCACGGTTTCGTGCCTCCTTACCTTGTTTTGAAGCCATTAGGAATACCTTACATTAGGAATACCAAATAGGTCTGCAACGTTTCTTTGAGTCTTATTAGGGAGAATCAACCAAGATTCCCACTTGAGTTAAGAATAATAAAGGTGGTTGAAGTAGAAAAGAAAAGCCAAGCCTTACTCTCCCTCATCTCCCCTTAACTTAGCACATCTTCATGCCTCCCACCTTGTTTTGAAGCAATTAGGAATACCAAACAAATCTGAAATGTTTTTTTGAGTCTTATTAGGGAGAACCAACAAAGATTCCCACTTGAGTTAAGGTGGTTGAAGCAGAAAGAAAAGCCAAGCCTTGCCAAATGGTGCACATAGAGGAAGGGGACGCAAGCGGTGCCACATGTTGTGCAATGTAGACGAAGTGTGTGGATGCAGATAGCTACATCTTAGGAAAATGCGACTGTGTTTTTCTTTTATAGAGCAAGGCATTGTGCAAGAGGCAGTGAGCCTCTATTTGTGGAGTGGTCTAGGGTGAAGCATTTCGTCCCACCTAAGAAGGTGATGAGGTTGAGTCCGACTTGCTGCTGTAGAATTTGATGATGAGATGAGCCCTAAAAGTTAGATGGAACCTGGGAAGATTCTATAGCACCGGGCCTCTGATCGTGAGAATTTGTAGTAAAATCAAGCAAGTCGCGGAAGACACATTAAAAATGGAAAAAAATCAAGCTATGAAAGCTTTACTCTTAAAAAAAAACCAAGATCAACTGAAAACTCTTGCATGTGTGATGATTTTGGTGTAGCCTCACTCCTAATTTCAGAAGTACAATGCTTGTTTGGACTTTCAAAAACACTTTCTTCCACCTTCAATTCTTTAGAAAAGAAGATAAGAGGGTTCATCTAAACGAGCAACAAAGAAACATCACACCATGAGTAACCAGAAAGACCTTTGGAAATTGATCAAAGTTAAAGGGAAGGACATATCAAATAAGCCTAAAGGAGGCCCAGAGGCTCAAGGTTTAGTAGTGGAAAAATGATCAAAAATCATTTCCATTGTCCCATTGATTGTTCAAAATGTGGCTAACATCTAAACAACAATAGAATTATATAAGGACTCCACAACACAATCTCACACTAAAGACACACTGTAGGAGGAAGAAACTCAAGGAAAAACCAATACTTCCATCACTCGAGAAGATTACCTGATAAGTGACAAGTTTTACAGAAAAAGCAGTCTCTAGGAAGCCTCAAGGAGAATTTCACATTGAAACTCTGGATAATTTTCACCATTGACCTTATGATGCTTTTCTAGTGTAGTTTAACAAAGACCATAATGATGTTGATTTAGTAATAGCTAGTTACATTGTCACATTCCAAATGGGGTGGAATGCAATAGTCAATGATGTAGCCTAGTTAATTATGCCTCAAGCCCATAAGGAGTTTGGTGAAAGTAGTAGTAAAGAGTAGTGGAAACACGAACTTGAATTGTTAAGTATGGAGTGTGATTACCCCTTGTAATTTTTTGTATTAAAAACGCACATTTGTAAAATCCCCGTTATGAGGAGAAGCCATCGTGCGTGAAGAAAAATCACACTTCGTCGCAATATTCATTTTCGCCAAAATATTATGGCCAAACAACGACCGAAAAGTGATCGAAAAACGGTTGGTCAGTGGCCGATAGTCAATGGCCGGTTGGCCGATGGTCGAAAGTCAATGGTTAGTGCCGATTTCAAACGGGACTTGTCTTCTCAAGGACGGCCTCACATGGGTGTGGGAGAATTCAACTCGGACTTGTCTACACAAGGGCGGCTACACACGGCTCCCTTTCATGAGAGAGGGCAACCTTTTTGACCTACAAAAGGAGACCTTTTCTACACACAAAAACGGATTGAAAAGGTGAAGCATTGTGGTGCATTGTGAAGTTGATGCAACAAGGCGTGTGTGAGGTGGTGAGAGTGAAGCAAGGCGGGAGCTCCAAAAGGGTATAATTCCTTTGTAACTTACTTCTTGGTTGAAGTACTAAAGCCATTGAGTGACTGCTTTCCCATGGACGTAGCCCACATTGGGTGAACCACGTATATTGTGTACTCTCTCTCTCTCTTTCTCTCGTGAAAATTATCTCTCTACATTAAGTAATCTACTCAATTATCTACTTAGCTACGTCATATTCCCTAACATGAACAACTAGAAGCTTTATTTAAGAAAGAACGGGAAGCAAGAGATCATTGTTACCATATACATGTGGTAGTGATGTGTATGAACACATTAGGACCGCCGGGGCATTTTTTCCTCTTTACGAGGCTTTTTTCCCCGAGCATTGTATATACACCCATCATCTAGGGCCATCTATCTTTCCATTGCATACTAAGTAACACACTCTCTATTGTGTGCCTTGAGCTTCCTTCGTCTTCTCCAAGTTGTGTGCGTTTCTCTGCAACCCTAATTCCAACAATTGGTATCAGAGTAGGTTGCATCCTCTCGGGCTTAGTCGCCAGCTGCTCCAGCACACACCTGCTCACTTTCTCCGATTTCAGTGAGCTTTGGTAAGCGATTGCAGGTCGACAAAAATTTTGAGATAGCTCAAAGAGCTAATTCTGCTCAGATTTTTAATTCGGGCTCATTTCGGCCTCCGTTTCCACTACAGGCAGTACTGCACATGCTATTTCGTCATTTTGTGCAAAATTTCTGTCAGTGCCGTTTTCTGCATAACAGGTGCCTCATAGTCTTCTACGGTTTGTGCTATATAGCACGTGTTGTTCCCGCTCCGTTTCTCCTATTTTCGGGCAGTTTTCACATCAGGTGCAACATTTACCATGGCTGACAATAACACAGATGTGTTCAAGATGTTTGCTGCTGAGGACAGGTTGGATGGGGACAACTACCCTATGTGGGCTTATATGATGCAACATGTTCTTTTGTCAAAGGGCGTCTGGAATATTGTGCAGGGCATTGATGTACGTCCTGGTTCTGAGGATATAGGTGATGTTGAGGATGTTGCAGGTCTTGTTGCAAGGATTGCTGCTATTAGAGTTGTTTTGCCTACGGTAGAACAAGCTCGTTGGGATGTAAAGGATGCGCAAGCTCATGCATTGATTGCGTTGTCTGTGAAGCGCACCATTGTTCCTCACATTCGTTCAACAAAATCTGCAAAACAGGCTTGGGATATTCTAGCAGGTCTTTATGCAAGCCGCAATGAGACTAAAATTGCTTTGCTGCGTAAAGAGCTGGAGTCGAAGATTATGCATGAGGAAGATGATATGGACACTTTCCTTACTGGTGTCAAGGATAACAATGAGCAACTTATTTCTGCAAGTGAATTCATTTCAGACAGTTCCCTTGTGCAGAGTGTTCTTGATGCCTTACCAGATTCCTACCGAACTTTTGCTAGTACTGGAGACTGATGACCCAAGGAAATCCTGAAGTTGTCAAGTTTGATGCATTATGCACATTGCTGTTGCAAGACTCACTTTCCAGAAAAATAGAACTAGGCAGCGTGCAGTTGAATAGGCTTTTCTTGCTTCTCAAAGAAAGGGTGGTAACAGCAATGCAGCCACTTTTTATGGTTCTGCTGCGAGTGGCAAAACTTCTGTTCCTAATGTTTCTGCTGGCAGCAATTCGTCTGGAAATTTTGGTGATAAGGGCAAAAAGAAGATACCTTGCCATTATTGTAAAGCTAATGATCACATGATCAAATCGTGTCCTAAGTTGAAGGCCAAAGAGGCTAAGAAGAAAGAGGGTGGTTCCACTGCAAATGCTGGTTCCAGTACAAATGCAGCCATTGTTGAGTCTTTTGTGAAAGGAGAATGTGTTGCTGATATTGATGCAGAATGGGCTTTTAGCGCAGAGTGAACTTACTATCCTGCTATCCATGATGCATGCTTGTCAGTTACTGCAGATTCACATGTGTGGTATTTCGACAGTGGTGCACCTGATGTGTTTACCTCTCTCGAGTCTGTCCCTTCATGGGAATTCAGTCACTTGTGGCAACAATGCCTCTTATCCGGTTCAAAGAGTTGGAAAGATTGTGCTTATTACTGCAAATGGCAGTTCCTTCACACTTGTTGATGCACTTTATGTACCTGGGATCAAGAAGAATCTCTTGTCTGTATCCGCACTTGCTAGACTTAGACTAGTAGTCAAATTTGTGGATGACAGATGTACAGTTCATGATCTCAGTTTTGGTGATGAAATTGTTGCATCTGGCCTTTTGTGCCGTGGGCTATATAAGCTCACTTTGTATGACAAGTGTTGACAAAATTTTACAAATGTTGTTGTAGATTCAAGGGCTATTTCAGACGCAAAACTTTGGCATGCACGTTTTGCTCATCTGAATTTTGCTAGTTTGCTGCGTTTGCAGAAATATGATATAGTTGGTTCTTTGCCGCCTCTTGAAGCACTTGTCAAACATGTTTGTGAAGGCTGTATTTTGGGTAAGATGCAGCGTTCTAAGTTTTCCAAAGGATAGTTCAGTTCGGGCCACATGCAGTTGCAGCTTGTACATAGTGATGTTTGTGGGCCCATGCAAACTCTGTCCTTGGGCAATTACCTTTACTTCGTGACTTTCATTGATGATTACTCCAGACATGCATGGGTATTTTCGCTTAAAGCGAAGTCCGAAGTTTTTATGTTCTTCAAACAATTTCTGGCTATGGCTGAAAATGTCTCAAAATGTACTATGGGCACCCTCCGTTCCGATCGAGGGGGGGACATTTCTGGCTAGTCGTGGGATAAAACACCAATGTATAGTGCTTTATACACCTCAGCAAAATGGTGTTGCTGAGAGGAAAAACAGGTCACTGACGGAAATGGCACGATGTATGGTCAAAAGTCAAGCTTTGCCGCATTCTTTTTGGCTTGAGGCCATTGTGTGTGCCACTTATGTACTTAACAGGTGTCCTACGAAAGCTTTGAAATCTATTACTCTATATGAGGCATGGCATGATAGAAAGCCTTCTATTGAGCACATGCGTGTTTTCGGCTGTTTGGCATATGCTTTGGTGCCACAAACACAACGCAAAAAATTGGATGATAAGGTTGTCAAATGTATTTTTGTTGGTTATAGTGCTGAAAGCAAAGGTTACAGGTTATATCATCCGCAAACAAAGCGTATTCTGGTTTCACGGAATGTAGTGTTTGTGGCTGTCATATACTAGAGACACTAATGTAAGCTCGGAGGACATTTATGACACTTTGTTGCCTCTTTTCAGTGGTGACATACGAATGTAATTTCCAATGAGGCAAATGTACAGCCTATGGGGGTTTCTAAAAATGTTACAGATCAGTCTATTACTGATGCAGATGTACATGATGTACTTGATGAGGAAAGGGTTGATAATGAGCAGGCTAGAGGTATGCCAAAATGGCTGGTGCACACTTTACGTAACAGTAAATTGGATGCATCTTTGTCTGGTCGTACTCGTTCAGGCTCTCGCCATGCATCTTATGCATCCGATTGTTATGCTTTGGCTGTGTCTAGCTTACATGATGTTGAGGAGCCTCTGTCTTTTGATGAAGCACAGAATTCAGAAAATTGGATGGCTGCCATGCAATCAGAATATGATGCACTTATAGAAAATGACACATGGACTTTATGTGATTTGCCTCCTGGCAAAAAGGCCATTGGTACGAAGTGGATTTACAAGTTGAAAGGCAAGCTAGATGGCGAGATCGATCGCCATAAGGCTCGACTTGTTGCAAAGTGTTATGAACAACAAAAATGCATAGATTATGAAGAGACTTTTGCTCCCACTTGTCGTATGACTACTGTGCGTTTTCTATGTGCATTGGCAGCTCATTTTGGTTGGGATGTACATCAATCAGACATTGTTACTGCTTTCTTGAATGATGACATATTTGAGGAAGTTAATGTAACGCAGCCTCGCAGTTTTGTTATAGAAGGACAAGAGGACAAAGTGTGCAGATGTAAGAAGGCTTTGTATGGGTTGAAGCAATCTCCTCGTGCTTGGTATGAGAAAGCTGACACTCATTTGGTTAAACGAGGCTTTCGTAACAGCCCAACAGAAAGCACATTGTATGTAAAGTGTGAGGGTGATGTACTTCTCATTGTGGTTCTTTATGTAGATGATTTGCTGATCACTGGACCAAATGAGAGACATATTGCTGAATTCAAGGCTGATTTGAATGCTACTTTCAAGATGAAAGATTTGGGGATGTTGCATCATTACTTGGGTATACAGTTTAAGCAGTGTGATGGTGGTATTCCTTGTGTCAAAAAAGTTACATAGAGACATTGCTATGTAAAATTGGCTTGAGGATTACAAACCTATTGCCACTCCTATGGAAACAGGTTTGAAGTTGAGTCTACATGATGCTGGCGATCCTGCTGATGTCACTCTTTACCAAACTGCTGTTGGCTGCCTCATTTATGTATGCAACACGAGGCCAGATATTCAGTTTGCAATCTCACAGGTCAGCAGATTTATGCATAGCCCAGGGTCTAAGCATTGGCAGGCTGTCAATAGGATTTTCCGCTACCTTAGTGACACTTTACATCTTGGCTTGTTTTATCCCAAGGGGGGATCATTGCCGCCAGACTTACATGCTTTTTCGGACTCAGATTGGGCTGGTTGTTTTGACATGCGAGTGTCCACAAGTCGTTTTTGTTTCATGCTTGGCAGTTCATGTATATCATGGTTGAGCAAGAAGCAACCTACTGTGGCCACTTCGACTTGTGAGGCTGAGTACAGGGCAATCTTCACAGCTACGGTTGAGTGTGTATGGCTCAGACGCCTTATGGCTGATTTGGGTGTTGGACAGGACACTGCCAACACTATCTACATTGAAAGTCAGAGCGCATTGGCAGTTGCGAGGAACCCAGCTTTTCATGCTCGCACAAAGCACATTGAGGTGCATTACCACTATGTCAGGGAGAGGCTCTCGGCAGGAGAGATCAGCTTGGCTTATGTGCCAACACAGGACAACCTTGCAACCTTGCAGATCTTTTCACAAAGGTATTGTCTCGTGAGAAACTTGAAGCTTTCTGCAAAGCTTTGGGCTTACTCCCCTTTGTAGACTGATCATGTCTTCAGGGCATGGCACTCCCCTTTACTCATGTGCCAGCTCTCGTTCACCGCATCACTCCAGGGGGGATTTGTTACCATATACATATGGTAGTGATGTGTGTGAACACACTAGGACCGCTGGGGCATTTTTTTCCCTCTTTAGGAGGTTTCTTCCCCGGAGCATTGTATATACGCCCATCACTCTAGGGCCATCTATCTTTCCATTGCATACTAAGTAACACACTCTCTATTGTGTGCGTTAAGCTTCCTTCGTCTTCTCCAAGCTGTGTGCGTTTCTCTGCAACCCTAATTCCAACAATCATTACAAAAAGAAAATTAAGCTGCTGCAACAAGAATCTGAAAAACCAGAGATTGAGAACATCAAAAGAAAGTCATGCGAAAGAGCTTCAACAAAAAACTGAAGAATTTTGAGTAAAAAACAAGCAAGCATACACAACTTAGGCTGGGTTCACAAAGGCCGGCGGAAGAACATACAAAAGGGACGTCCAGTCTGTGTGGCAGCACAGCTGGTGTGCGAAAAGCGAGCTACCTTCCGGCCCCAGCAGAGAATAGGCGAACCCCCCCCCCCCTCGGAAATAAAATACTTCCACCCGGAAGAAGGAAGATATTGGGCCACGTAGGCGCTGCACCCGAGCATGTCCGATTAGAATTCTTGAAAAGTCAGTGACTTAGCCTGACACGATCCTCTCCTGACGCATCGTGTGAATGTGGCGCCCGGCGGAAGCTGCAGCACGTCGTCTTCTTCCACCGCAGCTTGTGAACCCAGCCTTAGTGACTACCAACAAAGGGCTGAAATAAGGTATCATTGATAAATATATCTATCAGTCATTGGTAGATATGTGACTGACTCACAAGGAAAGCTAACCTTGAACATAGAGAACTTATAGCAATTAGTCGCTAGAATGAAGAGCTAATAGAGGCTGTTGCTTCAGAGTATACCACCACACTAGCCTGGAGGTTGTTGCCTCAAAGTATTCCACTGCACTAACTTGGAGGCTGTTGCTTTAGAGTATACCACTGCACTAGATCATGCACCTTCAAGTAGAACTGACAATTTGACTGATGAGGAAGAAGGTAAAGATGATAAGGAAGATGAAGCAAATAAAGGGGATGATACCACTGATCAAGAGCTAGATTCCTTTCACAAGAAAGGCGATGATGATAATGACAATGATAATGATGATCATGATAATGAAACCAGAAATACTGAGAAAACTCCAGGTCAACACTGAGAGAAGCAACAATAAGCTCCAAACAAGCAATTTAAACAACAAGACCAAACTTAGAAGCAACAAACTAATGAGAAGCACAACCAAAAGGAGCTAGCAAAGATGGACAAGCAATTCACATTGAGAAAGATTCAGATACCCAAAACATTTCATCAGTTTCATATCAATTTCTAAGTCTTATTGAGAAAGGAAAACATTTCCAAATCCAAGAAAGATTTGAGATGTTATATGTGGGAGCCAGAAGGATGATAGCTCAATGGAAAGCTCAAAGATTTCACGATCAACAAGAATGCCAACTCCCTCCTCAGCCATCTGTTATACAGGTTCTGAGTAGAGTAGCATAATATGTACTGCCCACAGCAGATGTGGATGCTACTCTTCACCATATGCAGATTATGAGAAGAATCCTGAATCCTGGATCATAGAGTATCTGCTTTCCCTAACCCTTGGGTTCATGGGATATGAATTTGTGCGTGGGTGTGTGTAGTTTTCAAAGTAAAAGGCAATGTATGGTGCAAAGTACATGGCAAACAATAACCGAATGCAGAAGGCTGGGAATATAGAGTGCATAACTGACATGCTCAAATGTTGTCTATGTAGTTTTTTTGGAAAGGAAAAGAAAGTGTGTAGCAGCAACAAAGCAATGGGAAATTTGGCTAAGTCCAATAAAGGAACAGAGCCCTGATCTAGCCTGTTAGCAATCGTCCTAGGCACTAGTGACTCTTGCGAAATACCTTACATGATGCGTTCATGTAAGAACTCAAGCACTAACCCAAGGTGTTCACATTGACATATGGGCATTCTGTACAGGATCTTGAGTGCTCATGTTGGCAAGGTACTCGTTTTTATAAGAAAACAAAAACTGGGCCATAAATCTATACACCACCTCCAGAGAATGTTTGTGCTTGAAGAATTCTGGTTCTCTCTCCTCTAACCTCTTCAAGAGGATGTCTCAGAGGGCTTCACGAACCTGCCCTCCTAGCCCCTACACTCAATCACAATTATGTGAGATCTCTACTTCTTATACCAATGTCTTATTGGTTTGTGTAGGGAGCCACCTAGTCGATAAAATGTATACATGCACACGTATCATGGCATAGAAATAGTGGTGGAACCCCCAGACCTGTGTAAGAGTGAAATAGTGTCTTCCATTCTCATGACACAACAATATGTACACCTTCCAAACGCTGAGAAATTTCTTGTCTTTAAACCTCTACACAAGAATCAGAAGCGCTGGCCCAGATCCTCAACATAAGCACGTACCATGATGCATCGTTCGGATCAGCGTGAAGCAGCTCCTCGAAACATTGACTTCCAAACCTTTTGTTTCCATGATTCTCACAGCTATCAAGCAAAGCTGTCCATAGGATTATATCAGGGGCCATGGGCATGGATAGTAATACATCTAGTGCGTCATGGAAACACCCTGCTCGGCCAAGAAGGTCACTAATGCAGCTGTAGTGATCTCTCCTAGGTGAAATTCCATAATCAACAATCATCATTGTAAAGAATCTCAATCCTTCCTTCAGAAATCCAGCATGACTGCAGGCAGCTAGAATGCTGGTGAAGATAAAATCTTCCGGCCTTAAACCCTCTTGTTCCATCTGCTTGAAACAAGCCTTAACCTGCCCGCATTCATTATTTCGGACAAACCCTGCCATCAACACGCCCCATGATACCATGTCACGCTTAGGCAACATAGCAAACACGTGGGAAGCCTCCAGCATGCTTCCACACTTTGAGTACATGTCCAGAAGAGTATTTCCTAAAAGTGCATCTAGTTCAAACCCATCTTCTACAACCTGCATAAAGACAAGGCGTCCTTCCACAAATGCTCCTGTAATGCTACATGCTTGTAACATGCATAAGGCAACTGCCTTATTCTGTTTACAATTTGCCTGATGCATCTTTTTGTAAAGGTCTAAAGCTTTAAGGCCACTCCCTTGCTGTGTATACCCGGATATCAGCGCACTCCATGAAGTAAAGTTTTTGCTTAAAGCACTGTCAAACATTTTCTGTGCCTCATCCATGTTCCCACAATTAGCGTACATATATACAAGGGTGTTTAGAGCATCATCAGTAACAAGTCCACTTTTGATGACTTTATCATGTAAAATTCTACCTTGCATTGATGCTCCAACATCGCCACATGCCTTTAAAATGCAAGTTGACACAGTAACATTTGCACCTATGTCAGTTACCTGCATCTTCTGAAACAGCTTAAGGGCCGCAAAGCTCTTTCCATGTCCAACATACCCAGCAATCATAGCTCCCCAAGAAACTTCGCTAGGTTTTGCCAATCGCTTGAAAACACAACATGCCTCCTGGAGAAGCCCACATTTTGAGTACATATCAATGACTGTATTCTCTATGAGTCCATCCAATTCAAGTTCAGTTCTGATCAGCTCATCATGTAAGCGCTTGCCTTCCTCGACTGCTCTTAGCCCTCCACAAACTTTCAATATGCACAAAAAGATGCCTTTAGTCGGTCTGTATCCCTGTTGCTGAAACTTCTCGAACAGCTCAAGAGCCTTACAACTATGCTCATCATGACTGGAATATGCTGCAATGAGGGCATCCCACAAATCTAAATTCTTGTTCAGCGTATGGTCAAAAACGTAAGTCGCTTCCTCTAAGCTGGTGCATTTACCATACATGTCAATCAGAGTTTTTGAAACCATCACATCAGACTCCAATCCCCTTTCAATGAATGCTTTATGTATCAAACTCCCCTGTTCAAAATTTCCTATGTTCCCACAGGCTCTGGAGACGAGGAAAAAGATGGGCTTATCTGGCATCGCATGTCTCTTTAGCATATCATCGTAAAGTTGAAGAGCGAGGTCATCATGACCATGATGCACATACATGGTGATAATTGCCCCCCATGATACTTCATCAGGATATGATAGCATATTGAAGACAGCAAATGCTCCCTTGAAATCACCGCACTTGCCAAACATGTCAATCAAACTATTTGAAATAGCACTGTCTGATTCAAGAGAACCTGTGACTAAAATATGGTGTATCATCAAGCCATGTACAAGAGCACCCATACCACCACAAGCTTTCAGGAGATAAATGTAAGTAACTCGATCGGGTTCTACTGCAGCTTTCTGCATGTCTTCATATAGTTCCAAGACTTGCAAGTTATAGCCTTTCTCAGCATAGCCTGCAAGTAGAGAGCACCAAACCACCACGTCCCGGTTTGGTAACCTGTCAAACACGCCATGTGCCTCTTGAAGACTTCCACACTTTGCGTAGAGTTCAATAAGCACGCTGCCTACTTTCACGTCTGAATCAAAACTGCTTTGCACTATACCATCATGAATCTTCCTCCCATGAACTAGAGATGTGATAATCAAGCATGCCTTCAACACAAGTAGAAATACAACTCTACTAGGTTGAACAGCTCTTTGACACATTTTCTCAAAGAGCTCCAATGCACGCATACCAAGTTCATGTTGCACATAGCCATTGGCCATCACTGTCCATGTGACAACATCACGATTTGTCAATCCATCAAACACTCTTTCTGCTTCCTCCAAGCTTCCACACTTTCCATACATGTCTATAAGTGTGTTCTCGACTGCAAGGACCCCCATAAGACCAGTTTTAATGACATGATCGTGCACAAATCTGCCTTTCTGCAGTGCTTTGTTACACGTACAAGCCTTTATAATGCACAAAAATGTGATGGTATTGGGTCGTATACTGGTCTTGTGCATGCTATTGTACAAGTTGAAAGCATGATCGAATTGTCCGAGTGTCGCATGGGCAGAAATGAGAGCATTCCAGGTATATGCGTCGGGATTCGTAACTTTGTAAAAAGCTGTATCTGCATGATTCAAGCTACCACAGGAAGTAAACATCCGAATAAGGTGGTTACCCAGGATGGTGATGACGTCCAGCTTATCCTTTGTAAGGATGAAGTGAAGTTTTTCACTCGCTACTAGATCTTTTGCTTTAGAGCATCTTTGAATCAGCTCCAAAATTGTATTGTATGGTATGGGGAGTGCCTGCCGATCCAAGCGGTCCACGGCTGCATAAAGCGCCCTCTCCATCCGCAGGCCTTCAAAAGATCCTGCTTAAAACGACAGAATGTGATAGTAATCCACCAGAACCTTCCATCCTCCCTTTGAGCAGAGAAAAGCCTCATGGATGGGATGGCGCAGATCAGCTTAGGCAAAAATGTATGTGTATTTGCACGCAAGTGTACTTAGAGCCTCCTGCTCTGCATGCTCCTAACGACGCGATGGCGAGCTGCGCTTGAATCTCCTCCCGCTTCCGAACGCTTCTTCCTCGTTAGAGAGCATTTTAGTGCTTTTTAGCCGCATTCGTATTGAATTGAGAGGGTAAAGACGTCCAATGGACGAGGGCACTGCCGGAGAGAGAATCATTGACGACCTGACACCCTTGTAGCTGTTAGGAGGAAAAATCGTGGAGCCAATATATAAAGGCGTAGCCAGCTAATAGAAACTGGTAGCAACAGTTGCAACGTAATAAAAGAGCTGAGGGTAACCAAATAAAAGAGCTGGACCGTAGATCCCATTTGAAACCGCCCGTGCGAGATAGTGTGGTGCCTGCAACGGCCGCATCACTATATCACATGGGCATGTTCAAATGGGATCAATGGTGGGGGAGGAAAACGCGGGGTGTGCCAATTGTGGATCGTTAGATACGCAGTTTCTCGAATTTACTAGTCTGTTCGAATTTACAAATTTGCTCTCAATTTACTAATCGGCCCACATTTACATTATGACATACTCGATATACTGGTGTGATATACTGGCAAGCACGTTAAAAAAACCACTAGTTCGGAGATTCCTTTTTGTTCTCCCACCTGGCCTCCTGCCCCTTCCGCCACCCCCTTCCTCTGCGTCTGCGCTCCCCACCTCGCATAGTCCTGCCCCTCGTACCCTCCCTACTTCATCTCACCTCATACAATCTCAACATGCATGAGCAGCACCTTGTCACCCCCCTCCCCGTTTCACAGCCTAACTGGCTCTTTAAAAAAAATTCATCAACTATGATGCTTCTTTCGATCCCTCGCTACTTCCTTGACCCTGTGCATGCCCCATCTCTGCTTCTTTCTTCTTGCTTCTCCCTCCCTCCCTCTTCTACAACCCCAAATTACCCTATTTATCAAGCGAGCACATGCAATGCTATTTAATCATGGGTTTGTTCCTACTCTGCTACGCTACCGGGTACTAGGTTTTCTTGAGTTCTCTTTCAGCTTGACATTGAGCACATCATCTCCAAGCACTGGCAAAGACAGGTTCTTTGAAGAAAACAGATTGCATGGATGCATAAGAGGCGAATGGCAGGGAGAGCGTGAAGGAGGGTATGATTGAGGAAAGACAAAGAACATGGGAGAATATCGATGCAGAAGGGGAGAGAGACTGCCATGCCGGCATGCAAAATTGAGCCATTATCGGCCTTTTTTTGGAGAGTGAGTGATTTTGCAGAGCCGTCATGCGAGGATCTCCCTAGATTCTATATTTTTTGATATTTTTTTACAATCGTGGTCGCATACTCGAATCCCCTACATTTCAACGAACGCATGCGGGCGTAGTGGTTAGTGCACATGGCTCACATTGAAGAGGTTGTGGGTTCAAGACATGGGCGCGGAGTGTCCCGAATTTACAAACCTACCCGAATTTACTTTTCTCCCCGAATTTACCAAATGGCCCAAATTTACAAATGTGCATCTGACAGTCCGAATCCCCTCAACCGTAGATCTCATTTGAAGCCACCCGTGCGAGATAGTGTGGAGCCTGCACCGGTGGAAAAGAGAAAAAATTACAGCAACCTTGAGGATGTCGGCTCCATGCTTAAAGCCATACGAACTACCTGAATTGCTTTGATGAGGTGAAACACAGCCTGAGCCACAAGGGTCGAGCTTTTGTGGCTGAAGCTTCTTCTTCAAAACCTTCTTATGAATAAACAAATCTCATCATCATTCGAGCAAACCCTAAAATCATGCGCAAGATTGAGGAGCTTGGTGATGAGAAGAGCTGCAGAATGCAATAGAGCTGGCGAGCACCATGAAAAGGGGTCGATTATACTTCACCCGTTGACCCCAAAATTAGTTAATTGCTTGCATGCGAGCCACACAAAAAAAACAACCTCACACGTCAGTTTTTCATTGGCCAAAGGCCCTATGGCCATGCTAGCAAAATTCCTCCCTATCAGTCCGGCCTTAATGGCAGTGCCAACAAGAACCTAGAAGAGAAACGCTTGAGAGAGAGAGAGAGAGAGAGAGAGAGAGAGAGAGAGAGAGAGAGAGAGAGAGAGAGAGAGAGAGAGAGAGAGAGCTTGTGCATTCTTGTCATTTGCATGTGTGGTTGTGTCATTTGAAGATTCAACAAGAGTGTATATCCCTAGAAAAGGAACTGGAGAGAGGGCAAAAGAGAGAGAGAGAGAGAGAGAGAGAGAGAGAGAGAGAGAGCTTGATACCTTTTACCGAAGCAAGTTTTTTTTTGTTTTTCTATTGGTACAGTCTTTACTACATTGCGATTGTGATGCATCAATTTTGAGCCATGTACCTCGCAAAAGAACCATAAGAAGGGTTATAATTTATATAAAGTGATGATATGGATCATTTGAAATATGTTCATTTTTAGATGTTGTTTCCTTTTTATATTTGAAAAAAAACATGCAAGTCTCCTTGCATGGGGGAGATTGCACAATCCTCCCCAGTTTTTATAATATGAGGGAACGCGCCATTCCCGCACTAGCGTGCAATTTTTAGTGCGTTTGTTTCACTGCATCATTAGTAATGACTATAGAATTCAAAGTATTTTATGTACCCTTCTATTTTGACATTCATTTGTCGATTGTTGTAACAAACACAAAGATGTTAACTAAAGCTTTGTGAATGAGTTTGCCGACATGATGCTTGTCTGCTCCTATTGGTATATCTTGCAATCTCATCGTGGATTCTCATTCATGTGAAGGGACTGAACTAGGCTAGCTCCCTTAAACCAGTCCAAAACTTTGTCGTGACTACGTATTTGTCGGAAAAGAAACCCTGACCTTGCTTACTCATCTGAAATGTCTCTCATGGGCAGGACGGTTAGGCAATCTTCATCTCGGTGGTGATACACCATTCACATAAATCTTGTAGCATCAATTTTCCATACTCTTGGTATAGATGCCAGACATCAATGTATAAGCAGTTGCACAACCGCTTGTATCGAGCACCCGATTGAAGTAGCGTTCTCCTAATGTCACATGGTTATGTGTATTACAAGAGCCAAGGAGGTCCATTTGATAATATCCACAGAAAATGTTGTACATTCCATTAGATCCTCTGCCTCCTTTAAAAGTCCTGCTTTACCAAGGACATCCACCATAGAATTATAGTGCTCTAGGGTAGGTTCTAAGTTATGGTCCTGCTGTATGGACTTGAAATATCGGCATGCCTCCTCAACCTCGTTTGCATGACTGCAAGCGGAGAACAATCTAATGAAATTCACATCATCTAGCATGCTCCAAAAATAACCAAAATACAAGGAGAAGTTGATACGTAGAGCAGCAATTGTCGCACTTCAGGTAGCAACATTTCTTACTGGCAACCACTGCAATAGCATGTGAGCATCCTCTAGACTCCCACAACTTGCGCACATATTTATAAGTGCATTGCCTTCAAGGTGGAAGCGTAGGTGATTGCAATTAGAGATAGGCCTTTCCTTCAATTCAGGTAAAAACAGCCCAGAGCTTCCTTGCCATGACCAGGTTGACCATGTCATGTAATCCAGTCACTCCAAGAGATGACAGCCTAAAGAGTATCCCCAACAAAAACTTCTCATGCTATCGTGATGACACCACATTTGAAATACATATAGATCAAAGCACCGCCAAGCCTTCGAGGTGGAAGCGTAGGTGATTGCAATTAGAGACATGCCTTCCCTTTGCATTTGGTACCAACCTAGAGCTTTCTTGCCATAGTCAGGTTGGCTATATCCTGCAATCAGTCCAATGAAAAAATCAAAACCCATTCCTTTTAACTTCTCATCATGCTCTGCTTATCTATGCTTGACTTGTGTTCCAAATATTTCTTGTTCTCTAGAGAAAATGAATTGTGTTTGAAGATCTCGTATAAGGCCACAAGCCTTCAAGGTGGAAGCGTAGGTGAGTGCAATTAGAGACAGGACTTCCCATTGCATCTGGTGAAAAAAGCCAAGAGTTTCCTTTCCATGACTAGGTTGACCATATCCTGCAATCCACTCACTCCAAGAGATGATAGCCTAGAGAGAATCCCCCTCAAAAACTTCTCGTGCTATCGTGATGGCACCACATTTTGTATATGCTAAAAACAACGTAGAGATATCTGGCCCTGCTCTTCTTGTGTAAATCTTGCAATCAATGCATTTGAAGAGGCAACATTCCAAAAAGAAATCTCCTCAAGCACTTCTTGTGCTTTCTCAAGCGCACCACATTTGGCATACACATATATCGACCAAGACTGTGCTAAGCACGACATCTTTTTTTGATAGACTCTGACTAACAATATAATTGTGAATTTTTGTGCCCATATCAACATCTTGCCTAGATCCACATGCCTTCAAGATGCATGCGTAGATGATTGCATCTAGAGAGGCCCTCGCTTTGCATCCACTGAAAATAGCCTAGAGCTTTCTGGCCTTGCTCTTGTTGCGCACATCCCACAATCAGTGCATTCCAAGAGGGTCATTTTGGACAAGAGGCTCCTCAAGGACTTTTTGTGCTTTCTCAAGCGCATAGCATTTGGTATACATATCGACCAAGATAGTGCCAGACAGGACATCTTTTTTCAACAGCCTCTAACTAACAATATAATCTCGCAATCAGTGCATTCCAAGAGGCAACATTCTGGACAGGAAGCTCCTCAAGCACGTTTTGTGCTTTCTCAAGCACACCACATTTGGCATACATATCAACCAAGACATATCCAAGCACGACATGTTTTTTCAACAGCCTCTCACTAATTATGAAGTATTTTTCCTCTCATGTGCTCTTTCTCGGAGTCGTATTCTTTAGTTATGAGTGCTCTAGATCATTAGTGGCATTGTAATAGTGGTCCGAGAAAACCTGCTATTTATCCAAAAGTTCAATCATTACCATTTGGATGGGAACAATGTCATAGCCCTCTTTCTTGAAAAATGTGTGGGCATGGACTCGTTGCAACTTTTTAAGATATGATCCATAAGCTAGCAGAGGAACCTGCCCACCTATTTTGTTAGAACTTCCACTTTACATCCAAGAGACCGCCAAGATACACATGCCCCAACCATGTGGTGGCATCATCATTCACTACCTCCCTAGAGACAAAGTTACCAATGCAAAAATACCATGCCTCATATGTGCTCAACGCTTTGAAGAGCACCAAAAGATCAAGTGGAATCATTTACTTAGGAGCACGATAAGTCCTCACCAAAATTTCCTACCATGTAGTGGGCATGACAAAAAAATTACCACCTGCTCCAAATCAGAATACCTGACTTGTAGTCGGTTTGAAGAATGAAGAAGAAGAGGAGGATGAATAAGAGCCAACACCACTCATAAGAAATCAAAGAGGAGGTTGGTGCAACATGCACCATTTGAGAGTAATGAAGAGAGTGATGAGGGTCCAACGGAAGAACCTGAAGACCAACTCTCATAATCCAAGCAGGACAAGCCGAAGTGAGACTCGAGGATCAAAGTGAGCTGCTAGAAACTAAAGGCCAACCCTACGGTCCTTACACTGCAAGTGTCCAACTTGGCATAGCAAGCCATGGAAAAGAAGAATAAAGACTTGGACATAGAGCTTAAATTATAATAGATGCAAAGAAGGGGATCTCTCACTCTCCTTCATGACCAAGGAGAAAGCCTATCAGAAGTAGATAACTGAATTGCAAGCGGCCCTAACAGTGGCTCATGAACAATTGAAGGGCAAGAAAAAGGTATTAGAAGAAGATTCACCTCAATCAGTGTCATTGGAGACTGAGGCACTATAGTTCTTACAACTTGAAGAAGAAACTGACACCACTACTCCTCCCCAAGGGTCATCAAGAATAGAACTAGAAGTGGCACAAGGAGCCATGTACAACTTCATAGGTGAAGCCATAAAGCTCTCAAGGTGAACATAGAGATAGAGACAGAAGATATCTGGAAAGAAGCTATGGAGTAAGAGCAACGCCTTCTACACTCAGGTAATGTTGCCTTGCTCACTTTCAAGCAAACCCTAGAATGTGGCATAAGCAATCTCTCCCATATCCTCTAGTAAAGTATGAAATCCTCAAGGTCAAGGAATGACTAGTGAAAGATCAAGCCACGGACACTGTAGATTCACACCTGACTTGAAGAAAGTATTAGCTAAAGAAGCATCCAAGATATCTGATCTTGTACACTTACGCTCCACTAGAGATTTGAAAGGATCCAACCTTCTGCCCAGTACCTAGAGTCCATAGTTGGGGCAACCATCAACTTATTCTCAAGAAATATCCTACGTGGCACAACTACCCTTGAGTAAATCCACCAAAAGGGCAAGAAAACCAAATATTATATGATCAAGAATCTCTCATAGGCCATAAATATCTTCAAAAAGATTCCAAATATATCATGCATCATGTTCATTGAGATAGAAAAGATGCTCCTCACATGTATCCAGACCATAGATTTGCAGTTCTTGGCCGAAGTAGATAAGAATCTCATAATAAAGTACTATGAGGCTCTTGAAACCCTAAAGAAGCAGTGAACAACACAAAAACCAGAGCACTAATCCGATCCCATGAAGCTATGTTGCGGATGAGCCAGGCTAGAAGGGGCCTAAATGTTAGCCCTCTAGCTAACATCAGAGTCTACATACAGCCGAAATGTAATATTTTCATTCTTTTTTGAGAAATCTAGATGTCTATAGACTTAAGCCTTTGTAATTCACTAACTTTTGGATTTATTTTGTAGACGAATATGTGATGATGAGCTAGACAAAGTGGGGCTACACGCTTCTAGATTATATCTATGAAATTCCATGTTATAATAGAGTTCAAGACTCTTCTCATTTTTGTTACCATATACATGTGGTAGTGATTTACCATATACATGTGGTAGTGATGTGTGTGAACACACTTAGGACTTCTGGGGCATTTTTTCCCTCGCTAGGAGGTTTCTCCCCCGTGCATTGTATATACGCCCATCACTCTAGGGCTATCTTATCTTTCCATTGCACACTAAGTAATATACTCTCTGTTTTGTGCCTTGAGCTTCCTTCTTCTTCTCCAAGCTGTGTGTGGAGCATTCACAACTCATTTTGGCCTCCGTTTCCACTACAAGCAGTACTGCACATGCTATTTTTTCATTTTGTGCAGAACTTTTGTTAGTGCTATTTTCTACAGAACAGGTCCCGGAGTCTTCTACGGTTTGTGCTATATAGCACGTGTTGTTCCCGCATTCTTTCTCCCCTTTTCGGGCAGTTTTCACATTAGGTGTAGCATTTACCATGGCTGACAACAACACATATGTGTTCAAGATGTTTGTTGCTGAGGACAGATTGGATGGGGAAAATTACCCTATGTGGGCTTACATGATGCAACATGTCCTTGTGTCAAAGGGCATTTGGAACATTGTGCAGGGCATTGATGTACGTCTTGGTTATGAAGATACGTGCGATGTTGAGGATGTTGCAGGTCTTGTTGCAACGTCCTTGTAGGTCTTGCTGCAAGGATTGCTGCTATTAGAGATGTTTTTCCTACGACTGAGCAAGCTCGTTGGGATGTAAAAGATGCGCAGGGTGGTTGACCAACAATGAATGACCCGAAGGGTATTTTATTATTGTTCAAGGGTTGCACTGAATCTTGTAGAGCTACTCTAGAGATCCGTTTGGATAAGAAAAGGTTTTCAAATCTGATACCGATAGCTCAAGTTATGGCCAAAACAGTCAATCTGTGCTTGGAGACTTCATTACGTGATGTTTTCTAGCTCAAAATTGCTCCAAACTTTAATTGTAGACTCTCCTTGATGTACTCTATCCACTCCAAGTCTCAGTTGCAGGTTTTGACTTCAAATTTGGGGCTTGAGACATCATATGTGTATGATGTCTTTTGTGTCAGACTGAAGTGACTTTTATCCCAGAGACTCTTTATCACTCAAGCAACTCTCAACAAATTTCAAAATCCAATTTGAACACTTTTTAAGCAAGTTATGGTCAATACATCATAAATCTTGCCCAATTTTGTCTTTTGGCAGTTTTTAGCCCAGATGTAATGAAATTTTGGCTAGGGACTTCTTTTATGCTCTAGGACACTAGGGTATACTCAAATGTCTGATTCGACCCACATCTGGCCTCTAAGACATCATACGTGTATGATGTCTTTTGGTTCAGATTTGACTTATATTTCTACCCAAGGTACTCCTTGATGCATACAACAAGAATATATGATCACGTAAAATTTTGGAAATCAAAATTGCTCAAAATCACTACTTTTCCACCTTTGCCTTCTTGTATCTGCAAAAATCTCTTTAAATGCAAAAGTAGGTGACCAAATGAGTTGAAAATTTGCAAGCAAGCTTAACACATCATTTCCCAACCCCCTGTGTGGTCAAAAATGCAATTGGACTATCAGATCTGGCCTTAAGACATCATACACGTATGATGTCTATGTGCTCAAAATTGGGCCAAATTTGGTCAGTAATCTTTTTTTGTGGTGCTTAATACCCTGGTATGCTCAAATGTCCACTTTGGTCCCTAAAAGTGTCATGTAGACATCAAACATGTATAATGTTCAATTGGTCAGTTTTAAGTGAAATTCACTCCAGAGGTTCCTCGCTACACTGGCAACTCATAGCAACTTTCAGAATTGAATTTTAAATAATTTTTGTGCAAGTCATGATCAATACAAGCCTTTAGTTTGCCTAGATCGTATGTGGTCTTTGCAAGCCCAAAAATGCTTCAAAATTGACGACATTTGGCCTATATGCTTCCTAAATTCTCTAGATCACAAGGGTGCACTCAGTTATAAATTTTGACCTCAGATCTGGCCTCCTCTAAGACATCATATGCGTATGGTGTCCAGGTTGTCAAAATTGAGTTCTGTTTCTACCACAGGTGACCCTTGGTGTGTACAATAAGAATATGTGCTCATAGGAATTTTGGAGCTAAAAAATGCACAAAATTATCACTTTTGACAAGGAAATTCCCTGGAAGAGTAAAATCCCCTCATTTTTCAATCTATAAGCCCAAATGATATGAAATTTGGTCTATGTACTTAACACAACACAATATGTCTGCTGATGAATTTGTGGATAAAATTCATCTAGAAGCATCCCCAAGTCTTCAGTACTAGTTTTCAAGCACTCCTACCAATTTTTATGCAAAAATGTGCTCATAATCACAAGTTTCTTATTTTTTCGTTTTCGACACTCCGTCTTTTGTCTTTTGGGTGTCAGGAGTTGGTCAAAACTCTAGTCTCAATGTGTACTTAGGGTAAAACCTCAGATTTTTCAAATTTGGTCTCCAGATGCCCCTTGAGACATCATATGTGTATGATGTCCAAGTTTATAGAATTACAATTTTTGTACACAGAACTCTTGCACATGCCCTCTTATATACTCATCATCAATCAATCATGCAAAAATGTCCATAGAAAGCTGTTTATTGCAAAAAAAAATCCCAAAATCAAACTTTTGAGAGATTCTAAATGCAAACAAGCACTTCAACAAATAAATCAATGATGAATAGCTCTAGATTAGAATTAGATCACATATCTAAAGCTACTCCTACAAATCATATGGGGTTTTGCATTTATGAGTAGAAAAACACTTCAATGCCACATACGGACTAGCAAACACTTTTATCACCTCACAAATCACTCGACCAACAACAACTACTCTAATCTACCACTAGTACTACAAATCCTAACTAAATCTATCTAGTCGCAGACCCTCGGTAAGACACACGCTTCTTGGCTATCCACTTGATCTTGGAATAATCTCTTTTGGATCCACTTAAGAAAAATGCATTCTTTAGCCAAGACTAAAGCAAGCAGCCATCACACACACGAGGGTTAGTAAGATTACCTAGTCAAGTCCTTGTGTCCCCGGCAACGACACCAATGTTGCGGGAGTGAATCACACCACTCAAAAAGTGCATGCAAAACAATCTAGATCAACATAATGTCAATCAAGGACACAGATGACATGATAGGCACACAGAGGAAATCTCTTTAGCTTGTTAGGCTGAGACTATCCCATGCACACAACACTTTGGAAGGCTAACTAAACCACAATCTAGAATCTCACTGCTCTCAACTATACCACCCAACCCACATACACACAAACGGAAGGAAACTCACTATACCATATCATAATCGTACAAAACTTAAGGAACACCATCCCCTCACTAGGATACACCTATCCCAAAGCCTCTTCACTGAAAACCCTCACTCTAGACCCATCTGCAGAAAACATGTATGAAGAAAGAGCAGTATTCTGGAAGTACCTGAAACTGAAGTTTATGAGTACCTATGCATAGCTTATGTCGCCACGATTCTAATGACTACTTGCAAGCAGAAAATAGACATTGTTTGATATACTTAGAGTCACAAATAGCTTGTAGATGTGCGAGCGCGTTCACTCTGTTCCGCTAGGAATGCTTGGCGTTGTCGTGTAGGTCTTGTCGAGCCTAGCACGAGTGGGGAGTTGCGTTAGGAAGAGGCTCATGCTCTCTCTCTCTCTCTCTCTCTCTCTCTCTCTCTCTCTCTCTCTCTCCCCCCCCCCCCCCCCAACAAAAAACGCAGCCATTTTTGACCTAAGTAGACAACAATTCACTCTTTTGATCATAACTTCTTCATCCGAACTCCGATTTGGGTAGTCTATAGCCTCAATCAAAGAGCACAAAACCCTTTACACATTGATGTAAAGACAAAAACTTTCAGAGTTATGGAAGGCATTTCTGTAGTAGCATTTCCAAAGTGAACAGATTCAAGAAAATTGACTCTCATATCTTATTTTACATACAATGTCTTCCGGCACTTGTAAGGGTTCTTCTTCTTCAACAAGGTTCACGACCATTGTGGAAAATGATCCAAGATCTCCTAAGTGTGGAGATAGAAACACAACCACCCAACCAACGATATGGGAAACCATGATCATGGCATACGTGGTATCATTGCAAGAGATAGTAAACAAACAAGGCGAAGACTTACGAGCACTTGCAATGGAGAATGGCACACTAAGGGTACTTGTGGTTGAGAATGAGAATCTCAAGAGGACACTTGAGATGCAAAAAACACGTTTGATGCAACTTGAAGAGGAAATCAAGGAATGTAAACACTCTCTTGTGGACTTGAATGTTTTGAAGGAGCGGATGAGCAAAGTAGAGCATGGCCGTGTATTGAAAGAGGAGAAATTTGACACCATGAGCCAAGATGTATGCAGCATGAAAAATGTATGCACAAACAAGTCTTGGGCTGATGTATGTGGTAGCAATGTGGTTGCTAATTCCTCACTCATGCAAGATATGGCTCAAACAAAGAATGTTGAGAATGTGGATGTGGAGGAGTTGAAGGAACGGGAGCGACGTTCCAAGAACATTGTTATTTGTGGAATTCCCGAAGAGAAGCTAGAGACACCTCCTTCTCTGCCATTGTTATTGAATATTTCTTCAAAACCCACTTTGGCATGTCTGAAGTTATGGTCTATGGAGCACATATAGTGGGGAAGCAAGGAGCTCCTCGCTCAAGAGAACGGCCAATTGTATGCACTATGCCGGATGAGACCAAGCAAAAGATTATCCTTGATAATAGTTGGATCTATTTGAGGAATACAAAATGTTTTGTATGTGAAGATCGCACTATTAAGCAACAAAATATGCGTCACAAGGCATATGAGGAAAAGAATAAGCAAAACAAGGAGATCTCTCATGAAGAAAATGTGCCCAAGGAGGAGGCAAGTCCCTCAAGCAAATAGCGATGTCTGACCTATGAGATCGAGTAACAATTGAAAATATGTTTTTGGAATTGTAATGGATACCCATGGAATGCGGGGGTTGGCATTGATGAACTAACAAGCAAAGCCGATGTTGTACTTCTTGTTGAAACTTGGGAGCATGATACACAAAGGATTAACCGCTTGGAGAATTGCAATGTACATTCATTGATGTGGTCAAAGAATCTTAAGCAACAAAGAGGACAAGGAGAGGGGTAGCATGTATGGTTAAAAAAGGATTGGAAGATTTTGTATCAAGTGTGAAAGATGACAAGTACAAACGTTATGTATGACTGAAAACTATGACACCAAAAAGAGCACCCATTTTTGTAGCCGGTTGCTACATTCCTCATCATGATTCTCCCTTTTATGCTTGCATGGGTAGATATCATCCATTGTTTGATTTAGAAGAGGACATTGCTTATTACAAAGGTGAAGGTGATCTTATTGTATTTGGGGATATGAATGCTCGCACAAAAACATTGCAACATGATACTCAAGAATTTGATATGCCATACATTTCAAGGGAGTTGGAGGAAGTTCATTTGTATGATCGTTCTTAAATGGATGAGAAAGAGCCGGATCATTATGGAAAGTTACTTTTACACATGTGTAATAGCACGGGTATGCTCATTGCCAATGGTGTATCTTTGTGGAGTGGAACCAATGGATTTACATGTAGGAGACATAATGGGGATAGTGTGATTGACTATATGATACTCTCAGAAGCCATCATGTATCGCATAAAGAGTTTTATGTTTGGCCAATGGACCCCGGAATCCGACCATCGCGCCTTATGTGTTGACTTTTCATGTGGAGAAGCAACTAAGGATGATAATCTCAGCCAGAGGAAAGAGAAATTATCGCTATGTATGGATTTCAAACGGGCACCAATGTACATTGAAATGGTTGAGCAAAATTTATGGATGAAGAAACTTCAATATGATGCACCATTGGAAACTAAATGGGAAGCTTTCGAGAAAGTTATTTGTTCTTGTGCCAAAGAATGCTTTGCTATAAAGCATCTCCATGGTATCAACAAAGATAGATCACGCAAAAGGTGGTTTGATAAAGAATGTCAAGATGCTCGAAAGTCCTTGATAAAGCTTGATGCAACTATGGATAAAGACAACTATCAAAGTCATTTGCATACATACAAGGCATTGCTTCAAAAGAAGAGAAGAAGATGGGAAGTAAAGCAACAACTTTTTCAAGTCCAAGAAAAGGCACATGCATGTGGAAGATTTTGGAGAAACTTGAGTGGCAAGCAGGTTGAGAATTTTGGTAACTTGAGTCTTGTGGATATGTACACACATTGTAGGCAATTATATGAGCAAGCAAATGCTAAAAAAAATACCATTTTATGGTTCACTCCCATGTATGCCTTCTTTTTTTACTATTGAGGATGTATGCGGTGGGCTTGAAAAGTTGGCCACTCGCAAAGTGGGAGATCTTCAAGGTATCAAGCCGGAGATGATCAAATGGATGGGAGATTTTACCCATGAGTGTATGTGTGATATGTTCAACCTTGCACTTGAACATGGTATGCCTTATGATTGGAGTACTAATTGGATTAATCCTTTGCATAAAGGAGGGGATGTAAAGAATGTAAACAACTACCGGACTATAATGATTGGGTCTCTTATGGGAAAGTTGTTTGGGTGCATAATGGAGATGAAATTGAGTGATTGGGCTGAAGATAATGACAAGCGTGTAAAGGGACAAGCGGGGTTTCGTCCATGCCATAGCACCATTGATCATCTTGTCACTCTTTGTGTTCTCATGGAGGAAAGTCGGTTGAAAGGCAAGTGATTGTATTGTTGTTTTGTGGACTTTAAGAAATCCTTTGATATGATTCCACGTAACAATTTATGGAGAACGATGGAAGAACTCCAAGTGCCAAGTGAGTTTATGCTTGCGGTTTCTCGAATTTATGAGAAGGTGATTTGTCAATTGCGCATGGGAAGAGAAATTTCAAAAAAATTTGTAAGCACTATTGGGGTTAAACAAGGATGTCCGTTGTCACCAACTCTCTTTGGTCTATGCATCGATCAATTGGAACAAATGGTACTTGACTTTAACAAGAAGAAGGCATTGAAGAGGTCACTATTTGCAATGCGGTAATCATGCTTCTGTTGTATGCGGATGATGTAGTGCTTCTAGCACACACTTTATAAGATGCACAAAAGCTTATGGTTGTCCTTGAGAAATTTTGCTTGCATAGTGGGCTGATTGTGAACAAATCCAAGACAAAGGTTATGCTTGTGAAAACCAACCATAAGGAGAAGCCATGCATTGTGGACAACAATGAGACACTTGGAGTTGTTGAGAGCTTTAAGTACCTTGGCCTTGAGGTTCCGTACAATCACAAGTGGCATGAATGTGCTATGTGTCATTTGGAAGCGGGAAAGAGAGCATATTATGCATTTGAGAACATGTGTAATGTGGGAAACATGAAGTATTGGGTTCTCAAGAAGTATCTTTTTGATGCATTGGTGACACCAGTTCTTCTTTATGGAGTTGAAGTGTGGGGCGGGAGCATCTCAAAGTCTGCTTGGAAAGAGTTTGAGAATGTCCAAAAGTGTTTTCTCACAAACTCTCTCCAAGACAAACACCATATATGCTCCTACTTCTTGAGTCGAGATGTCTTCCAATTGAGGTTATGGTCATGGAAAGGGTTGTGGAGTACATGATAAAGATGTGTCAAAACCCCTCACATTGACTTCCTATAATTGCATGGGAAGCAAGCAAAAAAGTTCAAAAGACTCCTAAAAGCAAGATCTTGCACGGGATGGATGCAAGACATAAAGAAGTGGTTTGGGAGATGGGATGCATTACACTTGGTACATGATGCTTCAATTGACTCCCAAGTGAATGAAGCTTTTCTACAACGCCAATGTATTACGGCTTGGGAGAAATCCGGTGGGTCACACTTCATACATTACACCACCCATATTTCCCCCAACTAGAAAACCATGTTCTTAGCTAAAAGAGGAAACCGTACTCACACTTACATGCTTGAGCCTATCCCCTTGTCGGTGATACGCACCACCGTAGCCATTTGGCTTAGCTCCCATTTCCTTCGATGTGAGATAGGGCGTTGGGGCAATGGAGAAGAGTCAAATTGACTGTGCACATTATGTTCACTGCAAGTTTAAAAGTCTGAGTACCACACACTACTAGAGTGCTCAGCTTTTGGTCACATCCGAACTTGCTTCTCTCACATTTTCAGCCATAACTTAGACCTACACACTTTCCTCTCCCAGCCAAAGTGTGGGCTCTCCATTGCGACTCTCATCACCACAATTTTGGAACATCGAGAGTCACTCATCAGCCATACACATACTACATCACATGTAACTTTGATCCCATAGGTCATATTTGACCTCCTAGGACGATAATAAAATCTATCTATCTATCTCTCTCTCTCTCTCTCTCTCTCTCACACTCACACACACACACACACACACACACACACACACAAAGTCAACGACAGCTTAAAAATTAGATTATGATAAGAATTCTCTTTACAAAATGACCTAGGTACCTTATATACTAAGGCTACCATAGGTTAAACCTAAAATAGAGTTCAAGGGATAGAATGGATTTGTATGTACAATCTAGAAGTGCCATTGCACCCCGGCTTTTGCAACTAGACTAGCTACTTATTACAAGTGATGTTTATAACCATAATCCGTAGCATTTCATAATTCTAAAAAAATAAGGCTTTGTTGAGTTATGTCGTGTTGTTGACCTGTGGGTCAACAAAAACCAAAACCAGAAAGGGAACTACTCGACTTGTTCTACATCAGTTCAGTCATGCAACTAGTAGAGGAGCTAGCAAGTACCAATTTTGTCCTTTCAACCAGCGTCAATAGCTCTAGCACCAATGAAAATTCCAATTATCCAATCTGTTCAGCCAGATACAATTGCATCATTAATAGCGTCGTCTAGTTGCAAGTGGGAAATACGGCAAATCCCAAAACAAATCTCACCAGTAATGATAAATCAAACAAGCCAATGCATGTTTGACACGTCACGAATAGAGTGTAGAGATCAAGGGTGGGCAGCTGGTGGAGCATTCATGGAAAGGATACATATAACTATGCGACGGGTTTGTCCATTGATAGTTTACTTGCAACCTCTAGTGCCACTTGCTTGTCAACCTAAAGAGCATGCTTCGAGTCCACAAATACCTGCTTCTTCTCTGCATAGCCAAACCCCTTCAATAGTTACCATCCCCAACACACCTTGCTATTCTTTCAACGACTCGTTTACGACAGCCACCACTAAAACATGTCTTCAAACTTCCCAACGCTCAGGAAGCCACATGAACAACAACTAAGTAAGTAAGCCAGTTTTTGAAAGAAGATGACCAAGAAAAAAGAAGCGCAAAGATGGTTCTCAAGCCATTTGAGGAGCAACACTGCAACACACTGTAGTATATAGATTCATTGTTGAGACCATCAATTTGAAAAATAAGCCCACATATATTTCAAAGAAGCTATTCATGATGGTATTGGCCAACCCAGAGGCCAGTATCAACATCATGCAATTTTTTTATAATAGCATCATTCAGCAGACTTCCAAGGCCAAATCTAGGAACTTATTCAAGGCTTGGTGTGTCTGGCAATTTGTCTATTGGGAAGACATGCTTGTTGTGCCCAGGGTTATTCATACAATCTAGGATAAATTCTCTGCTGCAAGAGCAAATAAGATTAATATGTACTCATCTCATCAGAAGAGGGATGATAAGACTGGTTCACAGCCCAAGAGCAGTTGGAATGGGAGTTGGTCTCTTCATACAGCTTATTCCAGTGTCAGAATTTAGAGCTACTGGTTATCTCGTCAATCAGTTAATGAGAACTAGTACAGAGTGTTGGACTGAAATAGAGAACTGAACTGGAATGACATATTGAAATGAAAGATAGAAGTACGAAACTGGAAATGGTATTTGCAGATTCAGATTAATAGCTCAAGGATAACCAGTACATTGTACAATGGGTTAATCTCAAATGATTATAAGAGTAAATGATTACAGGGTGAATCTAGAAGCTAAGAGCTCGTAAGCCAAAAGTGTTTAGAAAGACAAAAGCCAAAAGGACAAGAAGCCAAGAAGCTCGGTTACAGTGTAGCGGGTCCTATTTATAGCTCTCAGGAGTTACTATGGTAATTGCCTGCGGTAATTACTGCCAGTGTAGCTGTTCCCGCTTCCTTCTTTTCGCTTCTAAGGGGCAATTCCCGCCTGCTGGGACTGTCCTCGCCTTCTACATCCTTCCTTCCTTTCTTGAATTTTGGTATAACTCCAAAATTTCTGAAAAAATTCCACCGCCTAATTCTGATTTAGTGTTGCGAAAACATCTAGTTTTCTGGTTTGGCCGATGTTCCTCTGATAGTACTCTTTCGGTATTGCCAGCTTTATATCATACTTCATGTTTGATGAGTACTTGAAACCCCTATAGTTGTAATTCCAAGGGTGCCCAACCAAGGAGATTCCGGTGCCTAGCTGGGAAAATCCACCGTCTGATTCTGAGATGGAACCACCCAGTATCCTTCCACTGAACCCGCTTCCTCTTGCCCTTCCTCTGTGTTTGTGCCTCAGAAGTCCCACTGCCAGCATTGTCCTTCTAGATAAGTCTATAAATGGCCTCCTGCTCAAGATGATCCCGCCTTTTAGTGGACATCTCAAATTCATAAGGCATGAGAGCTTATAGGTTTTGGTGTCGAGATCATACAAACTGCGCTTGCCCTTTGTCAGATGGGTTCTTGCCAATTTATGACAATGCAATGTTGTGTGGATCCATCCCTGTGGGAGAGGCTGATTCGTCTTAAGTCTAGCTTCAAAGAGAATCTCAGCCATCTCTCTATATTGTGGTCCTAGTCCTGGTTTGACAGTGATATCCTTTTCAGGAATCTTGGAAGACTCCACAGTGAGTTGAAGTAACTGATTTGTGATCTTCGTTAATCCACGCAGCTGGATCTTCCACTGTTCCCTATAGAGTTTGAATTTTTGCATTTCACCTTGCAGATCCATAATATCCATTTTAAGGGCGTCATTGATCAGTGATTGCCAGGCTTTCCATTCCATAGTGGCTCGCTCATACCAGTCCTGGAGCTCATCAGTGATGCTGAAGTAAGTGAGCCAATCCACTGGTTCTGGATGATGAGGATACAAGGTTGGAAAAAATCTAGACAATTCAGCCTCTCTAGCAGGTAATGCATACAGATAACGTCCCACCGTCATTGCCAAAATGGAATGGGAGCTGGTCTCCTCAGACAGCTTATTCCAATGTTAGAATTCAAAGCTACTGGTTATGTCGTCGGCCAGTTAATGAGAACTAGAACAGAGTGCTAGACTGAAATGAGAACTGAATTGGAATGACATACTGAAATGAAAGACAGAACTGGGAAACTGGAAATGGTATTTGTAGATTCAGATTAATAGCTCTAGGATAACCAGTACATTGTACGATGGGTTAAGCTCAGATGATTACAAGAGTAAATGATTACAAGGTGAATCTAGAAGCTAAGAGCTCGTAAGCCAAAGGTGTTTAGAAAAACAAAAGCCAAAAAGACAAGAAGCCAAGAAGCCCGGTTACAGTGTAGCGGGTCCTATTTATAGCTCTCAGGAGTTACTATAGTAACTGCCTGCGATAATTACTACCAGTGTAGCTGTTCCCGCTTCCTGCTAGTTGGCCTTCTAAGGGGCAGTTCCTGCTTGCTGGGAATGTCCTCGCCTTTTACAACAGTCCAGCAAAGCCTTCTGATGACAAAGGCAAAGGAAAGGAGCTATTTGGGGAGAAATGGCCTACTACTGACACGACAATTGCATCTGATCCTAAGAAGCCAAGAACAATGGAATTAATCAAAGGATTCAAGATAGCAGTCAAAAACCAGCAAGCACTAAGACCACTATTGAACAGAGTATACAAGAAAAAGAGAAACATGTTGATCAGCTATTAGCTGCTCAACAAGAGCTGAAGAAAGAGCATCAAAAGGGGTGCCATTTTTTTTTAAAAGCCATTGTAATATTATTGATTGCCAATGAGTCTAAAGGGGTCGAGGGCCTCCAAGTTTGTAATCATATGCAGTTTTTAAGCCTTGTATTGAGCCCAAATAGCTAGAAATCCATTCTTTGAACCTTGGCAAAGGTATAAAAGCCAACCTTTGTAATTAAGAACTTATGTTTTTTTATAATGAAAGTAAGCGTTTGGTGCAAAAGCTCAATGTGAGTCTATTGTTTCTTTGAATCTTTGTGTCTCTCTCATACAGTGTCACATTGCTATTCTGAGCATACCAACTTGTTCGCAGGTGAAAGCTCTTCCATTTAACATAAGTTTCTTGCAATAAAAGTGTGATTTTAGTCGTGTTGTCTACAAGCTGATTCTGCTCCCTATGCACCATACACACACCAAAATTGGTTTTTCACCTTAGGAATAGGTAGAGCATGTTTAGAGGAAGCCATAGAGTGCTTAAGAGTCCAAAAGTAACTGACCTAAAATAGGTTGTTTATCTTAGGTACGATTTTGTCTGAATGTCAACAATGACATTTAAGTACACGAGAGTGTTAAGGATACTCTGCTTATTCTAGAAATAAAGTTTCATTGCATTCAAATACTCGTAGCTATACCAAATCATTGAGACAATCTTGCAGTAAGAAAAGTAGCTTTTGATGTCTAACACACATTTGAGATTGAGATAGGTAGGAACGGCTTAGACTTGGGTTTTCTAAGAGATTAGCTATCTCTTGTAGCCTCCATGTACTAGTCAGGTCAGCTACCTCCCACGGATGGACAAATTTTATGTCTGTGGTTCTCGCTTTGCTAGCATTGATATGGTGAGGCTTCGCAGTCGGCCAATGTTTTGGCACCTTTGCCGGGGGCGAGGCAACATAGACTAGAGAAAAACCCAAAGTATTTACTTAAATTTCCATTGTTTTGGCTAAAGTAACACCTATTTTGACTTTATCACGACTGAGAGGTGCTTGAGAGTAGGGATACTCGGTAAGGACCTCGGGAGCTTTAGTTTAGTAGGACGGATTAGGTAGAGGGTCCTTGAGATGAGCTAGTGGTTGTTAAGGGCATCACCTAAGGATGAAGTAGAGATTTCAGAGTGAAGGTTGAACTTTTTACTTTTTGTACTACTTTTTCATGTTCAGTAGGAGTAGGGTAAGTAGAAAACCATGCATCTGATTTGAGGTGCACTGAGAAAACCAAAAAATTTATAATTTATATCTTAGGCGCGCCTAAGATAGACAGGGGGTTCTAGGACTAAAATCAAGAAATTTACTTGCAAAGTGGTAGATCAACTGGATTAGACCACTCCCCTTGATTTTGGAAACATTTGGATCACTAAAACACTAGGCCAAGCCCAAAGTTGGAAAAAACTGCAGACTTCAGAAAAAATTCACATGGAAAACTCAAATTATGCTAAAACTTGAAACCAGGGTGTGGATAAATCCTAAAACTTGTGGGAAAAGTAATCTCTGGAGAAAAAGATGAAAAATGTGTAAATTTGGAAGAGTTTTATCTTAGGAGCGTCGAAGATAAAAAACTCTCTAGAGGTGATATTTTAACAAAATTTCAACTCATAGAGTCTAATTAGACCATAAGACAATTCCTCATCAAATTTGGAGCCGTGTAAGGATACAAACACCAAGAAAACTAGAAAACCAAGCCATGAGATAGAAAATTGTGATAAAAACATTAGTGAATTGTCCAAACTTTGTGAAACTCGTTGGACAAGCTTGAAATCACATGTAGAATCCACTGCAAGTCACAATAGCAAAAAATATGTCTAAATAGAGAAGCTTTATCTTAAGCGTGCTGAAGATAAATCTTCCACCAAGAAAGCATTTTTGACATTTTGACACCAAGATTGACTTTGGCAGGCTGTGGAAACCCCAATTATGTGATAAAAGTTGAGAGAGACCCTATAGATAGGTGCAGCCATTTTAGGTGCACCTAAGATTACATTGAGCAAAATTTCACATTTTTTTCACAGAAAGTCTATTGGACACTAGAAAAGTGAATTTTTGTATATTTTGTGATCAAGGATTGACAAATTGTGGAATCACATACGGCTTTAAGAGTTGTCATGCAGAAAATTGTGATTTTGTGAAGGACAAGGGAGCAAACGGGAAAGCATTGCGTTTGAAACCAAAGACAACCTTCCACGTTTGAAGTATCAGTTCAATTAAGTTTTGTAAATCCATATATGAACCTAAGATCTGGTAGAGTTTTGGGAAACTCGATTGACTTAGGAGAGAATAGGAGTAGAGCATCCACAGATGAGAGTGTAAGCCAAGGGAGACCATTACAAACTATTGCGGAAGAGGTACTAGACACTTACTCCAATTCGAGCTCAAACATGTCTTCTTTTTCAACACAATCAGGAATTGGGACCTCTCTCAAGTTCAAGCACATCTTGACTTTTTTCAAGACCAACAAGTATGAAGCCCAAATTTGTTTGGACCCAAATGAGGAGTTTGCAATGAGGATAGACGATCGGATCATACCATTGATTTTGAAGAGGAGGTTAGGGCAAAAAAACAGGATGACTTGTATGTAGACCAAAATGGCGTATAGTCTCGCAAGATACGAGACCTTGATTCAGTGGATAAATGGGGATTAAAGGTTGATACTCTAATACCAGATAAGACCATAAGGAGGGACCTCCAGCGTTAGAATTAGAAGGGTATGAGTTAATTGATGCTAAACTATTGAAACGCATCCCCATTGGTAACCCAAGACTTGGAGTTTACTTCTAGGAAGAAAAATTTATTAAGGATTTGGTATGGACTACACATGCTAGATTAGGACAACTGACGCCCTTGAAAATTGTATATATTTTCAAAATTAAGGAAAGGGGACTAGCAAAACTTCCCACTCATCTCTTTAGGGATTGCTACAACAATAAGTTTTTTATGATGACTCTGAAGGAGATTGAACAAACCAATTACCAAGGACACTCAATCCGTGAAGTGATCATGGGAATCATACATGAAACCGATCGGGGTGTGGATCTAAATGCTAGATATTATGATAGCATGGCCAACCAACAATGAGGAAGCATAGTAAGGAGTAGCCACCCCAATGGTACCATAGAAATAAAGGAGGAGACCACCTATAAGAGGGGAGAAATGAGTGACATGAGGAAGAGAAGAGGTCCACATGAGTCACACTTACCAAACAGCTGGTTTGAGGGATTAATGGAAGAAATACCAGCTTGAAGGGAGAGAGTGGGGGCCAAACACAATTGTAGAGTCAGACCAGTAGATTTTTAAAAGTGGGTTAAAAAATATAGCGAGATAGGGACCCATATGACCATTTGGCTAGCTTCATACAGGTTTACAGAGTTAAGTGCATAACAGATTTCCATACACAGTTTGAGGGATTTGGGATGACCTTGGAGGGCAAATCCTTGACTTGGTTCCAGACCATACCTCCTGGATCGATCACTGACTTGCCAACTTTGGCCATGATATTTGTCGCTACATGTTCTAAAATGGGCATGAAGCACAGTACTGTGGCACAAATCTATAGTTTTCAAATAGAAACAAGGGGAAATTGTTAGAGATAGTGTGAGTCAAATGAGGCAATACATCGACAAATTCTCGGAGTTGGAGATTCCAATCAAGGAATGACTAGTCTCATTGTTTCTAGAGGGGCTATTAAACAAAGATTTGCATGCTATTTTGTATAGCAAAAAACACATGACCTGGGAAGCATGTAGTTTAGATGCAATAGACTTGAGTGATAATTGTGGGATCTTCAATGAGGAAAGAAAAGATAAAGATACTCAGAGCAAGCAAAACACATCCACTATGCCATCACAAGTAGGATAAATAGATACAGCTCCTGCCAATGCGATAGAGGACATGATTAAACGCATTAATGATATGATGAACAACATGAAAAGAATGCCAATGTGAGGCCCAATGCAAGGACAAAATCAGGGACAACAAAGATAATTAAAATGGTGTGCTATTAAAGGGAAATGGACAAATCATGAGACAAATGAGTGCTACTACAAGCCAAAATATGATGAAAATGTCCAGTATGTGCCAATGAGGTCATAGGGGCAACCCATGTATAGATATCCACCCAATATGGCACCCGTGCAAAGATCACCTATGAATGTGGAGCGACTTCAACCAGTATTAGTTCAGCAACATCCATTTCCAGAAAATAGATCAATCAACTACATGGTGTTTGAGGAAAAAACTGAGGAGCATGCGCTAGTACCTGTTACTCCATTTTTTGAGACTAGTTTAGAAACAATGGGAATAGAAGAAGAGTGGTATAACCAACCTACTCCAGCCCCTATCAGGCCAATGTGACAAGCACCCATTGATACAACACCTATTTATTTTATTGCAAACCAAAGGGTGAGGCCACCTATGGTCAAGCCAATGCCCAAACCAAAAAGTGGAAATTGTTAACTGTGGAACGGGAAAAAATGATTGTCCTAAATTGGATAAGAATGTGAGACCTATAGAGGCATATTGTGGAGTGTGCGGATGCAAGGGTGGGCACTTTCCTGAGGACTGCCCTAGAAATTCAACAAATAAAGGAAAAGCTGCCTTAAACATAGTTCAAGTGGTGTTGAGTAGTTCATCAGAAGGGGAACCGATAATTCCAGTTCAAATGATGACTAGAGCCAAAACTAAGCAAAACAAACAGAAAAACATAAATGGATTGGATAAATCTAGCTATTCCTCCAAAAATATATAAGAAAGAAAGAAGCTAAAGATACAAACTCAAGAGACAAAAACAATGAAAGGAGATCAAGGGGAAGATACAGAAGGAGACAGAAGAAAGAATGCAGACTCCTTCAACAGACTTCAAAGAACCCGAACCAAAATTGAATGGATTTGTTTGGTTAAAAAATTTACGAACCAATTAATGCAGCTTTGCAAGCTTTTCAAGCTCGACTAAAAGCCAAGCAAACATTGGAAAACCAATGGAAAATCTATTCAATGTTTGAAATGAAAGCAGATAAATTAGAAGCTTACAAAAACCTAGTGCAAATCACACAAGCCTGATGGAAAAATAGAATTCCCAATAGGGAGATATAGGAGAACGTAAAGAAGCTGAGACCAAAATCCTAAGAGAAAAAGCTCCAGAAAAAGAAACATCAAAAAACTAGGAAAAGGATGAAATACGACCACCTAAACTGGAAGTTCTTGATAGTGAAGAAGGATGGGACGAGGTGCCAATAGTTGAAGACGATTGGCCAAACTACCTATGGAAATGAGTTGGGGAAGTGAAAGATGGGAGCTTGACTCCGAAATCAACACCAATAGAAGAAGTTTGGCTTGACAGATCACCCACAAAAATAGATGAATAGTCCTTGTATGGAGATTGGGGATCGAAACAATCAGACTCTACAAAAGCTGAAACAATCAGACTCTACAAAAGCTGAAACCTTGCAAACACTACTGTCTTACCCACAAAAATAGATGAATAGTCCTTGTATGGAGATTGGGGATCGAAACAATCAGACTCTACAAAAGCTGAAACCTTGCAAACACTACTGTCTTACTTAGGTGAGAATGAAGAGAAATCAATGGTCTGCAAAAAAAATAATTGGAAATGCCAAGATAGACTTTAGATGTGGCCAAAACTAGAAAGGCCAAGACAGACTTTGGATGTGGCTGATTTACAATCCATTATGTCTCAGTGCACAATCACTTTGGGTGATCTGCTGAAACTGAGACCACACCTATAGGGAGATATACAAACTACCATAGGAAGGATGGGATTGAAAGGAGTATCTCAAATGGACCTGGAAAAGTGGAAAAAGAAGAGACACAGATTAGACTTTTCAAGTATGTACCTATGAATAATGTCGGGGACTACTGTGAAGGAATGAGGGAAACATGACCCTTCCAGTACAATACAAGGATGTGACAACTATGGCTATTTTAGATAGTGGAGCAGGCATAGCCATAACAACCAAAGCTATTTGGGAAGCTTGGGGAAAGCCATCAATTAGGCAAACAACGATGAAACTACAATTGACAGATGGACACATAGAGAAGCCAACGCTCCTACTAGAGAATGTGATAGTCACCTCTTGCGGGATTGACTACCATCGCACTTTTTCCATTGTAGACTTTGGGAAGAAACTCAATTACAAAATCGTCTTGGGAAGACCGTTCATGATATAGATACAATTAATCTAAGACTAGGGCAACAATTATGTCTACCTGAAACAAGTAGGGGTAGTCACTTGAGTGAAGCTGAAAGACCATTCTTACAAGGATGTCCTCATGACACCAATAAAGAATTGGACTCTAAAACTTGTGCAAAAACTGAACTGCCATCTTGGGTACATAAAAACACTCCAATTTGGATGTGTGGTGCTTCTCAATCGGGAAGCTTACGAAAGGAAGATTGTGTTCTGGACAGAGATGCAAATGATGCAGATTACATATCAGAACCATTCCTTGAACATTTGTTTGAACCCCTTGAATGGACTCAAATCCTGGCCACCATGGATGTATGTATTAATGAATCTACACCTACATAATTTTGTGACAAGGAAGGCTATGCTATAGTCCCCATCCAAATGGTATCTGTTGAGATGATGGAGGAGCAACATGTCTTCTCTTTTCAATATTACGATGCTACAGACAAGTGGGAAGAAGAACCAATTACAACAGAGGGATTGGACTCTGAGAAGGAGCAAGTAAAAGCCAAGCTTTTGCGAAAAGGAGGGGAAGAAAGATTTTTGAGTTTCCAAACACCGAAGATGACAACAAAGATACCAAAAAAGATGAGACCATAACTTAAGAAAGAAAACTACAAAACGGCCATTGGAAATTGAAACTCAATTCTTGATGAAAGTGAACGCAGCGGACTGCAAAAAAGACAAGATAACTTGAAGATATCCAAACTTAGAGCATGTAAAGATACAAAACCAAGGTCAGTTGAGCCAGATAACATCAAAGGGAAAGAACCTCTAATGACCAAGATGGATTATAGAGAAAAATACAAAGAGCTGAAATGAACTTTGAAAGAAGTATGGACCACAAAACTGGAATCAAATAGTGACAAATCGGGAAAAATTAGTGCCCAACACATTATGATAAATACAATTTACAAGACTACACGATCATTGTAGAGCAACCCTTGCAACAATCAATAGAAGTAGGAAATTCCTATGAAAGGCCAAAAAATGTCAATTGAATTGACCTTGCCGAGCCTGGAGAAGAGCCAAAACAGGCATACATAGCCAAGGATCTATCGCAAGAAGAAGGGGAGATTCTCACAAGAACGTTAAAAGAATTCAGGGATGTTTTTGCATGGTCTTATAGAGATCTCAAAGGGGTGGATCTTGCCATATGTTAGCACACTATCCCTATGAGAGATGATGCTAAGCCAAGTAGACAAAGACCATACACCTATAATGAGACCTTTATCGAGAAAATTAAGGAAGAGATAGAGAAATTGAAGGAGGCTGAGTTTATTTATGAAATAGAGCACACTGATTGGGTATCACCAATTGTAGTCATGCCTAAAAAGAATGGAAAACTCAGAGTGTGTGTAAATCTCAAAAAGGTGAACTCCGCCACCATATGCGATAACTATCATCTTCCCATCACTGATCACATGCTAGAATGAGTAGTTGGCAAGGAATCCTATAGCATTTTGGATGGCGTATTTGGATACAACCAATTGACTATTGATCCCCAAGGACCGACATAAAACAGTCTTTGCCACGGAGTGGGGAATTATTGCTTATCGGGTAATGCCTTTTGGATTGACCAATGCACCGGCAACATTCCAAAGGTTGATACATGCCTTTAAGGAGTATCTGTGGAAGTTCTTGGAAGTATACATGAATGATCTTTGTGTGCACTCCACAGAACGAGAAAGTCATTTCAAACATTTATGATGTGTCCTTGAGAATGCCGTCTATATAGAATTTGCTTAATCCTGAAAAAATGTGTTTTTATGGTTAGATAAGGTAAAATTCTTGGACATATTGTGTCAAAAAATGGTATAGCCACAAACATGGAAAAGGTGGTAGTGGAAAATGGCTAGGCCAACAACTGTCAAAGAACTGCAGTCATTTATCAGACATTGTGGTTACTATCCTAGATTTATATACATGTATGTGGTAATTGCATGGCCCATATATAGCCTTATCACTCACTTTGAATGGACTAATAAATGTGAGGAATCCTTCCAAAATCTTAAACAAGATTTGAGATCACCACCAATATTGAAAGCTCGAGACTGGAACAAAGTGCTTCATGTACATGTTGATGCTTCAAGTTATGCCATTGGTTGCATCTTAGCCCAGTCGGGAGAAGGAACAATGGATCTTCCTATCTCTTGTGCTAGCAGACAATTAAACCTGGTGAAAAAGAACTATACAACCACAAAAAGAGAAGGTCTTGGTATGGCGGATTCAGTCAAGAAATTACGACACTGCTTGTTAGCTAACAAGTTTGTCTTCTTTGTAGACCATGAAGCCTTACTCTACTTGGTGAATAAGACATGCAATATAGGTAGGATAGTAAGATGGTTTATCATCTTACTTGAATTCGACTTCATAATTTTGATCAAAAAAGGCACCAGTCACCAGCGGGCAGATCACCTGCCAAGACTCACCATGGGGGAAGCACCTAAAGGGGTAGATGATGACTTACCCGATACATATCTATTCTCTATGGAAATGATTCCAAGATGGTCAAAAGAACTTGTTTCTTTAATGATTATAGCATAAGTGGATTCTCAAATACCAAATCCTATTACACCATGATTGATTGAGCACCCTACCACCCCCAAGCAAATGGTCAAGCAGAACATACAAACAACATTTTGAGTCGTGTACTCTGCCTTATGGGCTTGTTGAGTTTCCTTTAAAAAATACGACTCCTTTAATTTGGTATATGGCTTGGATGCAATATTGCCAATGGAATTTTTATTACCCACATTCAGAGTTATAACTGAGTTGGAATGGAAAGGACATGAGTTGTCAGAACGACTCGAGGACTTAGAATGCCTAGATGAACAAAATTTAGCGGCCATTGCCCACATATACTCACAAAATGGAAGCAAAAGTAATTCTTTGACTCGCATTTACTAACTAAAGTTTTTAAGCCAGGGGATTTAGTCCTAGTATACTCGTTGAAACAACATATACCTAAGTTCAAGAAAAAAGGACATGGTCCTTTTGTCATTGAAGATGTTTTACCAAGTGGGCCTATGAAGTTAGCCACGATAGATGGAGAAATCATGGAAAACTGGATTAGTGGATGTCGACTCCACAAATACAACCTTCCCTTAACTAATGAACAGCACAACCTCACATAGAAATTCAATAGAGACAAAGATGTTAGGAAGAATACTGAGGTATTTGAACACGTATGTGATTCCTTGGAAGAGCACAATGAACTACATAAGTGCAAGGCTTTAAGCATGAATTTGAGTAAAAAGGTTGGGGATTGGTATAGGACCTTAAGGATTGAAGAGCGCACACACTACCCTACTCTTAGGATATTGTTCTTGAAGTAGTACGTTTGAGAGGGAGTGCTTTGGGTTTTAGCATCTCTACTCCAAAAAAGACATTGGGAGGAAGGTGAGTGAGTGAGAGAATTTATTAGTCGGCTAAAAAACCCCCATCAATCATACATTTCCATGGTCACTTACCTGCCCAGGCCTTTCACACTTGCTTTAGCACTCTAGCTTGCACCCGTAGACATACATACCACTACTTGTGTCCTTTGATATGGTCGACACACTTTGGATGCACCAATGCCAAATCATACGGTAGCTACAACTTAACAAAACACAACAGTGACAATTGACCATGCCCAATATATCCTCAAGCTTCTCACCAAGAAGAAGAAGCACACCAAGTTAACTTACTTATCAGCTCTAGAGGTACTAAACAAGAATATCTTATCAAGCTATCGATGTTGCCCAAGGATTGCTTGAAGCTCCTTCACAAAATGAGTGGGTCCAATTCCTAGAAGAAGATAGTGATGAAGAAGTAACCAAATTGGGCTCTACTCAGACTACCACCCACACCAGATCAAAAGAAAATTACAGGAGTCACAATCAACCCAAGAAGAGCTAATAGATAGAAAAGGTAAAAGATTGATGCCCATGCCCAAACCTGGCAAAGAAGAGAAATAAAAAAAGCAAGCCAAAGAGGAAATACTAGCCAAACAATTTAAAAAGAAAAGGGTGGACAAAGGAGATCTTGTCACGAGAAGTGGATTCCTTGCAAAATTCACACAAAGAATCTGACAACCACTCCCATTACTACAAATCAATTAGAAGAAATTTGGGCTCAGATGGAGCGAGCCAAAATTAGCAAAATAAGCCAAGGCAGATAAAGAAGCTAGAAAGGCTAAGGAGAGACAAAAGACAGACAGCTCCACTGGAAGCTCTCACTGCCCGTCTAGTGGGGGACAGTCTTATGGTGATTTTGAACGTGAAACTACACAAGCAGAAACATCCCAACCCAAGACATCCCAAGCTCAAAAAACTCAAGAAGAACCAAAAGACCAAGACAGTTGCCCTAAACTGTAAAACCCGCGTGTGGTTCCAAGCGACATGTCTCCATTCCAAGCACATCCGCTCGACAATGGAGCATGATAGATCTATACTACCAAGCCCTGCAAAGAGTAGTCGCCGACATGTACAGTGTGGTTGTGCAAGAGCACACTTACCCCATACTAACACTACAAGGTGAGCTTAATGAAGCCTATGCTGGGCTACATACACTCAAAAACAAACAAGAGGACATTATTACAGAGGCTTAGATAGTGATAGCTATTTTTTGGCTAAATAAGAAAGAAAAGTATATTATGGCCTCTTTGTGTGTAAATATTTTATTGTATATAGAGCCTAAATATAGGGATTTTTAATAATTATTTTGGTATTTTATTTAAATATTTATACCTAGGTGTGTGTTTAATTAGGCTATATATGCCTTCTTTTATCCTCTTGCACCATAAGTATAAGTTTGTTGCCAATGTGTACATTCTCTAATCTCATAAATATATATATTTTTTATACAAATCACCTCCACATTTTTATCCTCACCCTTGTGAAAACAAAAAAACTCGCTCCTACTCCCTTAGTCACTTTTATTATATAATTTTCATTTACTTGCATACTTTTCCTCTTTCACCCAAATGAATACAAAAGAGGGGCCATATCTATGATTCCAATATCTTTTTTCATATCCATAATTCTTTCATATTTTTCATCATGTACTCATTATTCTAACACCATGTGCTCATTGAGCTAAAATCCATGAATAGTCCATACACTATTCCCACCATGTATATAGTTCTTTATTCACCAATAACCCTCTTCCATGCATGTGTAAAGATAACTTGGATGCTTTGTATCATGATATGACAAAGGAGGGGCTCACTCTGGGATGCATTGTGCAAATTCAACAAAGGAGGGGGCCACTAAAAGACTTTTGCAGGCATAAAATGCAGGCTTTTTGGTGAGATTTTTGGCGCTTATCTCCGCTTAAAATTTAAAGAAGTGACCAACAGACAAAATGTAACCCACAAGCTCAATAATCATTTTAATTTTTTGCATAATTTTTAAAGCTATCATTAGTGAGATATGAATTTTATGGTGGACCCCAGTCTGCCCACTTTTTCTCACAAGTCGCCCTAGTCTTGTCTCACATCCCTTCACACTTCTACACACACACACACACACACACACACACACACACACACACACACACACACACACATTCCTCTCCATCCCTCTCTCAAATCTACAACTTTCATGGCTTCTTTCATCTTCTTCACCATTTCCATCTCTCCCTTACTCCATAGCTCAAAAATTATCATCTCTACACACATATGACTCAATTTCTCTCTCTAGAATCAAACTCAATTACCATAGCCTCTTCATCCTTTCACAAAAAGAGAAAATAAAATAAAAAATAAGCAAGCTTAAGCTCTACAAAAGGAAGATTTTGATTATGGAAAATTCAACTTTTTCATGGTGACAAGAACTACACCGACAGAGTTCTACAACCGCTTCATTCACTGGAGGAGATAGGTGGAAAATTCCCTTTCCATCTTGTGGTTTTCATCAAGTTGTGTATATTCTTATCCTTCTCTTACTTTTATCATTGTATAAATCATGTAATGCACCTTGAGTGCATATGCCATGTAATTTTACCCCATCCTACTAACTACAAACTACTAACACTAATGACTAACCCTTCTTATAAATTGCACCCTCTACTATCTACTAGAGTAGGCACCTCCAATTTACTCACCTCTCTCTCCTTTTAGTCTCAATAATTCTTTCCCTTGAACGCACATCCATGTGACTCAAGGGATAAGGAAGACCCACTCCCATTTTGAAAATAAAAAATATTTCATAATCTTTTGTATTGACAATAAAATTGATTAGGTCTAATCCTAATCAAGGCTCCCAAAAACCTATAAATAGAGCCCATTTCACTTTGTAAGAATGATCTCTACACTATTGATCACTACTTTGAGCGTACCATTCACCATCTTAGTTGTAGGGAGAGAGAGTGAGCTCTCTATACACCACTACTTGTGGTGTATAGGAAAGCTTCTTTGAGCTAGTTGTAGCATTGCAAGGGAGGGAGTGATTCATAACTTCCAATCAAAATTGTACCTATTCTTGCACATTAATTGAATCAATAAATTGGATGCAACCACGGTTCACAACTCTCTTGAGTCTCTCCAATTCACGCTTGGCAACTCATCTCGTCTGGTTTAAGGTGAGGCATTTTCATTTTGAGATTCATTTGTAGTATTTGCTTGTATGTGACTCAAGAGATTTTGTGTTAGTTTTGTTGATTGGGAAAACATTATAAGAGGGTTGTATGGTGAGATGGCTCCCATAATCGTAAGATAATGTGTAGATTGCAACATCATCAAACTTAATTGTGTCTCTTGACTCTCCTCCAAGCTGTTTATACACCCGTGTAAATCCTTAAAATTGAAGCTTAATTCTTGCACAAAACTCTTTCTCTATCTCGCTCTATGTGTGCATGTGTGTGTTTGGCGTGTGTATTTGCAGCATTGATATTCGTGATAGTATACCCTTCCTTCTTGCTTGTATTGCTCACGGATTCTCCTCTGTTGCATCCTAGTTTGCTCTATAACTAGGTGGTGCCCCTTCACTTGTTGTTGGCTGTGGGTTTGTTGTTGTTTCACTTGTTTATGGTATCCCCAACCCCAATTGAGCAGCACAGAATCCTTGAGGGGTGTGTAGAGGTCACCTTTGTTGTTGCCCGCCCCAGACCGCCTCTATAGCAATGCAAGAAGTTCAAGAGTCAAGGAGCCTATTGTTACACCAACAACAAAAATTGGTCAACGCTTACGAGGAGGTAGTAGCATCACATAGAGCCATAGAAACACATAAAGGAGTGATAGTAAATCTTCAAGAAGTTTTCATGGATGTCATCAACCAAGCAGATACACTAGAAAATCAGCTTGCAATGGTAGAAATCCAGCTAGTAAGTGCAAAAGAGAAATTAATGGTCCAATGGAACATAGTAAAACAAAAACAAGGCTAATCCTTGACACGACTAACCAAAACCAATGCCACACCTTTGGATGCAAGTTCTAGAATTTTAGAGCTAGAGAGGGCAGTTAGAGTTCAAGAGTGAATGCAACAAGATGACACATCATCAGCCCTAGCTCAAGAAGAGAGTCTCCAAGCTGTAAATACAGCTCTCAAAAAAGAAAAGGAAGAATTGAATGCTCTTGTAGCTACATTACAACAAGCAGACGGAGTATACCCACATGGATGATCATAGAGATAATGACCAAGGTGAGCAAGGTGATACACAGAGAGATCTTGATGCTCATCAAGGACAACAATAGACCCAGTAAGAAAATTTGTCCTTTGAAGTGGCGCATACGACATTGGATAAAGGTCAAGACAGAGGGAAACAACAAACTACTCAAGCCATTCTAGAAACAGGTATAGTTCAAGAGACAAGAGAAGAGGATAGCAATGAGCCTGAAACCATAGCAGAAAGAGCACACTACTCAGTTGAATAGCCCATAGCTTGCAGGAATAGAGGAGGAGCATTAGAAAAAAAAGCACTAGCAAAAGAAGATTGCATGAATAGAGGAGGAACATTAGAAAAAGGCACTAGAATGGGAGATCAAAATACTCCATTCATACAAATTGTAGCTCCTCAAACCAACAACAATCAATGAGGATTGGTACACCTACTCACTTCCTCTTCCTCTAATAAGGTATGAATGTCTTTGTAGGAAAGCCACCATCAAACAAGAGATGTTAGAAGCTCAACCACAAGAGCGATAGCCAAAAAGGAGAATGGCCTGGCTTGAAAAGCATCCAGAGTGGAGGATATATATGATGAGGTCGTCCACTTCCCTTGAAAAGGATGTTACTTTGTGCCCAATTTCCCAAGTGCGGACGTGGATTCAACATGAAACACTACAAAAATGCCATCACAACTAGCTGAACTACCGAGCACTACCAGGACCTAAAGGTAAAGAAAGATTAGATGAGAAATACATGCTCAACACTCTCACAAATGCAGTCAAGCAATATGAAGTACTTTTTGCTTTGTCTTGTCAGATGCTGAGAAACATTTGCAAAATGATGGCTGCATGCATAACAATGTATCATAAACCCTAGATTTCAAAAACTCCACCATTATCCTCTTGGAAGGAAATAGGGGTTTAGTCTAGACCTTAGTAAGAAGCTAGATGAGCAAATTCCACATGGCCTCTATGCGTGTCTCATCTTCATGCCATCTTACTTCATGATCACTTTTAAAGAAGCTTTTTATATAGGATTTTTCACATTGAACACCACTCTGATCCAGAAGTCAATGACATGCAGGCAAGATTTGAGAGCTATCATACAATGGAACTTCACCACACAACCATAATGAGACCCTTTGCCCCTAAAGACAGAGATTTGGCAAGAGAATATCAAGAAGGATCACAAGAGCAAGTGAAGTTCTACTTTCAATGGTGACCTTTCATTTGCTAATAGCCTCGATGTTGATTCATGTCGAGGACAACATGAATAGTAGGGGGGAGTGTTGGAAGATTTCAACAACAATGAAGACCAAGTTTGTACCAAGAGCACATTCATCATCATATTTCATCATCCTTGTAATCCCATTTGGTTGTAATGTTTTTTCAAAAACCCGTATCTATTCATGATGTAATTCTAAAGTTTGAGGTGTAAAATTTATTATTCTTGTGGCAAAGTCTAGCTTGCATACCTTAAAACCCAGAGCTAGGGTATAAAAGGAAACTTTGTAAATTTTTTGACATTATCATTATGATGAATCAAATGAGCAAATAAGGTCTTCTATATGTAGGGTGTTATCTTCTCTCTACTGTGAATTCATTTCTTTGCACTACATCGCACAGTTGTTGCATCAAAATTTTGAGGGCACCATTGTGTTCGTCTCATCAAGCTCTATGTGTTAATACCAATATTGCAAGTGCTTTGTGAAAACCAAGAAACAACTTCTACAACCTTTTAGGTGAAATATCTTGCTATCTGAGTCTAGTATTGTGATTCCATCAATTGCACAAGATTCCCAGCACTTAGGAGAACCTAGTAGGCAATTTTGAAATCCAAAATGTCAAACTGCATTTAGCCTACTAAATAAAATCACGTTTTTTTGGGGTCTGATTATGAGTCTAGTGACACAGTGTTGGTCTTAGGAAATTGCCTATTGAGTTTTGAGGCAATTGGAGTTGATTTGCTTGTAGATTTGCATGTGGTTATGTGAGAGAATTAGAGGATTGAATTCAAGATTTTGATAGATAGAACGCACATTGAGCATCAAAGTGGAGTGTACTATGTTTAGACAAGATATTGACAACCTCTTGGTGTGCCTCCATGCCCTAGTCAAGTCACTTGCTTCCCAGGATTGACATTTTGGCCTTAGTTCTGTCTCATTTTGAGATGTGATAGGTGTTGACCGATATGGTCCCCTATAAAAATTTACAAGAGAAAGAGTGTCTATTGAGCCAACTTCTGCTAGCTCGCAAGCATCTGGGCATGAGCCAATGACCATAAATCCTATTGTTAGAGAGTATGTGAGGTTATTTTGGAAAACCTCACCTATTCAAGAAAGTCTTAGAGATAATCATGCTCCACAAAACAAGCATATGAATCCAAGAAGGGAGCAACAATGGTGCTCAATTTTCTTTGGTCTATATAGCACCATTGAATTCCCAACATTTAGAGTAAAGTTAAATAGGAATTGCAATGCATGTGGTAGGCATGGCCATCAGGCCAAAGATTCCATAATGTTTAAATCCATGTTCAAACGTCACCATTACCACCTCCAATGTTACGATGGCAACCCTCATATCCAAGAGTCATCCTTGTGAACCAAGTGAGTTGCAAGCCATCTAGTACTTGTTTGGACTACAATGATGACATAGGCTCTAGTATTGCCTCTATGGAATTGATAGCTTGAGGAGTGTCCTCAGTAGTACATGGAGGACTATTGGGGACAAGTCAAGCCTATTTATCAAGCAGCTGCTCTTACAGCAAGAGGCCAAAACATCAACCTCGCTACCAAGGGATCACCTCTTCAATGCTACAAGTGTGGTGGACCACATCGTGTAGCTAAATGTCATGCTAGACTACAAAGGAATGTCACACTAGTGCAAACAAATCAAGGGAGTACATCTATAATGCCAATACTTATGTGTTTAAATTATGTGGAATTTCCTAATAATCTAAATGCACCAAAGATCACAGCATTGGACGTAATTGAGATTACTAATGGGACATCAAAAGCTACACATGTGGTACCAATAAATGTACTCACACAGTCAATGCTCCAAAATTAAAATTATATCTTTGAAGAGAGAGATGCAGCATCAATCACCCAAGCAAAGAAGAAGAAAACCGGGTTACCACAATTTGTGCAGATGATCTTCAAAATTGTCATAAATGCCAAGGCCACTGCTTGGCTTCTTTGCTGTGAAATGGAAACATATAGAAATCTGTGATTAGGTACATTTTAGAGTAGGATTATGGCATTTTTCCCTGTATGAATTGTGACTTCTCATTTTGAAATTGAAAACCAAAATATCTTCACTAAAAGCCATAGAAACGACTTTGTGAATTATGTAAAGCACTTGGACGACAATTTCATGTTGGGCTATTAATCATGGTTAATAGCTATTTCACCAATGAGGTTCCAGTTTTGGTGTTTGCTTATGCACTTGGGTGGAGGATATTGAATAATGATAGGGTTTCATTTTTGGAAGCATTTGGATGTAAAGTCACCAAATTTGATCAATTTTTGGCTTGAAGGTCTCTAAAAATAAAAGGTGATGATGCACAATGTTGGGATGTCCGGTTGGCTTGAAAAGTGATGTGTGGGCTGGTGAGAGTATGTAGGAGTAAATGATGACCAAAATTTGCCAAGTCCCACCAATTTTTACTCCTGAGCTATTAATCGCGATTTATAGCTAGGTTCAATTTTTGTTGACTTTTTGGCATTGTGGGGTTATGGGGTTCTTAGTCATGATGTCCCAAAGCATTGAGTGTGGATTGACCAGTTTTGGACACATAAGTTTTGTTTTTTGTGTGAGATTTGGCTTTGGTGCAAAGCAGGTGCATTTTTGGTCTTGGAGTTAGTGAATAAGTGATCTTTGTGCACTGAGTGGGTTTTTGGCTTGAACATAACATGTGAAAGAGTGCTCAATTGGAAAAGTGCAAACAGATGTGGATTTTAACCCCAAACCTATTATTTGCGATTAGTAGTCTACAATGAAAAAGTCAGCCAAATGCAATTTTTGATGATCCATAAGTTGTCCTATAGTTTTAGCAACCAATATTTGGCTCTTCTTTGGGTTTCTTTTGATCTGCTAGTTCCTCTTGGCACTTGACACTCTGACTTTGGATCTTGCACTTTGTGACGGTTTTTTTCTGCACTCCAGGTATATGGGCACGTGACTAGTCTTCTCAAGTTTTGTCCAATTTGGAGCCGATTTGTGGTCGTAGGCCACAATGAAGTTTATGGACATCGAGCCAATTTTCCATATCTAGGGCATCAGATGAGCTTTGATTTTGGTTCCACCTAGGCACATTGGTTATAATACCTTTGGGGAAGTTGTTTATGAAGTCAGAATGGAATTCCAACTCCATGCCAAAATTGAGATTAATAGCTATAGACCCCCCTCCCCCCAGTCAATTGGTCATTTGGTCACATGGGAGTGTTTCATAGGTCTTTGTTATGCCCCCTATCAGTTTTGGTCATATTTGGTGGACCGAGTTGGCCTGTATTATCATTTTTGCACCTGCTTTCTTCGTGGGGATTCTGCTAACCTAGGGTTTTTCCTGGCTTTCCCAACCTCAAGGACATGAACAAAACTGATAGTTAGTGGGTTAGGAACTTACCCTCATGTCGCGCATGAGATGGATTACTATAGTGGTCGCTAGAAGTCACAAAATGCACACGCTAGAAAGTCCTCCAGAGTTCTCTCTAAAGTGGACTAGTAGAAATGAGACTATTTTTAGCCTACCTTGACTGTACATACCCAAGCTTCCCAACTCATCTTCTCCCAAACTTCCCAATTAGTCCTACTAGATCACAAAGTGTACTTTCCTTTCAAAAAAAATTGAATTTGGATTCTGATTGCTCCTGTTCCAAAGGTTTTGCAAAATCAGGCCTTGTGGATCTAATTTAGACTTTTCGTCGCCATCCTCAGAATCATACAAGATTTGACATGGTTGTCCGTCTTTGCATTTTTATCATCATGATCTCTTCAGATTCTCCATCTGGATTTGTTTGACATTTATTTATTACTTTTGACCTATTTATTAAGAAAATTAAAGAAAAATTAAAATCTTACTCCAAAAATAGAATTTCAAACCCAAAAATACTAAACCACACCTGATTTTAGCACTTGGCCATATTTTTGTGGATTACTCCATTTTTATCATATGTTTGGTCCAAAAACACACAAAAAGAGTAAAAAGTGTAATATTTTTGGATTTTTTGACATATATTTACAATATATACATACAACTAGGGGTTATTATATCACATTATCTCCATTCACTTAGTTATTAGGGCATTCTCATCTGATTTTTTCCAAAAAAAAATCACACATTAAAACACAATTACTTCAAACATTGCCCCTTTCTCTATCAGATTCATACGCTTGGGTCCGCATTCAGAATGCCTCCCCCCCTCCTGGCTCGAGTCCTCCGGGATGATAGAGTATAGCTTGGGTTTTGTAGTGCATGGGTGATAAAATTGTGTCTATGCATGACCGAGATTGACCCTATCATGCTACTTGTGTCAATGCATGTAAAAACACTATGCGGTGCAAGAGGTGGGTCTTGAGTAGTGTACTCAAGGGTTGTCATTGGTGAAGCAGTATGTGTGTTAACTCTCTTGAAGAGTAAATCCTATAGTAGTTGAGCAAGCTACTTGATTGTGATGCACGTAGTGCTCACAACCATTGTGCTAGAGTTGGTGGGCATGGTTCTAGATTCTGTGGTTGATGATGGTTGAACCTTTGGTGCCCATTTGTACCGGGTTATGTTTGGCTTTGCCTTGAATAACTTTTGCAACAAGTCTTCAGCTTTGACATGATTTTAGTTTTATTCTTAGGTTTCCAAACCCATTTTGGTGTTGATAATTGCATTTTTCATTGCTGATGTGGATAGGATGGTCCATAGTACGCTTCTTCTTAGTGTGTACCAGCTTTTTAGGCACCCAAATTTGTGTAGGATTAGTAGCGAGTTGGGTTTTGGGTACCCAAAATTGCATGGTTCCTTGCATGTCAGTTGTGTGTGGATGAATTTGGTGTTGAAGAGTGGACATAGGACTTGAGTTTGGAATCTTTGGATGGTTGAGGGCAGCTTTCCATTCTTCACGGCTATGAGAAAAAGGCACTCGTAATTTTTTGCCCTTAAGGGTTAATTCCAGCACTTTGTCATTCAGTCCTGGACTGCTTTGTAATTTTGCATGCAATTCCAAGCACTATATCTTCATTCATATGCTCATCTGGAATGCAAATGAAGGTATCTGGACATAGAAATCCATGCACAAAGACGTTGAAATTGATCAGTCCCAATGTTGGTGTTAGTTCGTTATGGCAGCCTTTGACTTGTGCTCAGCAATGTTCCATCGGTTGTGTCGTTGCTTTTTTGTATGTCATATAGTTAATTGCATTAAGTCGTGCACCTGTGTTAGCTACTGCATTGACTTGAAACCCTTCCTTCAAGGTTATGGTTATATGCATGTCCAATCCATCCTGCCATTCATCTCATCGGTCTCTACCTCATCGTTTGCTAGGGGTTAAATTTGGAGGGTATTGAGGGATAAAACTTGAGGAATCGGTTGCCTTGCTACTTTCCTCTTTAGAACATGAATGCGCGCTTCCTCTTGGGCTTCCTTAATCACCTGCTATCTTTTGAGCTTTCTTTCCTTCACTGCATGCATCCTTCACAAAAGATCATTAGTCAAGGACAAATGGTATTTGCAAATTTGACATCCACTAATCCAATTTTCCATGATTTCCCCATCTAATGTAGCTAGTTTGACGGCCCCACTTGATGAAACATTTTCAATGACAAAAGGACCGTGCCCCTTTTTCTTGCACTTCGGTAAATGTTGTTTCAAGGAGTAAACTAGAACCAAGTCCCCTTGTTTGAAAATTTTTATTAGCAAATGTGAGACAAACAACTATTTCTATTTGCGTTTATGTGCATATATATGGGCAATGGCTGCTAATCTCTATTCATCAAGCCATTCCAAGTCCTTGAGTCATACTAACAACTTGTGCCCTTTCCATTCCGACTCGTGTGCAACTCTAAGAGTGGGTAATATGAATTCCATTGGCAGTATGGCATCTAATCCATAGACCAAATTAAAAGGAGTTGTGTTCAAGGTTATTTTGAATGAAACTTAATACGCCCATAAGGTTGAATGAAGATGCAGATGCATCTCCTAGTTTGTTCGACCAGAACTAACAATCTTGGTAAAGCAGCAAGCTTAAGATCTTGTTTGTATGTTATGCTTGACCATTAGCTTAAGGATGATAGGATGCCAATTTGTTATGTATCACCATGAACTTGCTTATCAAGTTTTGGATCACTTTGTTGAGAGAATGCAAGCCCCTATCACTTACAAGCTCAATAGGAAGTAAATACCTAGTGAATAAGCATTCTTACAGGAATTATCAATGATGCTAGCATCATTCTTCCTAGTGGCTCGTGCCTCGGCCCATTTGGTTAAGTGACTTGTGGACACAATAATATATTGTGCTTGAGTTTTGTATGTTGGTGGTTATATTGGACCCACAAAGTATATACCCCACTTCACAAATGCACGTGCTCCCATCATAGGTTGCAATGACATACTATGAATTTGTGTTGGCATCTTTACTTGTTGACGTGAATCACATCGTTGAACAAATTCTTTGGTATTGGCAAGCAATGTTGGCCACCAGATGCTAGCAATCAATATAGCCTTGGCCATGGCTTCATGAGAGAAATGACCTCCTACAAGATCCATGTGCGCTTGTTCCAAGATAGGAAGGTATTCATCCTCATTGGCACATAGTCTAAGATGTTAGTCCTTTCCTCGTCAATAGAGCTGATTCCTAATCATTGTATAATTGGCTGCTTCAATTTCTATATCTCTTTGTTTTCATTTACTCATATCATCTAGGAATGTTCTTTTAGTCAGATATTACTCCACATATCTACTCCATTGTGTTGTCACCAAAATCTGAAACAACATGGCATGGGGTATGGGGAACTTTTCTTTACATTGAGAGAAACTATTCACGTAATCATGAACGTATTTCTTTATGGTAGGCCAATAAACCCCTAGCCAAGTCAAACATCATAAGGTTTGGTCTCGTGCAAAATGCAATCCTACTACCGTGGTATGAGTTTGATTCAAGTAGATTTCTTATTTCTCTGGGTTAATGTGCAAAAGGAGAATCCATTTGTATTTTTTTAATACAATATTCCAGCCAACAATTGATATAGGGCGGACTACTGTCTCAATCATGGTGTGATCGGAAGTAGTATTTGAGAATCTACTCGCACTATGGTCATTAGGAATACAAGATCTTCTGGCCATCTTGGAATCATTTCCACATAGAACGTATAAGCATCGGATAAGTCATCATGCACCCCCTTTGGTGCTTCCCCAGAGGTAATCCTTGATAGATGATTTTCTCTTTGGTTGAGTGGTGCCCTTTTTTACTACCATTGTGAAGTCAAATTCAAGTAGGATGATGAACCATCTGATGATTCTTTATGTATTGTATGGCTTGTTCACCAAATAGAGTAAGGCTTGGTGATCCACGAAAAAGACAAACTTGTTAGCTAACAAGTAATGTCGGAATTTCTTGACTACGTACACCATTCCAAGAACTTCCCTTTCATTGGTTGTGTAATTATTCTCTGCTAGGTTTAATTGTCTGCTAGCATATGAGATTGGGAAGTCCATCGTCCACTTTGGGGCTGAGCTACTATGCAGCCAATAAAAGATTTGCATCTACATACACATGGAAAACTTTGTTCCAGTCTAGAGTCTTCAACATTGATGATGTGGTCAAAGCTTGTTTAAGCTTCTGGAATGACCCTTCTTGGTTATATAAGGAGCTTTTTATAGAAAGAGGATTGATCAAATAATTAGAAGATGTGTTTCATATTTTGAACAGAAAGCTGTATCGCAAGAAGCTCATCCCAGAGTAGCAGGTGGACACTTTTCAGGTAATTTAACAGGTATAAAGATCTTACAAGTTGGATTGTGGTGGCCCACAATGTTGAAAGATGCTCATGAGCATGCAAAAAACTGTGTTCTTTGTCAGAATCTTGGTCAGTTTGATTCTAGAAGAAAGAACGTTTGATTGTCCTATATTGCCTTTGGAACCCTTTCAGAAGTGGGGTTTGGATTTTGTGGGACTTGTAAAGTCCACCACAAGTAAAGGATGTAAATAAATTCTGGTTGCAGTAGACTATTGTACCAAATGGGTAGAGGCTATAGCTCTCAAGGATAACAAAGCTCATAGTGTGGCAAGGTTTCTTTATCATAATATCATGCAGGTTTGGCTGCCGTGTGGAGCTGGTGTGTCATACAAGAAGACATTTTCTTAACGAGGTGATTTTTGAATTGACAAAAACTCGCATGATCATGCATAAGAAATCTACATCTAATCATCCTCATGCCAATGGACAAGTTGAGAGTACAAACAAGACTTTGGTTAGAATATTGAAAAACATTGTTAAAGACAATCAGAAGGATTGGGATTAGAAATTGGATTTTGCATTGTGGTGTTTTAGAACAGCTTTCAAGGTGATAACAAGAATGACTCCATTCAAATTGGTGTATGAAGCTATAGTTCCCATGGAATTTTTGGTACCAAGCCTCAGAGTGAGTGCAAAAAAAATGAGTCCCCAATTATCAAGTCAAATACATGACCAAATATATGATGCAGCTAAGAGGACAGGTTGGTCAGTTCCTACATCACTGAGGTGATTCAAAGAAGGAGAAAATATTGGGTTAGTATGAATGTTAAATTCAAGTTTCAGGTTGGAGATTGGGTAATGCTCTACAATTCTAGGTTAGGGACACATCCAAGTCAAACTGACTTTGAGATATAAGGGTCCATAAGATTGTCCAAGATTTGGGCCAAGGTACATTTATTGTAGCTAATGTTTCCATTACCATGGTTGAGAATCCTGTTAATGTCTTCAATTTAAAAAAGTTTTAGGGTAAACCCCCTCATTTAGACTGGCCAACAGCAGGATTGGTGGAACCAGCAAAGTGTGCAGAATGTGGGAAAGTCAGATTTGGTTTTCAATAGCAAGGTAATTAGTAGGATGAAAATAGCAAGAGTGTTACTCCCATGACTTAGTACCAAGAGAAAGATGTACAATACAACTCAGGATCAGCTTCAGATGGTATTGAGTTCAATGGATAATTCCAGGTAGCAAGTTTCTCATTGGCTAGAATATCAGGGTGAAGACTGCTCATTCAAATTAGTTTGGATTGGAGTCTACTAAGTTGGATATTTTAAGGGGGAAAATTTTCAAATTAACCTTGGTTTGAGCATTGATTGCCCACTAAACTTAATGATGAAAGAGAAGATCACTTTAAGCAAATCTTGCAGATTTTGTGGTGGCCTTGTGCAAATCGAAGGAGAATCATTTTGGTACATGCGTGCGCTAATGTTTTCCTCTAAGAACTTTAAGTATATAGAGGCCATGCAAAAGGAGCAGAACGTGGCGAAATCAAATCAGGCAAGTGCCATGCAGCCAAGAACAGAAGAGGAGATCCTGCAAAAAATCCGACCATATAGATGCAATGTGGTGACTATAGATGATAGCAGCCCTGAGTATGACTTGGAGGATGCATATTTTGCTTTGCTACCTTGGGTTGATTGGAGGAATAAGTATGATGCCAATTCTCAGTTGGAAATTTTGAGTAAGACTAAAGGTATGCTTTCAAAGCATGTTTCATTGAACCATGAAGTTGTTGTAGAGGTTTTTTGACTTCCTTTGACTGATGTGACAGTTATCCCGAAGTGTTCAGAGTTTCTATTGAAAAAGGAATTTGGGGCAAGGGAATGTGGAAGACAGTATTATATGCTTAAGAATGTAAGCTATGGAAAAAGGGAGGAACTGAAGTGGTATCTAGAAAGGCTGTGATTTTTTGTTAAATTTGATTTAATGTCCAAGGAAAATTTTGCACCTTTGTGTTTTAGCAAGGGGCCTCTATCAGCTGAGCAAATTGGTTGTATGATTGGATTTCTAAAAAGGTCTATCTGTCACTTAAGCGAAAGGCTCAAACTAATAGCAAATTGAGTTCTTTTTTGGAAGCACTCTTTGGCTCCCCTTTGGCTATGCTCAGAAAGTAACAGCTTGGTAGAGTGATGTTGAAGATCGAGTAAAATTAGGTTCTTCAATCAAACCACCTATGGAGAAAGCTACAGAATTGTCAAGACAAAAAATTGAAGTGCTAACAAGTCTTGACGGTGATACAGCAAGATTGGATGCCTACAGAAGCTTGGCACAAGTGGGGTATACAGAGGAATAAGCTTTGAGGTGTGTTGGTAACTCGGAGTTGGTGGGTTCCATAAAAGACTGGGACATTCCTATTTCAAAACCTGACAAGGTTAGTCAGACACCAACCAGGTTGCACAAAGCATTTACTCTTTCCAAAAAAGAGGAAGATTGATTCAAATGTCATGAATGTAGCCAAGCATTTGGATTTTGGAGAGCCTTTACAGCAAGGGAAGGTCAATGTGTAGGATGGTGGCATGGCACTGAAGATGTTGTTGGCAGTGTAGGAATTTATTAAGCAGCAGCACAATTTGATGAAGAATTAGATGTAGCATGTGGTAGACTCTATTATGTCAAAGGTGATGCTGTAGGAGCAAACTCAAGTGCTTAATTCAATGAAGTTGGACATGGGAGTGATGGGAGAACAACATAAGCAGGAAATTAAAAATATTATGAAAGGTGATGTTGCATGAGCAAACTCAACTGCTTACTTCAATGAAGTTGGACATGGGAGTGATGGCAAAACAACATAAGTAGGAAATTTAGAATATTTTGACCCAACATAAGAGTGAGTTCATAAAAGTCAAGATGTCCCTAGGTTTCTTTAAAGAGTGGATTGAAGATTTGGAGATGAAAGTGAAGTTTGAATTAGAGCAGCTGGGCAAAGAAAACACAGAATTATAGTCGCAGAATGAGATATTAAGTCAAAGGCTTCAACCATTGTTGGAGCTTGAGAAACAAGCTTTAGGACAGGAGGATGCAGATGTGACTTGACCATTGTTAAACAGTAGATGGTGGAAAGCATGCAGGATGTTTAAAAAGGTATCAAGGAGAGGTTGACTGCTATGGTCAAACATCCATATAAGGCTGTAAAGAAAGGTTTTATAAGCATGCATGAAGCAAACTTGTTGGTGGAGGTAGAACAATTAAAGAAGAAAAGGGAGTTTTGGATGAAGCAGGTCCAAGAGTATAGGGCTAAAGAATTGGGGAAGCAGGTTTGTGATTAGGAGTAACAAGAAGCTGAGAAGGTCAAGAAGGTACCAAAGTTGGGAGAATGATCTACAGCACCTGTGGTGAATCAGACAAAGCTGGAAACTGCAAAGGGTCAGAGTGGAGAAGCTATTGTGTGGAGGTAGGGTTGGATTTCTTAAAAATCCACCATTGGGATGTGCCATGTGTTAGTTGGGCATTGTCTGCTAAGTTGGAATTATTGTATCGGAGTTGTTGAATTGGATATGCTGAGTCAAATCTGTTGACATATTCTGAGTGATGGAACTTCTTCATGAAATCGTTTATTTGTTAGGTTTTCTACCATAACTGAGTTACTTGTGCTGAGTTCTATTCACTTTGAATGTTGTCTATGTGTAGTCTCTTGTTATGACAGAGCCTCATCCTCTTATCCTCTTGCAGTGTGAGAGTGTGTGTGTGCAACCAAGCAGGTGGGAGCAGCGGTACGATGGCGATGAGGTGGTTGAGCAAGGGCGGCAAGCTTCCTCTTTACTACGGAATGAGTTTTCCTTTGACAGTGACGCAAGGAGGTGAGTGATAAACCATTCATCTCTGCTTGAGCTTGTCTATATATGATTGTGTACTTGTAGCCTATGTGGCTCGCACACAATGCATAGCAAGGATAGCCTTTCTTTCCAAAATGCTACAAGCTTTTGGTGCTACAAAATCTTTGGCTACATGCCCTTCTTTGTCACACTTGAAACACATTTTATTGGTAGAATAAACTGCAAATGGTCCTTCCCTTGAAGAAGAATTCCTCCTCTCCTTGTTCTCTTTGGACTATAAATAGTTGATCACATCTTGCAATGTGGGTGTTGTATCCTTCTCTTTAATGATGGTCACTATCTAGTCAAAGCTAAAAAACAACGCTCCTAGTAGAATTGCAATGTTGTCCTCCTCTGGTACAAAGTTTATATAGTGAGCTTTGTGGTTATGCTTTTAAGGCGGTTGACAAGGCTTGCAATATCTTCTTCATACTTCATTTTTAGTTTGTATAAATATTTTTGTTACTTTTCTTTCTTCTAGCTTCGAAATTTTTCTCTAAGGCTTCCCATGCAATTGATGAGGTTTCATAATCATCAATGAAATGTACATATTTTTTGCATAGTGCAATGATTATGATTCCTAGTGCTTGCTTATCTTTAGCCTGGTTTTGTGCGTTCATAGCTCGTGTTTGCATGGGGACGGTTAAGGAGCGAGCTCAGCGAAGCGAGCTTTGGAGCGAGCTTTTTTTTTTCATCCCACCACCACTACCTTCCATTGCCGCCCCTTAGAAACCATCACCACCCACCACCCTAGCCCACCACTGGTGGTTAGTGGTGCTAACTTGCTACCACCATGTGCCGCCCCTACTCCTACCACCACAGCCAATTGCCGCCCCTCTCTCTAGTGGAGTAGCCAAGGACCTCCTCTCTCTCTCTCTCTCTCTCTCTCTCTCTCTCTCTCTCTCTCTCTCTCTCTCTCTCTCTCTCTCTCCTGTTGTCTTCCCTCTGTGCATGTGTCTCTCTCTTGCCCGCCACCCCTCTCTCTTGTTGTCTCCCCCTCCCACCCCCTACCCCCCCCCCCCCCCCCTTCTCTCTCTCTCTCTCTCCCCCCCCCTCTCTCCCTCTCTCCCCCTTGCCTTTCCTCCCTTTGTGGAGTGAGCTCCACCCCTCTCTCCCCCATGTCTCTCTCTCTCTCTCTCTCTCTCTCTCTCTCTCTCTCTCTCTCTCTATGTGTGTGTGTGTGTGTGTGTGTGTGTGTGTGTGTGTGTGTGTGTGTGTGTATATATATATATATATATATATATATATATATATATATATATATATATATATATATATATATATATATATATATATATGTACTTTTCTATAACGTTAAAATTCTCCTCTCTTTCTCTCTGTCTCTCTAAAAAAATCTAAAACATTAGCCATTTTGCTAGTGCCTTTGGTTTTTTATAAAAAAAATCAGACCCTCTCACCGCTCCCCTTCTCGCCCTCTCATGATCCCTCCAATCCATTCCCCCTCTCTCTCTCTCTCTCTCTCTCTCTCTCTCTCTCTCTCCAACCCACCTCTTTCCTCTCTCTGGTCCCCACCTCTTGCTCTACGTCCGCCCTCTTCCCTAGCTCCGATCCTTCCCCCCCCCCTTCTCTCTCTCTCTCTCTCTCTCTCTATATATATATATATATATATGTGTGTGTGTGTGTGTGTGTGTGTGTGTGTGTGTGTGTGTGTGTGTGTGTGTGTGTGTGTCCTCCTATCTTGCTCTCCCTATCCCTCTCTCTTTGCCCCCCTCCACTTGCCACCTCTCTCCCCACCCTCTATTCCTTTTCTCTCTCTTTACTCCCACCACACCACCCCCCCCTTGAGTCCCTCCAACCCTGGAGAGAAATGAAACGAAATGGAATGAAACGCTGTATTAAGGATTTTCATAAGGTAAAAATGACATATGAGACCAAATTGATACAGTTTTGGTGGATATAATACAATGCATGGGTACAAAGGAAAATGAGAGAGAAAGAGGGGGGGGGGGGAGAGAGAGAGAGAGAGAGAGAGAGGGGAAGGGAGGGGCCAGCGGGGGAGGGAGAGGTAGATAGATAGATTTGTTTATCGTATGAAATATGGGACCAAGCTACATGGGACATATGGGATATGACATATGGGACCAAAGCTACATGTGATGTAGTATTTGTGTCGTTGATGAGTGATTCTTGATGGTCCAACATTGTGGTGATGAGAGTCGTAATGGAGAGCCCACACTATGGCTGGGATTCTGTCTCCGGCTCCATTCCGCATAACTTGCAAATTTTGCTCTCAGGTGGGATTCCTCTAAATCTGCCAAATTCAATTTCCAGTTGGTGTGAGGATGTACGAATCTGACCAATAGCACATCTCAAACCATGAGACAGGTGGGTATCCATGTAGCTTGGGCGAATCACAAATCCATCTTCAGATAGTTGTAGGAAGTTTTCTTTGTAGTCGGCCATCTTCGTGCCCAATTCTTGTGTAGGGTCTACCCATGTCCTCTTAGTATCCAGTTGTATAAGATCCTGACGGATGATTTTATTAATCTCCGTTCGTATAATTGCCAGTGATGGAGCCACAAGAGAGTATTGGAAGAGAGAGAGAGAGAGAGAGAGAGAGAGAGAGAGAGAGAGAGAAGGGGGAAGAGGGGTCTGCAGGGGAAGGGAAGGTTTGGGCACACGGGGGGGGGGGATTGTGAGAGGGGAGAGTGGAGTGTAGTTTTGTTTTTTTTTTTTTTAAGGGAAAGAAAGGGAGAGAGAGGATTGCTTAGCCCCCCAAAAAAAAAAAAAAAAAAAACCAATAGCGAGGTAGCTATTGCTTTGCATGGTTTGTTTTTTTTTTTTTGGGGGGGACCTAAGCAATCCTCTCTCTCCCTTTCTTTCCCTTTTAAAAAAAAAAACTACACTCCACTCTCCCCTCTCACAATCCCCCCCCCCCCATGTGCCCAAACCTTCCCTTCCCCTGCAGACCCCTCTCCCCCCTTCACTCTCTCTCTCTCTCTCTCTCTCTCTCTCTCTCTCTCTCTCTCTTCCAATACTCTCTTGCCGCTCCATCACTGGCAATTACACGAATGGAGATTAATAAAATCATCCGTCAGGATCTTATACAACTAGATACTAAGAGGACATGGGTAGACCCTACACAAGAATTAGGCACGAAGATGGCCGACTACAAAGAAAACTTCCTACAGCTATCTGAAGATGGATTTGTGATTCGCCCGAGCTACATGGATACCCACCTGTCTCATGGTTTGAGATGTGCTATTGGTCAGATTCGTACATCCTCACACAAACTGGAAATTGAATTTGGCAGATTTAGGGGAATCCTACCTGAGAGCAAAATTTGCAAGTTATGCGGAATGGAGTCGGAGACAGAATTACACTACATATGCCATTGCACCGTATACTATGAGATACGTGGGCGTTTCCATTGCCTCTTTAAAGAAGGCTTGGGACCTCTAGATAGAGTCATGCAATACCAAGATCAAAGATTCTTAGGCTTGTACCTACTGGAACTACATCGGCACAGGGATAATCTAATGAGAAGACAAAGAGCACTACAGCCTCAGAGGCAGATCACAGATTTCTTTGGATCGAGAGAAGTAGGAGTGGAAGGATAAGCAAGAGGCCAGCAGCCAGCACACAGGAGTACCCACATTCATACCAAAGACACCCTCATTGATAGGGCGATTGAGCTTAGGAAATCGAGACGACCACGACCGAGATGCAGAAGCACACTTCATAGGAGGAGACTACAACAAAGGATTAGAAGCATTCTAGCCAGACACCCAGAATGCTCCTAAGAAGTTTATTTAATACTTTGTATTTTGTTTTTCACATTTATTTTCACACTTTTGACACTTAGTACTTTGGTACTAAGGTACCCAGACATTGTAACAGATTCACCACTTTTCTAATAGTTCGATCTCATAGGTCATTCTGGCCTTTTGAAGACGTTAATATAACATTTCATTTCTCTCTCTCTCTCTCTCTCTCTCTCTCTCTCTCTCTCTCTCTCTCTCCCCCCCCCCCCCCCCCCCCCCCCCCTTCTTTCTCATTTTATTTTGTACCCAGACATTGTATTAGATCCACCAAGAATGTATCATTTTGGTCGCATGGGTCATTTTGGCCTTTTGATGATAGTTAACATAGCATTTCATTTCATTTTTGTATGTGTGTGTGTGTGTGTATGTGTGTATCTCACAGAGAGAGAGAGAGAGAGAGAGAGAGAGAGAGAGAGAGAGAGAGAGAGAGTCTACCCTTGCCACCCTTCCCTCTCGTCCTAGTGTGTGTGTGTGTGTGTGTGTGTGTGACACAGAGAGAGAGAGAGAGAGAGAGAGAGAGAGAGAGAGAGAGAGAGAGAGAGAGAGAGAGAGAGAGAGAAGACATGGGGGAGAGAGGGGTGAAGCTCACTCTAGGAAGGGAGGGAAGGCGAGAGAGAGAGAGAGAGAGAGAGAGAGGGAAAGAGAGAGAGAGAGAGAGGGGGGGGGTTAGGGGGTGGGAGGGGGAGACAACGAGAGAGACGGGTGGCGGGCGAGAGAGAGACACACGCACAGAGGGAAGACAACATGAGAGAGGGGTGGAGAGAGAGAGAGAGAGAGAGAGAGAGAGAGAGAGAGGGGGGGGGGGGGGGGGGGGGGGGGGGGGGATAAGGAGAGGGGTTATAGAGCGACTAAGAAAAGAGAGAGGAAGAAGGGAGTAGGAGATAGGAGGACTTTAGGGAAGGGATGGTGGTTTCTAGAGGAGGAGCTGGAGGAAGGGAAGGTGGTTAGAGGAGTAGATGGAGAGAGGAGGTGGAGGAGAGGAAAGATTTTGGAGGAGGAGGCTGTGTAGGAGGAGGAAGGGAAGAGGAGGAAGGGGAGGTAGAGAGGGCGGCACTCCAAAAAAAAAAAAAAAAGCTCGCTCCATTGAGCTCGCTCGAAGACCTAACTCTGTTTGCACTTGCTCTATTACTAGTCACCAATTGCCAGCTTGAATATTCCCCACAACCCTTTTTTCACCAAATATTTCTTTTATTTGGTCTACCAGGTGTGAAACCTATCACCGTTGAAATTCATAAGTCCCTTCCCTCCATTTGTGCGAACTTACAGAGGTCTTAGCTTAAGAGACTCTGCCAAAGCTAGTGTCTAACCTCTTACAATTACACAATTATGAAGTTGTCCTCAAATGTGAGAAATATGCATACATTCATTCCAAAATTATTGTGCTTGGTTGCAAAATTTTAGGTTTTAATTAAATTTGTAGAAAGGGAGAGAGAGAGAGAGAGAGAGAGAGAGAGAGATGGAAAATTTACTCTTGATTTCCTATGTGAATTACTTCTTCACTCAATGGTGAAGTCATCCTTCACACTATAGGACACCTTCCTTGATCTGCTTCGTGTCACCAAATTTCATTTGGTCTACTAAAATGATTTTCTCTCTTAGAATTGGCCATTTTAGTGACAAAAAAAAAGAAAGTGAAAGGGCTCATAATGTGAAATGGGTAGTAAAATGTATTCTAGAACTTGAGAGTTCTAAAACTTGAATGCATTTTATAAAATTTTCAAGAGAATTTTATAAGGATTCAATTAGGATTTTACGGGACAAAAATAGGATATTTACGAAGTTAAAAGAGTCTAAAACAGCTCCGAAAGCTTCCAAAAGTGGGTAGTATGGCTAGCCAAAAGGTGAGAATGGGAGGCAAGGTGCTACTATCCACACATGCAAAACTAAAGTTATGTGGAGATAAGGGACATGTTCCACAAGCCCCCTATGCAAGAGAGAAGGTGTTGCGACGGTATCCGTCGTCTCAGACGCTAGCACAACGCAAACTAGACCAACATAATGTTAGTCAAGGATGGAGCAATGACCCGCAAGCACATGGAAAAAATCAAGTGGTTGCCTAATCAACCTTCTAAGACAATCACTATAAAGAAATCTATCCTAACCCACTATGTACATGACAACTACCATATCTAGGACACATCTACCTTTTGAAACATAACCTAACGATGTCCAATGATCGTTACGAAACTTGAGGGCTAGTCTCTATACACCTAGAGGACACTACCCTAAAGTCTCTACCCCAACATACTATCTACACACACATGCAATCACAATCGCCTATGATGTTTGACAGTAAAATTCAAGTCACTAATTTTGAACCTTATTAGGCTTAAGGTGTAGCTTGTCTCAACATGAACGCGTGGATATATAACAATAATGAAACAGACACACGGATAGGGAGAAAACTCACCTTGAAGCTCGAGGAAGAGCTCTTCGTGAGGAATTCAGAACTTCAAGTGCTTGGCATCGATGCGTAACTCTCGACGCAGCTAATGTGTTGATGGAGTCGCCTCAGTAATGTCGCTCTTGTAGCATGCGTAGAGAGAGAAGGACACAACACACCGTACATAACACGGTTGAGCCCAAGATTAATTTAAAGAAAAGTCTATCTCAAGGTTACAAGGGTTTGGCTTATATACCTCAACCCTAAGTTGGGTATTTTAGCTAAGAGAGGTACTAATTACAATTATTAAGTGAATCTCACTCTCCATCCACTTTCATCATTACAGGGTTTTCCCGAGATTTACCACACTAAAAGGACTTCTTGTAATTAGTGAGCTACAATAGAGGGGTTTAGGAAAAAATGATATAATTAATTAATGCGCCTCCGTTGATCGCTTGGATTTGGTGTGTGTTGGTCAACCGCTTCAGCACTCCCCCCTCTCGCGTTCTTGTCATCCCCGACAAGACTTGTTGTCTTTTGCTGGGCGTCCTTTGCTTTGTTTTGAAGGTCACTGTCAATTGTTGGAGATGATCTTCGCTTGTGATTCGTCACTCTCTTTAAAGGATTCCTTGTGTACAAAGGGTAATGGCTTTTATTGACGAGTTTTCTACAACATTTTATAAATGTCACTTTTCTGATGATCGTTTCTTGTGTCTTCGTCTTTGAGTACTTTACTTCTCATGAGACTTTTGTTGAAGCTTGTACTTTGGTTTTTGTGACCATTCTTTGTACCTCCTTAGTAAGATCCCTTTTACCTTTTGTAATCTTTCCTTATTGTCTTTGATGTATGTACATATATGAAGTGTTTTCCTACATTAAGGTCTGAAACCTGAATGACCAAAGGGAAAAACAAAGTGGGAACAAATGCCTTTGATATACGCTCTTATTTGAGTTGAGCTTGTTGGGCTTTGAGTACCTGTTCATGCAAGGTGAGTGCTTGGGATAATCAAGAAAAGAGTGCCTATTGCAAGTGCCAATTATGGGACACTCTAAATGCATATGAGAATTGAGAATTTTTTTCAAGAAAAACATGTTGTGTGAGAAGTGGAATTGATGGGTACTTCAATGGAAAAATGTAGCACTCGTGATATTCAAAGACATCCCAATAGCTTCCACTTTTCCTAAAAGGGTTTTTGATGTAGGAGCTTCTCCACTCATTTTCCACTGTGCTCAATGCGTGAGTGTCTTTTCAACATTCTCCTTCTTCTTCGGACTTAGATTATATAGATTTTGACTCTTATGCTCACCTATTCCAGCATGAGCGATCTAACTTAAATATGCTCAACTCTTCTAGCTCGAGCAATACCTATGGTAGCTAAGACTCTTAAACCACAAAATTATTACCTGAAGCTTTGGGACTAATGCCTTGCTCATTTATTGGCTCAGCTGCCCGACTCTGACTTTTTATGCTATTTTTAATGGCAACTTGGACTTACCTTTTTTTCAAGCCATTACATGCTGTAAGAAGGTTCTTGAGTTTGCGAACTTTGTCATTGTGCTAGTCTTTTGATGCCATCATTTTGTTCATAATTGGGCATACTGTAGATCGTTGTATTTTGAATCAGTGTTGATATTTACTTGAAGCTCAATTTTCTCTCAAATCTGGTGATTTCGATTATTGTAGTTGCCATTTGGATCGTCAAAATATTTTTCGCTCTTGACTTGGTAAGCGTTGATGTTGCTTTACCTTTTGTCCACCTTTTGTTGTGTTGTTATGAGCTGATGAGCTCCTTCGTTTCTTTCTTGATTGTGGGTTAGTATTTGTTAGTTTTTTTTGTGACATTATTCCGTATGTCTTTTTATGTAGCATTTGCTCCCCCCTCCCGTGGTTGAGTCCTCTTGAGCAATTTGAAATTACAGCTTGATGGGGTTGATCATTGTGTTTGGGTGATGTCGTATGTTAATTTGATCCGTGATGAGCTTTTGAACCCATTTCACCTTGACGTCTATTCTGGTTTGGACCTTTGGTCTCTATTCTTGTTTGATGGGTAGTTCCTTTGTTTGATACCTCCTTAGATTTTGTCAATGGGACCCAAATTTGATAGTAGTTCTTTTGGGCTTGATATAGCTTCTTGGGTACCCAAATTTGCTTTGTCGTAACTGTTGGAGTCCTTGTTGGTGCCCTTGATGGAGACTTCTTCTTTTGGTTGGTACGTTGATCTTGGGGTTTTGTAGTGGCTTGTTTGGGTATCCAAATATATTCTTGATTCTTGATCCTTTGGAACCAATACCTGTTTGTAATAACCCTACGGATGTGAATATGTATGTTTATGCTTTGGAGACTTAGATTTTTTCTTTGGTTGTCTCTTCTGTGATCTTTGTTGTTGACACCTGTATGTTAAAGTTGAAGATGTCTCTTGTGAGAGTTTTTCTTTCTTGATCCAAATTTGCAGTTGGCCAAACTGTTCTTTAGGTATCCAAATTTGACGGTGTGTACTAGGTTGGGTGATCCTGGGTATAATCTTTGTCGGTTGGGCTTTTATAGGGACTGTCTTTGCTGTATCGGTTGCCATTTTTGAATCTCGAGTTGGTCCTTCTTTGGGAAATTGTGAACCTTACTCATATGCACTTTCATGAGTCTCATGTTTATTAACAAACACAATTGTGTGATTTCCTTTGAATGTTTGAATTTGAGAGCACTTTATGAGCAGACGATTTGGGCGTCATAAGCTTTTTGCCAAGGTTGTCCCAATAGCAGTTGATATTGCATTTGTGTATCGAAGACAATGTAGAACTGGTGTGTACACATGGTATTTCCCAATTGTAGTGGAATTACTACTGAGCCTATGACATTAGCTTGATAACCAATAAATCCTTCGATGTCTTCGTCTATGGCTTGTAATTCCACCTCAGAAAGCTTGTTGTATAAGCTTAAGGAAATCAAATTTCCTAGTGCTTTTGTATCAACCATTGCTAGTGCTTGCACTTATTATAACCAGTCATTACTTGGACAATTGGCTCTATATTGTTATCCTCCTGTTTATCCTCCAAGCTGTGTATTATGGCAGTATTTGGAGTTTGTTGAGTGGACTGGGTTTCTTGCAGCTGAAGACCCTGCTTTAACCTGTCTTTACAAACCAATTGAGATTGCTCTCCTCCCTCTGTTAGCACATTAAAACCATAATAAGGAACCACATCGTATCCGCTTTCATTGCAAAATTTTGTCGTTGGACAATCCATTGTGGCACATACATCTAATGTTGCTAGGACGTGCACCCATTCCAAGGGTTCTAAGGCTTCTTCCGAAAAAAGTTCTGGGATGTAATATGTGTCCTCTATGGCTCTTTCTAGGATATGCTCCTCATGTTTGAAGATTCCACAATTACATGCTCCACACATCCATAGCTCTTTGGGCTTACCCAACCATGCTGGAAGTTCAGACCCAGCTATAGTAGCGGAATCGAACTCCTCAAGATGTATTCTTATGACATCCTTATAGCTACGGTCTTTTAGATTTATGCAGGTTGTGGTTTCCAAATGTCTTAGATAGATATGGTCGTATTCTCAATCTTGGACCATCTTTAGCTGCCACATGAATGGTCGTCCTAATATGACATCATAGTTGTTCTTCTTGCCAAAATCAACCACAACAAATGTATGCTCGTACTCAATTCCGCAAGAGGTGACAACTATCGTTTCTAGAAGACCAAGGGGCTTTTCTATGTACCCACGTGCAAGCTGCAATTTCATTCTAGTTGCTCTTAAGGTCGGTTTTCCCAATTGTTTCCAGATCTCTTTTGTTGCAATGACAACTCCAGCTCCACTGTCTAATATGGCCATAGTGGTGATACTTTGAAACTCAATTGGAAGATTTGTATTGCGATCCTCTCCCTCACAATACTATCCAACCTTGTGTTGGGATTAAAGCCCAAGTGGCCTCTTATAAGGATATGGCCGCCCGCCCGCCCGCCTAACTCACTTACCTCTAACTCTTTGTATATACTCACATATACTTTTGTGGATAATAAGGTTTTGTGAGATAACCCTTCAAACAGAGTTCTCTGCGTACTGTGTATCTCTGTGTATCTCTTTGTGTGTGTGAGAGAGAGTCGATCCACGCTCCGCTCCGCGACTTCAATTGGTATCAGAGCACTGGGGGCTGAGTTTCCCAGTGTGAGGTGGATTAGGTTGCTGGAGTTCCCCTCTACACGCATCCTCTGCGGTGACTTTTATCCCATAGGATGTATGACTTTGTGTAGACACTGGATTGCATATTATGTGTCAGGCCGTTGAGGCATTGTTTAGGGTTCAGTCTTCAGACAGATACAGGTTCTGTGATCGCCCAGACAGGAGACAGTGTGTGCTTACAGGACAGCATATTACAGAGATTTTTAGATTTGTCATTGGTCAGCTATTTTGATTGTTTTTGAGCTATCTTTTGGTTCTCAGAGCTCAGTTTACAGGGGAGACTCTGTCAAAATTTTTCCAAAATACTGAAAGTTCCTGAGGAAAGGTGTTCAGCTTGTTGTTTACAGCTTGTTTACTGTGTATAGAGGCCAGTTTACAGGGGAAACTCTGCCGGATTTTTCCTAGAAGTAAACAGTTTGGCAGATATGGCATCTTCTCAAAGTGAGACTCTTTACAACATAAAGAAGCTGGATGGCACAAACTTTCCATTCTGGAAGAAGTAGATTTGGCAGGTTTTGGTGCAGAAAAAACAAGTGAAGCCACTGAAGCTCAAAGGGGAGAGACCAGAAGGTATGGCTGAAGATGAGTGGGAAGAGCTTGACGAGTTAGCTTGTTCCACAATCATGTTGACACTGGCAGAAAATGTTTACTTCAACGTAGCAGAAGAGACTACAGTGTATGGCGTATGGCAAAAGCTATGTGGTATGTACGAGAAACAAAGTGCTGCTTCTCAGATTTACTAGCTCAAGAAATTGGTGGATTTGAAGATGAAGGAAGGGACAGCCATGTCGAATCATCTCAATGAATTTCACATAATTTTCAGCCAGTTAACAGCACAGGAGATAGTCTTTCCAGATTCAGTGAAGGCTATGTTTCTCTTAATCACTTTGCCAGACAGTCGGGATACTTTTCGTACAGCGTTAAGTAATTTTGTTGCGCCAGAAGGTCTTACAAGTGCCAATGTAGAAGGCAGCTTGCTCAAAGAGGAAGTGAACAGGAAGAACATTGACAAAGGCAAAGGCAATAGTGCTTTGGTTGTTCAAGGGAGACAACAATATAAAGAGAAGAAGGGTAAGAAGGCACAAAACCGAAGTAAGTCTCGTGATTCGAAGTCAAAGGATGACATAGAATGCTACCATTGTGGCAAGAAGGGTCACATGAAGAGAGACTGTACGAAGTGGAAACAAGAAAAAGGCAAAACAAAGAGTTCTGAGCAAGATGAAAAGAAGAGTTCAATGAAGATTGAAGAGGTGAATGTCACAGGATTTGGTTCAGACAGTGATTCTGGTATAGCAGCTGGTGACATATTCCTCACAAGCAATCTTGATTCTGTTTTCTTGACTGCAAAGGACGGACATGCTATGAGTGATTGGATTATCGACTCAGGGGCATCTTTACATGTTTCTCCGCACAAAGAGTGGTTTACATCATATGTGACTACTAAAGATTATGTCAGACTTGGCAATGAGCAGGTTTGTGACATACTTGGAGTGGGAGATGTGCAGTTGAAGTTTCAGAATGGCTCTTCTTTATGGCTCAAGAATGTCATACATGTTTCAGCAATCCGAAAGAGCTTGATCAGTACAGGGAAGTTGGATGATGTGGGTTATGTGATAGTCTTTGGGAACAACGCTTGGAAGATCTCCAAAGGTTCGATGACTGTAGCACATGGCAGCAAGTCAGGAACTCTGTACACTTTACATGTTTTAGAGGTTAAAAACCATGTAATCAATGTCATTGAGCAGCCAAGTGTGTCACTGTGGCATTGTAGGCTGGGACATATGTCAAAAGGAGGAATGGAAATACTTTCTCGTTAAGGTTATTTGCCTGGCTTTTCATTTCAAGATTTTGAGTTTTGTGAGCATTGTGTTTATGGTAAGCAAACACAGGAACTGCACAGATCAAAGAGGAATCGTAGGGACGAAGGGTTAGCTCTTGTGCACAGTGATCTATGCGGACCAATTCCTAGTTTGTCACTAGGGGGAGCAACATACTTTTGTACATTCATAGATGACTATTCTCGCAAAGTATGGGTCTACTTATTGAAGCACAAGGATGAGGTGCTCAAGGTCTTTAAGACATTCTTGCAGCTTGTGGAGAATCAGAGTGGTCAGAAGCTGAAGTGCGTGAGAACTGACAATGGTGGAGAGTACGTTTCCAAAGATTTTCAAGACTTTTGTGAAGCAAAAGGGATTAAGCGGGAACTTACTGCACCATATAATCCTTCACAGAATGGGGTTGCAAAACGTATGAATAGGACCATACAAGAGAAGGTCAGAAGCATGTTGTCAAATGTTGAGTTGCCTGATGGATTTTGGGCGGAAGCAGTGGCTACAGCAGTCCATTTGATCAACAGGTCTCCTAATAGGGTTCTGGATAAGAGTGCAGTGGCCGAGATGCTATGGACAGGCAAGGCACCTTCGTATAAGAATCTCAGAGTCTTTGGTTGTGAAGCTTATAGCCATATTCCTAAGGAGTTCAGGAATAAGTTAGAACCAAAGAGCAAGAAGTGTATATTTCTTGGCTACTGAGAATCGGGCGAGATGGGTTACCGGCTTTGGGATCCTGAGTCCAGAAAGCTTATTCGTAGCAATGATGTGCATTTCAATGAATCCACGTTTCACGCTAAGCCAGAGAAGACAGAGGAGATCAGAAGAGTTGTCTTTAGGGAAGATGGACCTAGTGCTAGCACATCAAGACAGCATGGTCAGGCTCAGGAACAGCCTATAGTGGCTAGAGAGGCAGAATTAGTTGTGGTGAGACGTTCTGAGCGTGTCTCCAAACCACCTGATCGTTATGTGCCATCTCTAAATTATATCATGCTCACAGATTGCGGAGAACCATCTTGTTACAAGGAAGCATTACAAGTGGTTGACTCGAAGAAATGGCAGTTGGCCATGCAGTCAGAGATGACAGCTCTGCATAAAAACTAGACATGGAAGCTGGTTAAATTACCACAGGGCAAAAAGGCTCTACCTTGTAAATGGGTTTACAGGTATAAGATCACCGCTCATGATAGTCAGCCAAAGTACAAAGCAAGGCTTGTTGCCAAGGGCTTCAAGCAAGAACAAGGCATTGACTTTGATGAAGTCTTCTCTCCAGTGGTCAAGATGACTACATTGAGATGCTTTCTTGCATTGGTTGCTATATTGGATTTGGTGTTGCACCAAATGGATGTCAAGACAGCGTTCTTGCATGGTGATTTAGATGTGGAAATTTACATGCAGCAGCCAAAAGGGTTTGTTGAGAAAGGCAAGGAAGATTTTGTATGCCAGTTGTTAAAAAGTCTTTATGGCTTAAAACAATCACCGAGGGCATGGTACCATAAGTTCCACCAGTTTATGCTTTCTCAAGGCTACAAACGTAGTGAGTACGATCATTGTCTATATACAAAGAAGGCTAAGGATGGCAGTTGGCTAATCCTTATTTTGTATGTGGATGACATGTTGATTGCTGGCAAACACTTGGAAGAAATTTCAGCTTTGAAGTCAAAGATGGCAAAATCATTTGACATGAAATACATGGGTGAGGCAAGTCATATACTTGGTATGCGCATTGAGAGAGACAGATCAAAGAAGTTGATTTGGTTATCTCAAACAGAGTATATTGACAAGGTTTTGCAACGTTTCAATATGGAGAAGGGAAAGGCATTGATTGTTCCATTGCCACCATATGTGAAACTTAGCAAACAAGATTGTCCTGTGTCTGAGGAAGAAAAGGCTGAAATGGATAAGATTCTATATGTGTCTGTAGTGGGTAGTTTGATATATGCAATGATTGCTACACGTCCGGATATTGCATTTGCAGTGGGAGTGGTTAGCAGATACATGTCAAATCCCGGCAAGAAACAGTGGGAGGCAGTGAAAGGTATCATGAGATACTTAAAACATACAAAGAGTATGCGCATATGCTATGGTAGTCCGGATTTGAGTGTCAGAGGATACACTGACTCAGATTATGCAGGAGACTTGGATAAGAGGAGATCTACATCAGGCTATGTCTTTACATTGGCTGGAGGTGACATATCATGGCGATCTCGATTACAAGATTGTGTTACGCAGTCTACTACAGAAGCTGAGTATGTTGCAGCAAATGAGGCATGCAAAGAAGCTATTTGGCTTGGTAGATTGGTAGCAGACTTGGGTATCAAAGTAGATATGCCAGAGTTATATTGTGATAGTCAAAGTGCTATACAATTGGCAAAGAATCCAGTGTTCCATTCGAAGACTAAGCATATTGATGTGAAATATCACTTCATTAGGGAAGTATTTGAAGATAAGCAGATACAACTGCTGAAGATCCACACCAAGGACAATCCTGCTGATCTACTCACAAAGGGACTTCCAGGAGAGGGCTTTGTGCATTTTCGTGAGTTATTGGGCATTGGATAGATGGCAGCCATGTAAATCTTTGTACATTTATGTTCATAGATTTACAGTTACTTAAAGTGACACATTGGACTTTAAGTGGGAGGTTGTTGGGATTAAAGCCCAAGTGGCCTCTTATACGGATATGGCCGCCCGCCCGCTTAACTCACTTACCTCTAACTCTTTGTATATACTCACATATACTTTTGTGGATAATAAGGTTTTGTGAGATAACCCTTCAAACAGAGTTCTCTGCGTACTGTGTATCTCTGTGTATCTCTCTGTGTGTGTGAGAGAGAGTCGATCCACGCTCCGCTCCGTGACTTCACCTTATTTAGTGGAATTGGCCTAGTGTTGAGCAGGGGATTCTCAAGCTCGTTGATCCCTTTTTTTATTTGAGTTTCTGGATTCTTTATGCCAAACTTCTCCAAACATTTCCCTACGGTATTCCACATGTTTGGTTGTATTTGTAGAAGTTTAGCAAATGTGATTGTACAATTTACAGGAGTAGATAGAAGGTCTATCGGGCCCTTTGAGTCCATGACCTTTTTAGAGGACAATCTCTGCAACGGGATTGCCATAATGTTTGATTTAGCTTCATGTTCTCCCGTATATGAGGGTAGGGTTCTCAAGGAATGCGGCTTACTGTCTACAGACGAGAAAAATCCCTTGTCTCCAAAATATGATTGCATCTCTAAATGCACTTGAGACCTTGCCTCAAATTCCTCGATCGTAGGAAGAAATATATCTCTCCCCTAACCAGACTGATTCGCTCGATGACTCAGCTCATTGGCTTCATTTGCCTCAAGGATTTGTTGCCATAAGTCATCCATACCATTTGCTTCTTTATATTCCTTCAGTATGGTAGGATAAAGATCCTCGAGTGAATTATCTCTTGGCTTTTCTAGCTCTATGTCAGGCTTCAGATCCTCAATCGTCCGATCTAGGTGGGATTATTGGCATTGGTGGTGGAACCTCTATCCAGCCTCTTGGTTTGCTAGCCAGAGGTGCTATTAAGGCTTGTGCTACATGAATCATCTTTTGCAGCGGGAATGTATGTCTAAAGCGGTTTTTTAGGCCAAAAAAGCTCAAGGATGGTCTAGATGGGATGATAGATGAAGGTGCCCAAAGTGTTGATTCAGTGCTCTAGAATGTGGAGTTAGAGGTTCTCTAGAAGCTGATCTAGATGTCTCGTCAAACGGAGCCCTGGTGCTCAAGATATTACAATTCAAAGTTAGAAGGTTCAGAAGATCCCCGACGGACAGGGCAGTTGTGGATCGATGACCCAGGTAGATGTCGTAGATAGATGCATAGATCTCAAATTATGGAGCATGCCTGTCTTCTCGGATTGCAGATCGGAGCTCTGGATAGCAACTTATGGCTAGTTGAAGTTTTGCCGGCGGCCAGTTATGGGCCAAGTTGCCCACATGGGAAGTCATGCCATCTAGCATTTCTTGAGCCTCAATTGAGTTCTAGAGGCTGATGCACTTCATGTAGAGTAGATAGGAACTGACTGCATGTCAATTGACCAAGTCGACCGCATGGGAAGTCATGCCATCTAGCATTTATTGAACCTCGATTGAGTTCTAGAGGCTGATGCACTTCATGTGGAGTAGACAGGAACTAACTGCATGTCAATCAGATTCTCGGTTAGCAGGCTACGATGGGTCAAAGTTGAAGGCTAACACTGAAGAGGTGAATGCAGATGGTTCTCCTAGTTTTTGGGCTCTTGGTTCAAGGTCACGGCAAAGCCTAAAGACGAAGGAAATTGCATGGCTCAATGCCAATGGGGTGGATTTTTAGCCGGTCCTTACGGCGAGGCAATCGGATCAGAGGGCCCAAGTTACGAGCAACTGCCACGTGGCACGTTGAAGTCCCATATGCGCAAGGCTGGCAGAGCAGTGAGTGTATAAGGGCTACGAGTAGTGCCCTATCTTGGCATCACTTGGGTGAGATGCTCCCTTGGAGCTCGTGGGGGTGATGGCAGGCCTGGTTGAGCACTATGATGGTGGTGCTTGGGAGCGCGCACGGTGAGTTTTGGCGGCGGCGGAGCCAGGTAGCGGTGGCCGGTAGCGCGGCAGTAGTGGTGTCCGACTTGATGGTGCTGACATGGCATGGATTTGGAAGGGGGCCTGTTCACACGTGGTCGGCGAGCCCTTTTGGAGAGAAGGAAAGACGAAGGCACCACTAGCGATATCACTAGTGGTCCTGAGCCAAATGGAGGTGGGTCCCATGCAATAGGGGGGAGAGAGAGAGAGAGAGAGAGAGAGAGAGAGAGAGAGAGAGAGAGAGAGAGAGAGAGAATTTGAGGGCCACCCAAGGGGACCACCATATGCGAAGGGTAGGCAGGGCCATTCCAAGGCCGGGCACATCACCTCAAAAGGGCTCCAAGGGAAGCTGGACAAATCTAGTGCAAGGGAGGAGGGGATCAATTCCCATGGGGTAAGAAGGAGAGTGAGGGAGAGAAGGAAGGGGTGCTCGGGGTCTTGGGCATATAGGGGAGCATAGAGGAAGAGACAGAGGGAGCTAAAAAATAAAATGGGAAAGGTGTCCGGGCAGAGAGGGACCTGAAGGGACTAGAGGAGAGAGAGATAGTTCAAGGGCTGCCCAAGGGGGCCGCCATGTGAGCAAAGGGTAGAAGGGGGCAGTCCGAGGTGAAGGCAAGAGAGAGGAAATGTCCGAGCAGAGCAAAGCAAAGCAGAGGGCCACCCAAAGGCTAGGACCAAGATGGAGAATGAGGAGAGAGAAAGAGAGAGAGAAGGCTGGTGGAGGATGGATCAAGCAAGGGGCCGGTTAACGAGAAAGTCCAAGAGACACTGCAAGGCTAGGCCTCTCAAAGGGCGAAAATAAATGAATAAAAAATAAAAATAAAAAAAGATGTGAAGGGGCACTAGCGACATCGCTAGTGCACCCCCCCCTCAAGAGCACAAGCCAAAGAAAGCAAAAGAGAACATATGAAAATGAAGCAGCTCCCCCTCCCTAAGTTTCCAAATTGGGATGTCAGATGGACCAATTAGGAAGCAGTTTCCAAAGTTGAAAAACCCTTACTATAAAAGCCTTTTTTTTTTAATGAAAGGGGTTTTTTTTTGTGCCATTTGAAGCCTACAAAGTGGAGCTCTCTGATAGAAGAGTGTGCCTGTCCAATCGCTTTGTAAATTTTCTTGAAAATGGCCATGGTGATGGCATTGCAAGCCTTGTACATGCCTTTTGAAGCATAATCAATCCACTATTGCCCAATTCTCATGTTGTTTCCCCTTCCCTCCCCTTGTCTTTCTCGTGCTCTTGTGTTTCCTTGCGGTGCCAGCAGTGTGGATATGTGTGCCCCCCCGGACCATCGGTGGTTTGTGTGAGAGAGTGAGATTGAGCAGCTGCTTGCAAGTGTAAGGGTGGAGACAGACCATGGTAGTAGGTGTGCGTTGTGTGGTGGACTTGTGGAGTGTGTAAGCATTGGGAAAAGAGCAGGAGGTGCTCTGCTAGTGAGAAGTGTGTTTTTGAAGGTGTTTTCTGAGAGGATAGGGGTGTTTGGATACCCTGAGCTATAGATAGGCCTTTGTTGTTGTGTCGGGTGTGTTCCCCCATTCCCCCTCTCCAGTGTCTAACAATTCATTGACTTTTTTGGACAAGATCGATCCTCCTAAACTAGCGCTTCTAGGCTTACTTTCACTGGACATCTCTTCTAGTGGTGAAGTTATTGGTGCAACTTTATGTGCAACCCTTTCTTCATGTTGTCTTATTTGCTCCTTTGCTTGCGTAAGCTTGTCCACTAGAGAATTCTTCTCTCGTTCCCTATGTGCTTTCATCCTAGCCTTCCTAGCTTTCCAGCTATTTTGTATACTACATGGTTCTTTGTTAGGTGCATCCGTTTTCGGCTCTTCAACTACAGGTTGTGGAGCAGCTTTTTGAGTATGAACTCTAGTTATAGCCTGAACAGGCACAACGTTATCATTTTTTGATCTGTTTGGAAGTTGTACAATCCCTTTGACCTCCTTTGTGTATGTCCCTCTCCTGGTGGAGTGGTGTGAACAATTAGGAATCAGATGCGTTTCTGCACAATCAATACAATAACCATTTACTTGAATCATCTCCTTGCAAGGATATTCTGATCTCGTGGCTTCTGGTATTTTTGGATGATTGTAAATAGGCTGTGCCATACTCATGGATCTATTTGCGATAAAGGACAGTGTTCTTGCATCCATATTATATCACTTTTCTATTGGTTGGACTGATGTGTACCTTGGTAGAAGAGGTGTTATTGGGGCTGGTTGTGCATATCTCTGGTTATAGTAACACCCTTCCATTGTATGGTTTGTCCATTTCTGTTTGATTCTACACCATAGAGGTTCTTGGAGGTCAGATTTGACTAGAGGAGCAAGTCTCTGAGCTATTCCTTCTATAAGCTTCATTTGCTCACTAGATACCTCTAACTTTATTGTGGGTTGGGTTCTTGGTGAATCGCTCCTCTGAGAAGATATGTCCCTCTCACTCTCAGTATCATATCTTCTCAAGGTTCTACTTTGATTTGGATAGGAGTAAGTTATAGGGGGTGGTGGTGGTACATATGGTCCTGTTGTGATCGTAATTCCACCTCTATAAAAGTCATGTTCTATGGTTGCATCTGGGTACAACCATGGTGGCACTGTAGCTGGGCTTGTGCCAAAATGTTGATAGATTGGCACTTCAACACTTCTAGCTTGGCTTGCCATACCTCTGGTCATATCTACAAAAGGATTGGTAGATTGGCTTTCCATCATGATGATCTTAGCTTTCTTAATGGGAGGCCCACTCAATACTCTCATGATAGTCCTTAATAAGCACCTTTGTCCCTTTGTCAGGTCCCTAAAAGTCAAGTCTGGATTGTCTTCTTACCTCTGGATACTGGTTTTGAGTACCCTAAAAGTTTGAAATTAGAAAACCTATCAAATTTTTGCCTAGGCTTACTTTACAATGCTTAACACTTCTAGAAGCTCAATGTGAGTTTTCACCTCCAAATTAGGGCTAGAGACATCATACGTGTATGATGTCTATTGTGGCCAAATCAAGTGATATTTACTCCAGAGGATCTTTATCACTTGGGCAACTCTCAACAACTTTCAAAATTGAATTTGAACCAATTTTGTGCAAGTTATGATAAGTTCAAGCCTGAGTCTGGCCCAATTTTTGTCCTTTGCAATTACTGGCCCAACTATGCTCCAAATTCCATGAATGGCTGTTGGCTTCTAAGGTCCCTTAGAACATTAGGGTATGCACAAATTTAGATTTTGGACTCAGCAGGGTCAAAAACACATCATACGCATATGATGTCTTTTTGCTCAGAATGAAGATTTTTTTGCATATTTGTGCTTAGAATGGTATGCTTATACACCCTGTATAGTTAGAATTTCAAAAAATGTTCAAAATCACCAAAAACACATCATACGCGTATAATGTTTTTTTGCTCCAAATGAGATGAATCTTGCTCCAAAGGTAGTCCACCCCTTAAGGAACTCACAACTACTTTCAAAATTGAATTTGAACCAATTTTTGTGCAAGTTATAGCCAAATTGGGTGTGCAGTTTGTCTAGATTGCTTCTTGATCTTTTCAAGCTTAGAACTTGGTCCAAATGCAATGAAATTTAGACTATGGACTCCTTTAATGCTCTAGGACACTAGGGAAAACTCACTTGTAGAATTTAAGTCTATTCTAGGCCAAAACACATCATACACATAGGATGTAATTTCTCTCATATTGGACTTCTGTTTTTGCCCAAGGTTCTCCTCTATGTGTACACCAAGTATATGTGCTAAAAATCAGCTTTTGATGTCAATTTTATACCAATTCACCACTTTTCATTGTTATTGGCTAGAATCTGCAAAATTCTCTTTTAAATGCCAGATTGGGTGTCCAAATGATGTGAAATCTTGCAATTAAGCTTAGAACTACCTTCCAAGTGCTTTGGTGATGCCAGATATGCAGGTCAATACCCAAATCTAGGCTGGAGACATCATACGCGTATGATGTCTATTGGACAGTTTTACACTCTGATCATACCCAAATTGGTCTTGAAGGTCTTTATCCTTGTATTTAGGCCTTACCAAGTGTTTTTGTGCTCTTTCAAGCTCAAACAAAGTAATTTTCAAAATTTTCCCACTTTGGTTTCTTGTCTTTAGTATTCTGAGAGTTTTAAATTGACGAAAAGTCTTGTTTTAAGGTGATTCTAGGGTATAACACCCCTTTTAAACACTTTGGTGCAGTTAGATTTTCAAAATTTTGTCGCACGATGGTGTTGGAGACATCATACATGTATGATGTCTATCATCTCAGTTTTCAGATCTGTTTCTATTCTAAGTTCCCCTTATTATTAGCAACATGTACATGTGTTTACAACAAAATTTAAAGCTCAAAAGTGCTCACAAACACAAGTTTTTGCTTTTTCAGTCACAACCACTCCATCTTTTGGATTTTGGTCCCCAAATCTATGCCAAAACTCCCCACTCAAGGTGCTCCTAGGGTAAATGATACCTTCTGAACACACTGGTAACCTCAAATTTTGCAAAATTACCTTGCTGCTATCTCTAGAGACATCATACGCATATGATGTCTGTTGTACAATTTTCAAACTTTCTACTTTTCCAAAATGTTGTTTGTGGTCTCTACAATTGTTTTGATTGCCTGTGCAATGTTTTTATCTTTTTTTAAGATCAATCAAGACTGTTTTCAGTTTTTGCCGCTTTTGACTTATCGGCTCTTATGTTTTGAGTGTTTTAAGATGACCAAACTTCAAGGGTATAATAACCCTTTTGAACACACTAGTACAGTCAGTTTTCACAGTTTTGGTACCTTTTTAGCCCTTGAGACATCATATGTGTATGATGTTTAACTTTGCATATTTGATATTTTTATGTGTAGAACCCTCCCAAATAAATGTCTTCTTATGTTCTCAGCAACCCTCAGCCATGCATAACTCTTTTTTTTTTGCGAACTTTGTTTTTGCACTGTTTCGATTCAAAATCAAATCCTTTTGAAGATTTCAATGCAAACAAACAAATCAAGTAAATCTTCATTGATGGAAAGCTCTAGATCAAGATCAAATCATCTACCTAAAGCTACTCCTAAACATAAAGATGGGATTTTGCAATTGTGAGTAGAGAAACACTTAACTACCACACACTGACTAACTAATGCTTTTATCACCTCATCAACCACTCAAACACCAAAACATTTACAAATATAAACTAAAAACCATCTACACGGGTGACCCAGGCAAGGCACATGCTCCCTAGCACCTCTCTAGGGATCCTAGCTAAACTAAGATAAAAAGAATACTTTGGAAAACCAAAGGGACTCTCACCTCATAGGATTAATCAAAGGTCATCTGCTTAGGGTACTCCTCCCTGGCATCAGCGCCAATGTTGCAAGTGGCAAAACTTCTTATGGTTCTGTTATTTCATGGCAAAACTTCTATTCCTAATGCTTCTGCTGACAGCACTTTGTATGGCAATTCTCATGATAAGGGCAAAAAGAAGATGCGTTGCCATTATTGTAAAGCTAATGATCACTTGATCAAGCAGTGTCCGAAATTGAAGGCAAAAGAGGCTAAGAAGAAAGAGGCTGGATCCACTACATGGTCCAATACAAATGCAACTATTGTAGAGTCTTCTGTCAAAGGAGATTGTGATGCTGATGTTGATGCATAATGGGCATTTAGTGTAGAGTGCACTTATGATCCTATTGTCCATGATGCATGTATGTCAATTGCTGTAGATTCACATGTGTGGTATTTTGACAGTGGTGCTACAAAGCACATTATCTCACATCGTGATTTGTTTACCTCTATTGAGTTTGTCCCTCATGGGAATACGGTGACTTGTGCCAACAATGCCTCTTATCCTGTTCAAGGAGTTGGAAAGATTGTGCTTACTGCTGCAAATGGAAATTCTTTCACACTTGTTGATGCATCGTATGTACCTGGGATAAAAAAGAACCAATTGTCTGTATCTGCACTTGCTAGACTTGGTCTTGTAGTCAAATTTGTGGATGAGAGATGAACAATTCATGATCTCACTGTTGCATCTGGCCTTTTGTGTCGCGGGCTGTATAAGCTCACTTTGCATGAGAAGTATGGACAAAATATTGCAAATGCAGTTGCAAATTCAAGGGTTGTTTTAGATGCAAAACTATTATTGGGGTAAAGCCCCATGTGGCCGGTTAGGCCAGGTGCCCACCCACTATACTTATTCATTATGTACATAATAGAATAAGGGGGCTCACATGTAGAGAGTGAGTTTTAGCCCTTGCAAACACAAGGTCTCCTCTTCTCCTCTCTTCTCCATCGTTGCACACATTCACACACGCTCTTGCTCGCGCACTTCAACTGGTATCAGAGCTCAGGGATTGGGAGCACCATTGGAGCTCAGCGGGGAAGCAGGCAAAGAAGCAGCAAAAACTGCAACATGTTTTTGCAGATCTGTTTTGACCTACCAAAACGTTTTAATTCAAGCCGATTACCTCTACTCGAGATCGGTTTTTCGTCCTCTTCAACTTTGCAGAAGAAAGTTTTCTCAAACTCTTTACCAATTTTGAGATACGTCACTCAGACTGCCTGCACGTCTAGGATACACAGGTGCAGATTTTTACAGATCTGTTTTGACCTGTATAAAAAGCACATTTTAGGTCCATTCCCGCCTAGCCCAATTGTTTTCGCGTGGTCTACAACTTTGCAGAAGGAAGTTTCTGCAAATTCTGAGTGGTTTGGAAGATATGAGCTGACAGGGCTACAGGGTATTCGAAAGGTTGAAGATTATGTATGCATATTGTGGTGATTTGCTACATTCAGAGAGCTCCGATTAAGCTTTTGTCATTCTCTTGTTTTGCACATTGATGTTTTGCTCTCAGTGAAGAGAGTGTGGGTTGATATTTTCAACACATTTATGCGCACACATTGAGAACACTTCGTGGATGTATGCATTCTTGTGGACTCTCAGGTCCGAGAGTGGTTTCATCACAGGTTATGTGCATTGACTTATGCGATTGAGCAGATTACGGAAAGTGTGGTGCATAGATTTGCAGAGAGTTTTGCAAGTATTTATGGCATGATTGAGAGCTGATTTTTCAGCTGATTTGGATGCTCATTTACTACACAATTGATACATGCTTGATGCTCGTTTATATTGCCATGTGGATGCACATGATGTACGCTTTTCGACGGATGGTATTCTTCGCCTTGCAATGGCATATGTGGGCTGATTTTCAGCTGTTTTGAGCATCAATTTTTGTCACATTTTGGTTGGTTTGCATCCAAGTTTATGCTAGTATATACTTCGCTTGTAGAGTGCGGTTGTGGCACTTAGTGTTTCGGATTACAAGATTGTTTTCCATGTTTAAGGAGTTGAGACTTTGGGGTAGCTCATGTATGCTTGAGTGTGGATTTTGCACATGAGTTGCTCATGGTTTTGAGCATGTTTATTATGGTTAGATAGCCAAATACTGCCGAAACTGTGCCGGATTTTTCTTGCGAGTTTATTTGTTTATGCGCATGGTTTGCAATCGTGTTTTGATTGCATTTGGCACTCAGTGGTTGCTTTGATATAGTGTTTTGGCATCGCATTATGAGAGTGTTTGCTCACCAGATTATGTCATTTGACATATATGTGGTAATCTCTTCAGGAGGGAGATTGTTGATGATAGTTTCATCAATTACCACATAATGCTCTTGGATTAGAGCGGGTGTTTTGGCATCATTTGAGCGGTTTTGCTCACTTGTTTCGTTACATTGATCGCCATATTTGTTGACACTTCTCTTAGACAGCTTATGCCAGCTTATGTTGTATTTTGACAGTACTTGGTGTATGAGTTAGCCAGGCTTTGGCTATTGTCAGTTGATCGATTTGTGCTTGGTCTTGTCACAGGTTATCGCCATGGATTTGGCATGTACATCATTTGTCAGGGTTTGTGCTTTCCATACAAAGTTTGATGGTTCAAACTTTTAGCATTGGAAAGCAAGTATGCATGATGCATTGACTCAGTTGGGCCAAGTGTTGCCACTACAGGGCATGGATGCTAGGCCAGAGTCTATGACTGACGATGAGTGGGAGGACTTGGATGAGCTTGCACGTTCGACGATCATGCTACACCTTGGTGAGTCTGTCTATCGCATTGGGTTGTATGCATGTACAACTAGAGAGTTATGGCAAAGATTGTGCAATGCTTTTGGCACAAATTAGTCTAGAGAGATGCCTACAGTCAAAGGACGGTCTTGCAGACATAGAGATGTTGTGTGTTGGCATTGTGGTCATACGGGGCATGTACGTAGGCGTTGTTTTCGGCGGATGAGACAGCACAGGAGACAACACAAGAGGGATGCTATCACTTTGGATGATGTGGGAGCAGATGTAGCGTATGTGGCTACGCATGACGGAGATGTCAATTTTGCTTCCATGTTTACTCTTGACTTTCTTATGTCGGTTTTTGACGACACATTACCTTCGCATTGGATACTAGATGTGAGTGCTAGATTTCATGTCACGCCGAGTCGTGAGTGGTTTAGCACATATGCTAGTGGTATGCTTGGACATGTGTGTCTAGCTGATGGTTCGGTGCATGACATACTTGGTGCAGGAGATGTCAAACTATCATTGCCGAGTGGTGCATCATACGTGTTGCGAGATGTACGCCATGTGCCAGGTTTGACGCAGAGCTTGATCTCTGTGAGTCACTTACGAGACAGCGGATGCCAGGTAGTACTGGATGAGCACAGTTTCAGATTGCATCGTGGACAGCTAGTCATAGCTAGAGGTGCTAGTGTTGGCACGATTCATGCGATGCGAGTATGTCATGTGCGAGACGGCACAGTTTTCGTGAGTACGCAGCCATGCAGAGAGATGAGGCATGTCTCCTTTGCGGATAGGTTGCATGATGCTCCAGTTTTTGAGCATGTTGAGCCAGTTGTGCAGACAGCTGTGTAGCAGGGCATGTCATTCATGGATACAATGACGGATATGGATGGCTTGAATGCTGAGGATTCATCCGTGATTCAGTCATTCATGGATATGCTTAGGCCAGAGGCTGATGTATATGAGTTAGAGCTAGGAATTGCTCTTACCACACAGGGTTCAGGACAGATAGATGCTCTTGGTGCGCATGTGACATGCGATGGACACGAGGATGAATTCCAGGGATTGGAGTTCGGGTGTCAGGGTGATTTCCATGAGTGGAGTTCTGAGCCAGATTTGACTGAGATGGTCAGATTGGCAGATATTGCTAGGATTGCATCAGCATTCGGGAGTCTCATGTACGAGATACTCATCTCGAGACCCGAGATTTCATTTGCGGTAGATGCATTTGCAGTGGGAGCAGTTAGTCATGTAGTGACTGACGTTGGCCTTGAGCATAGGGGTACTTTGCAGTGTGGTGAGATACCTGCAGGATGTGTGAGGCTTTGGTGAGGAGTATGGTGTCGATCGCTCTATACTTCCTCTACAATTAGAGCTGGATGCACATAGATTCAGTGAGCCAGTGGGCGTTGGATGAGGTCATACTTGTGATGGCCTTGTACAGGTTTTTTGTACGGTTTTCTTTTCTCTCTCACGACCACATTGGCCTTTACGTGGGAGGTTGTTGGGGTAAAGCCCCATGTGGCCGGTTAGGCCAGGTGCCTGCCCACTATACTTATTCATTATGTACATAATAGAATAAGGGGGCTCACATGTAGAGAGTGAGTTTTAGCCCCTGCAAACACAAGGTCTCCTCTTTTCCTCTCTTCTCCATCGCTGCACACACTCACACACGCTCTCGCTTGCGCACTTTAACTATGGCATGCACGTTTTGGGCATCTGAATTTTGCCAATTTGTTGTGTTTGCAAAAATCTGATATGATTGCTTCTTTGCCGTCTCTTGAAGCACATGTCAAACATGTTGGTGAAGGTTGTTTTTTGGGTAAAATGTAGCGTGCTAAGTTTCCAAGGATGGGTCAGTTCGTGCTACATGCGAATTGCAACTTGTGCATAGTGATGTTTGTGGGCCTATGCAAACTCCGTCCTTGGGAAATTACTCGTACTTCGTGACTTTCATTGATGTTTGTGGGCCTATGCAAACTCCGTCCTTGGGAAATTACTTGTACTTTGTGACTTTCATTTATGTTTGTGGGCCTATGCAAACTCCGTCCTTGGAAAATTACTTGTACTTCGTGATTTTCATTGATGACTACTCCAGGCATGCATGGGTATATCTGTTGAAAGCTAAGTCCGAAGTATTTATGTGCGTCAAGCCATTTCTTGCTATGACTGAAAATGTCTCGAAATGTACTATGGGCACGCTCCGTTCTGATCGAGGGGGGGGGTATATGTCCCATGAATTTAATGCATTTTTGGCTAGTTGTCGGATAAAACACCAATGTACAGTGCCGTATACGTCTCAAAAAAATGGTGTTGCTGAGAGGAAAAACAGGTCTTTTATGGAAATGGCAAGATATATGGTCAAGAGTCAAGTTTTACCACATTCGTTTTGGCTCGAGGTTGTCATGTGTGCCACTTATGTACTCAATAGGTGTCCTATGAAAGCGTTGCAGTCTATGACTCCATATGAAGCATGCCATGATAGAAAGCCATCTACTGAGCACATGCGTGTTTTTTATTGTTTGGCTTGTGGTTTAGTGCCACAAGCATAGCGCAAAAAATTGGATGATAAGGTTGTCAAATGTATTTTTGTTGGTTATAGTGATGAAAGCAAATGTTACAGGTTGTACCATCCACAAACAAAGCGTATTTTGGTCTCACATGATGTTGTGTTTGTGGAAGATTCTCTTCAGCCTTTGATGTCATGTACTAGAGATAGTAATGTAAGCTCACAAGACAGTTTATTGCCTCTTTTCAGTGGTGGAATTTCAAATGTAAATTCAAACGAGGCAAATGTACATCCTATGGGGGTTTCTGAAAATGTTACAAATCAGCCTATTACTGATTCATATGTACATGATGTACTTGATGAGGAAAGGGCTGAAAATGAGCAGGCTAGAGGTATGCGAAAATGGCTTGTGTACACTTTGCGGGACAGTAAATTGGATGCACCTTTGTCTAGTTGTACTCGTTCAGGTTCTCGCCATGCCTCTTATGCATCAGATTGTTATGCTTTGGATGTGTCTAGCTTATGTGATATAGAGGAACCTCCATCTTTTGATGAAGCACAGAGTTCAGAGAATTGGATGGCTTCCATGCAAGCAGAATATGATGCACTTATAAAAAATGACACATGGACTTTATGTGATTTTCCTCATGGTAAAAAGGCCATTGATACAAAGTGAGAAAGCTGACACTCATTTGGTCAAATGAGGTTTTTGTAACATCCAACAGAAAGCACATTGTATGTCAAGCGTGAGGGTGATGTACTTCTCATTGTTGTTCTTTATGTGGATGATTTGCTGATCACTGGTCGCAATGAGGCACATATTGCTGAATTTAAGACTGATTTGAATGCTACTTTCAAGATGAAAGATTTGGGGCTATTGCATCATTGCTTGGGCATACAGTTTAAGCAGTGTGATGGTGGTATGGTATTGCCTAGTGCCAGAAAAGTTACATACATACATTGCTATGTAAGTTTGGACTTGAGGATTACAAACCTATTGCCACTGCTATGGAAACATGTTTGAAGTTGATTCTACATGATGTTGGTGATCCTGTTGATGTCACTCTCTACCAAACTGCTGTTGGCTGCCTCATTTCTGTATGCAACACGAGACCAAATATTGAGTTTGCAGTCTCACAGGTTATCAGATTTATGCATAGCCCAAGGTCTAAGCATTGGCAGGTAGTCAAGAGGATTTTTCGCTACTTGAGTGGCACTTCGCATCTTGGCTTGTTTTATCCCAAGGGGGATCATTGCCACTAGATTTACATGCTTTTTTGGACTCATAGGGGCTGGTTGTTATGACACGCGAGTGTTCACAAGTGGTTTTTGTTTCATGCTTGGCAGTTCATGTATTTCATGGTTGAGCAAGAAGCAACCTACTGTGGCCACTTCCAGTTGCGAGGCTGAGTACATGGCAGTCTTCATAGCTACGGTTGAGTGTGTATTGCTCAGATGCCTTATGGATGATTTGGGTGTTGCACAAGATGTTGTCAACATCATCTACACTGACAGTCAGAGCACATTGGCAGTTGCGAGGAACCCAATTTTTCATGCTAGCACAAAGCACATTGAGCTGCATTAACACTATGTCAAGGAGAGGCTCTCAACATGAGAGATCAACTTGGCTTATGTGCCAACACAGGACAACCTTGCATATCTTTTCACAAAGGAATTGTCTCGTGAGAAGTTTGAAGCTTTCCGCAAAGCTTTGGGCTTGTTCCCCTTTGTGGACTGATCCTGTCCTCAGGGCATGGCACTTCCCTTTACTCTTCGTGCCAGCCCTCGTTCATCGCATCAGTCCCAGGGGGAATTTGTTACCATATACATGTGGTAGTGATGTGTGTGACCACACTAGGACCGGCGGGGCATTTTCCCCCTCTTTAGGAGGTTTTTTTCCCCCGTGCATTGTATATATGCCCATCACTCTAGGGCTATCCATCTTTCTATTGCACACTAAGTAATACACTCTTTGTTGTGTGCCTTGAGCTTCCTTCGTCTTCTCCAAGCTGTGGGTGTTTCCATGCAACCCTAATTCCAACAATATATGCAGATAGCGATGCGGAGACTAGTATAGCCGAGTTTGCACAGATTTCGTCAGCATTTGGACGTCTCATGTACGACCTATTAGTGTCAAGGCCCGACCTAGTAGCTGCAGTGGGAGCATTTGCAATAGGGATTAATAGCCGGGACGATAATTGACACTAGCATGATGCATTGTGGAGCTATGCAAACCATACAGAGTTGTATGTGGGATTTGCATGTCTCTACCGTGGATACACAAATTGTCTATCAGTAGAGCCGATACAGTTGCATGTGGATTGAGTGAGCGAGCCAGTGGGCATAGGTTGAGAGAGTGTTTCACATATTTTCTTGTACATGCTAGTAGTTTAGCTAGTAGGACCCACTTATTGACACATTTGTAAAGGTGGTATGTGCCGTGTCAGTTGTCCACTAACCTCACTAACCCACTCACTTATTCTTTATATACATAAAGGAATAAGGAGTGAGTGTTGTTTCTTGCCACTTTGCTCCACCCCACACTAATTGCTCTCTCTCTCTCTCTCTCTCTCTCTCTCTCTCTCTCTCTCTCTCTCTCTCTCTCTCTCTCTACGCACACGCACCGCATTCGCGCATCCCTTCACATACAAACCGACGACGGTTCTATTGTCTCTCTTCCTTGTTCAGACGAGACAGAGATAGTCTCACGATTAAAACGTTGTGGGACTACACAACATCCAATCAGAAGAGTGAGCCTATTATAATGATTGTCTCCATGCTCAACAACGTGGGTTCAACCACTGTCGCTCGCATTCTCCCTTGACAAAATGCGTGGTAGAGTGGAGCTTCTGAGAAGGGGGGGCAAGCTACAGTGGGTTCAAAATTTTTGAGTTCTCTTTTGGTTCATTGGGTGCACGACACAAGCAACACAATCCCCTCTTTAGTTCTTTGCCATTGGCCCATTTAAACCCAGTCTAAACTAAAGATAGATTCGTTTATATATGGTAGCCTCCTCTCCAAGTGACCCTAGGCTCTAGCCACAATGCCACATCACGTAAAGAAGTGAGAGCCTAGTCAGTCCAAGAGCCAGTTCACGTGGAGTAGGATCTATGGTTGAAAATCGGCGTTGCGCATCGATGAAAACCACAATCGCTGATCTCAAATGTAAACTAAATGTAAACTCGTGCACATGTGAACTCGGTGTGAAGTGTATGAGAACTATGCAAGATATGTGAACTGCATTTTGGTGGTGTGAACTAAATTTGAACTAGGTGTAAACTCGGTGTGAACTAAGATACGTGCTGAAACTCCCTATATAATGCTACATTTTTTCTTACATTACAAAATGTGTGCGCTAGCATAGTGGTAAGACATTCTCTCCCATGATGGGGCAGTCGTGAATTTAAACCTGTTCAATCCATACTTTTCCTCCAAATGGATTGAATGGTCCATGATGAACAACTTAGGACCGTAGATCCCCTCCAAACAAGGAGGAGTCAATTAGTGTCACGAGTTGGCTTCACATGAAGCGTTGAAAATTCAAAAACTGCATTTTAAAATGGCGTGGTTTCCAACATGCTCCACCTCATCCCTAAGAGCAGCAGCACAATTGATTTGTGCAACCAGTAGCCAATATTTTCTTGGCAACATGGGAACCGAACTAGTTCGCAATTGGTTGGCAACTAGGTGCAAACCAAGGTTCCACGTGAACTGACTCCAAGGCGGTATTTTGAGAGCACTGAGAGAATTGAATGTTAAATTTAAAATGAGCGGGCAAATTAACTGAGGAGCATTGAATGAGAGCTCTTTGACCCGCTGATCGAGAGTCCAAAGAGAGAGAGAGAGAGAGAGAGAGAGAGAGGAGCAGTCAGCAGAGCTGAGAGGAGAGAGGGCGTGCGGATTCCCGAGAGTGAAAAGGATACTGTCAAAATAGAAGGCGTGCTGTGAATAGTAAAAGGAACATTTATGATGATTTAGCAAAGACAAATATCCCCTCTCTCTCTCTAAGTAAATGTTTGTGGGCCGCAGCGCCGTCTAATCTCCGATGAGGGAACGTCTGGGGTTCGAAACCCGTAACCGTTGCTTCTTCATGAGAGAGAGAGAGAGAGAGATAGCTCAGAGACCTTTCTCGCACAGCATTGCCAAAAGGGCTACATTGCGAGAGAGCGAGAGAGAGAGAGAGAGCTCAGAGACCTTTCGCACAGCATTGCCAAAAGGGCGCTCTTTAGGTATACATTGCATGCATTGAACCTTCGAGCTACCCATTGATCTTGTGCACAGAGCCAAGCCGTGCCTCAAAGGTGGTGGTCTACCCTCACCAAAGCAAAGGGGAAAGCAGCCTCCCCTTTTGTACTGTATATACGTGCCCACTATCTACTCAAGATCACTTCATGGTTACTCCTTCAAAAGGGCAATAGACATCAGCCAAGAGCCAGACCCACATCTACACATGTCACAATAACCCTCCATTTTTTACACACCCACTAAGGTCTTATTGCTTGCAAATGATGATAGCTTTCTCATGGATTGATTGCCTTTTGGTGAAGTCTTTTGCTTGTAGTGTGTACTGTAGAGGTATAAGAGGAAGCAAAGCTTTCAAGCATACAATGGCCCTTGTTTGAGCACGGTGTCTCTGTAGAATCTGGTTGTGTTGATATAAGTTAACTTCTCTCTTATTAAGAGAATGCTAAAAAAAAAGAGAGAGGAAGCTTTCAAGCATCCAATACTCTGCATAAAGGCACCCACAATACATGAATCATGATAGGCAACAATCGCCTTTACCCAACAATCATACCCTGAAGTAGCTTAACTGTAAATCCATACAATAAAATGCACAACACAAATTGGGTCATGGGACTCGGGTGGTAAAGTGACTGTGTGGGTGCGTGTCGACGCAAGCTCGGCTCGAGGTTGGCACTTGAGTTGTCGCAATTTCCAAAACAAAAGAGAAGAGAAGAGCAAAGTTATTATTAGAGCAATTTTGACCTTCTAGCATCAGAGTAGAAGAAAGAGGGGCTGCTTTTTAAGTTCTAACATGCATGTCTAAATTATGCAGATCTCCGTAATACATATATATGTTCCAGAACATGATCTCATCTATATGCTTGAAGTACTGCAAAAGAGGTCCTCTTGTACCCCCCCATTGAACCTCATATAGACCCACTTCACAGTTAACCATAGCCTTCCATAGGCCACCTTACAAATTTGTACTACACTATCAGCTGTGCAAATCATTGCATATATGGGCCAAGTCTCCTCAAGCCAAACTGTTAGTAGTTACCTCTCACCAGTCACTATTGAGTTACCAAACTCCAAAGCTTTCCTTTGTTGCGAGTTCTAACATCTGATTCTCTGAATGATCTGATAGTCTGCTAGCTTCTCTTTCTTGCTCAATGCTCTCTTACATGACAAAGACAAAGACAAATACACACACGCACATCTCTGTACTTGCAGTAATACACTCAAGTAGTACTCTTATTCAAGGCCAGAATCAATACCGCACGCTCTTTAACAGGCTTCCCAAACTCCCTCCCAATGTTATAAGCTTTCTTCATCAGTATCTCTTCTGCCTCTCCAGTCCCCTGTTCTTCTCCCTTGCCAATTAAGCTGCCCGCCCACATCATGACACCTACAGATTTCTCCTCTCCAGCTCCTACTCGCCTCTCCATTCCAAACAGAGATAAGTCCCACTTCATTGAGGCTTCTCTGCATTTCCCCTTTCCTCAACCTCTAGAGAACATTGAGGAGGATGTTCCCATGTGCAGGCCCTTGCGTAGCTATGCATTTCAACCCCCAGAAACTCCGCAAGAGCCCATGGAGTTTCTTTCTAGATCATGGAGTATTTCTGCAATGCAGGTAGCCAAGGCCCTTGACGCCAGGAGAAAAGCAGTATTGGAGGAACAAGGTAGCAAGCAACATCAAAATTTGCTTGATTCCAAAGCACCTGCAGCTTATACGTCAGTCCCCCCCTTTACATTCGCATCGGCAATGACAGCGCAGATGGTTATGGACCGAATTTTGGTGCAGCAGTCGGTGCGGCTCTATGTGCTCAAGAACTATGATGCTACATTTTGTTTCTCTTTGATGAAATGTTTCCTTTGGTGCCTTTTTATTGGCCTTGAAGAGTACCTCACTTCATGTGTGGCTTGCGTGTGTTAGGACCTCACACCAACCTCCAGGAGAAAATCTCTTAGCAGTGGCTCTGTGAACTACATTGGGAGCAGTCCAGACAGTCCTCGTGTGCACGGCGATGAGCTCACGGTACGTACGATTCTTTTCTTCGTTCAGCTCAATGTGCAGAGTTCATTTTATTGAAGCTGAATGATGATGCAGGATTCAGGCATATAGCTCATACTTGCTTTTCAGAGGTGAACTGTGTCTCTTGTCTTGCCTTAATTCTCTTAAAGTGTGCAGTACATGGAGTGCAGCTTAGTATTTGATAAGAGGAACAGGGTTCCTTCTCATTAGAATCGCTTCACTAGCGATGATCAGCAAATGGAGAACCTGTGATTGGTCATCAATTAGCATATTATACATCCATTCTTTTGGCCAGCCTGGCATGCAGGGCTTTGTGCCAAACCCAGTGCTAAAAGAAAGGATAGCTTTATTAGTGTATCATGGGAAATATTTCTCACTGGATTATGAGGATACTACTGGTGCTTGTTAAATTTGTTGAAGGAGATCATATAGTTGTATGCTGAGCAACTTTTGGCGGGGTTAGAACACCGAAAATTCTCTCGGCATTGCATTTATTCTGGCACTTGTGCCCAAGATGTTGTGTGTGGAGGATAGGATACCTGTACACACAGATACTCCTGGGTGCCTCTCATGAGTACGTTTTGTTTGTTCACATACCATCATGCAAGGTATATCACTACAGGTGGACAAAGTGCCTTGATTGATCACATGAGATAATAACCCTAGAAAGGTGACCCATGCCATATGGCATGCATTACTACAAGGGAAAATCTCCTTCCAATGGAATACACCAAGTAAACCCATAGGTCTTAGCTGCGAATGATCCCACCCACAACCTGGATACTGTAGGAAGGCAGAAATTTGAACTGCTAGTCCATTTTCTCTATTACATACCTCTCAAGATTCTGTTGTTTTGAGCCTGGGCTACATGCTATGTACAAGCTTGGTCAGGTTTGTCCATGTCTCCTTCATTCTCTTCCCTGCAATGATATTTATACGGATATATCCCTCGAACTCTACACACATGTAACTGCAAATTAGCTCCGCATTCTCTCATCCATCAGCTTGTCAATCTATTGACATATGCTTGCAACACATCTCAAATCTATATGTTAGCTTGTCTTGCAGTTTTGCCGCAGCTTCAGTGCAGTGAGGAATCCATTACGCGAGCTCTCCATGAAACGATGGCTGAAAGACATGAAAGAAAAGAGGAAGGAAGCAAGTCGGGCACATAATGCGCGTGTACATGCAGCCATATCTGTTGCTGGTGTTGCGGCTGCTGTAGCTGCAATAGCAGCTGCCACAGCCACCTCCGAAGCTGATAATGAGCAAAGCAAGACCAGCATGGCAGTTGCCTCTGCTGCTGCACTTGTGGCAGCTCAATGTGTAGAGGTAGCAGAGAGCATGGGTGCGGCACGGGATCAAATGTCTTCCATAGTCAGCTCTGCCGTGAGTGTCAAAACACCTGGTGATATAATGACATTGACTGCTGCTGCTGCAACTGGTAAGGATTTGCAGATGCTATGTCGATTTCAAACTTGTTTTGTGTTGGAGGCATTGCTGCTCTCTGTGTTTTATATCAAGTGTAAGTGACATGGCTAAATCACTCTCAATTAAGTACTTAAAACACTAATGAAAGTCTGCCAAGATAATGACAATAAACATGACTTGATTAACCGTGGAACCAGTTTTACATTCACATAATCAATATATGAAAAACAGAATTTCTCTAAACAAATATACATGCTGAACTTCAAACTTCATAGTCTTGTATGACCTCAATCTGATACGGATTGTGTGCCCATTGACAATATTGCAGCTCTCAGAGGCGCGACAGCATTGAATGCAAGGATTTTTAAGGACACTCCGAGTCTTGCGACCTTAATCACCCCTCCTGAAAAATGTACCGACACCTTCACAAGCTTCGCATCAGAATCAATCTCTGAAGATAGTGAAACTGATTGTCGCAGCTCAGACTGCTTGAGCAAGGGCTGCGAATTCCTTAAGCGGACGCGAAAGGGTGAGTGGTCTGGTTGACAATTCCTCTTACTAATTTCTCAGCTCCAAAATATCACTAACAATAGGTAGTCTCTGCACAGGAGATCTGCATTGGAGATTAGTTTTTGCCTATCTAAACAAAGAGTCTCAGGTAACCTTTTTAAGTTCAATATTTCTTGGTTATCAACTCTGTGCTCTTTTAGTTTTTGTTTTTGGATCCATACTCTTTCTTATCTTTTGGTGGACGTGAGGATGATTGATCTATCTGGTCACAAACCCGTGTAATGTTATTATCTAGGTGGTGGTCAAATCACAAGGGAAGTACATGGGTGGTGCAATCACGAAGAACAAAAAGCGTAAGTCGTCTCTCACTTGGTTATGCTATGCTGTCATATAACCGAAACAACTTCGGTTATATTCTATGCTGCAACATATCTTTGGAAGAATTTGAGTGTTGGCCTGTGCTTGAATGTAAGTATAAGCCATGGAAGCTATGTATGTTGAAAATGCTTGAAGCTCCCCATGGTGTTTTCAACATCAGAAACTCCTTATATCTTCTTTTCATATGTTAGGCCACCATGGGGTCCTTTCATATCTCTCTATAAACGTATACAATCGAATTCCTGCCATAAGATTATGCCCATCAACAACCGACCATTCAAATTAATTGATGCCGTCACCAACAGGAACCTTAAGCTGATGCCATTCTTTCCTGATGAGAAATTTCATCTGTTCCCCTCTACAATGTTTGGGCTCCTCTTTCCCAAACTCGCCATGGGGGATTCCTTATTGTGATTCTTGCCCATTAATGATGCATGATTGCTATTAGAAAGAAATTTTCTAACCCAGTACAAGCTGCTACTAGCTGGAATGGAAAATGAAAGTTTGCATGCCAATGGGATGGTTGATATTGATGTGATTTCCTGTTGGACAATTGCTATTTTGAACTAGGCAAAGCTGGACACAAGGTTTGTTTCACCTTTTGCAACTTTTCTGCAACAGGTCTTGTGCTTGATGTGTATAACGAAATCCCTTCTTGGCCAGAGAGAGGCTTTCTTGGTGATGGAGAGAAGAAATGGTATTTCGGTATAAAGACAGATAATGGAGTCATGGAGTTAGAGTGCAAAACTGAGGCAGATCATCGGCTTTGGACAGAGGGTATATTGCGCTTGCTTTCACTTTCTCAACATCAACAGCAGACATGATTTACGAGTCTGAAGTTAGAAGAATGATGGTATATGGGGCAGGACTACGTCTCATTGATGTGGAGCTCTTAGTAATCCTCTCCTGATGGTCTTCATAAGAGTCTAGCGTACAGGCGTGGCTTTCATCTTTGTCTATATGCATCCTGAGCAAAAACCATTAAATGGGTCTGGACAGGAGCAGCTTGATAAGATTTTTGACAACTTCTAAGATGGCTGCGGTCGCGGATTTGGCTGCATTGAAGCTGCCATTCTCAAACATCGACAGCAAGGGCCACTGGAACAGATAACAATGGCCATATAACCTTTCGAGTGTCGGCAGGATATATCCTCCCTGCATGTAATTCCAAAAGCAACCATTGCAATGCTGTGAAATATCCATAAGTCTAATATACCACAGATGTTCATATCATCATGGAATTGGGTCAACAGGCTGCAAAGAATTTTGATGTTTCTCTGGGCCGCTTTCTAGTGCAGATGTCCCTCAAGAAGGGAGAATCGTATTTGTAGAATAGAGTAGCTTAAAAGAAACTCTTCTAAATTCAAGAAAGGATAGGTTTATAATTAACAGTTTTGAGTGTATGCATGTGCTTCTTTGTGCATGCCTTGCTTGATTGAAGAGAACTTATCCATGCTTTGTTATCCACCAGATTGCCTACTAGCTTTACCGAACAATGCAAAAGGCATCGATGACATTGTACAGTGAGAGGCTTTGCATGTTTACATCATTGTGCCCAAGAAAGAGTGATTGTAGTAGAGGCATATATCAATATTCCTTCAAATTCTCACAGAGTGCATAATAAAACATTATGTGGTATGTGCTTGCCACATAGTAAAACGAGTACGAGGGAAAATCCATTCAAAAATTGCAAAATTCCCGTAGTAGATAGTGTATTCTAATTCTTGCTTGGAGGGTTTCATCAGTACTAGGCCATTAGAGTAGTTTACGGTGTCATTTTATAAAATATTGGCCAAGTAAACCCATCTCTGAGGTAGCATTGCACAACTAAGGCATAATCTCCCTAGTGAACAAGTTAATGACAAGGCAGCCCATACATTGTATGCTCCTCTTGGCCTTACAAGGCCTTTCCACAAGCAATCCTCATGGCAAGGAGCTTAATGCCTGCAAGCTGCCAAATCACAACCTTTCATGTCAAGACAGCCCATACATTGTATGCTCCTTTTGGCCTTACAAGGCCTTTCCACAAGCAATCCTCATGGCAAGGAGCTTAATGCCTGCAAGCTACCAAATCACAACCTTTCATGTGTCTTTGGTGATCACCTCAGCAACTCATCTCAAACGGTTGGTAATGTCCAACTGTTTGAAGTTAGGCTTACAGTCACATGCTTAATCAGAACATGCGATCCAACATAAGTTCTCACTAATGTTGTGAAGTGACAACTGCCTCTAAAGCAAGACTCAAGGCTTGACCAGCTTGTCTGCCAGGGGAAAGACCCGGTACCCACACATCAAAAGCCCCACAAGCTTGTGATCAGCCATACTAAATATTGATATACAGATCAACCATATCTTCGCAGCGAGGTTATTGGACTATCTCACCAACATCTGAGTAAAATGAATTGTCTAGACTCACAAGAAGATTTATAAATTTTCTCATGTAGGAAAATGGAGTCTTTTTCAGTGTTTTTCATACAATGCATAACATCATGAACTTCTGCTCAAGAGGCACCACATACCTAGCTAGGTACCATTGGGGGCAGGGGACCGTCGGGCCGGTGGCCAAGCCGGCGGTCCCCTGCCCCCAATCGTACTTAGCTAGGTATGTGGTGCCTCCCTCACAGAAGCTCGTGATGTCGAGGTAAGTCAGTACAATGTGAGAATTTGTCCAAAACTTCTTGTGACTGTTTGCCACAGTACTTGATCCTTGAGAGGATTTCCATCGATGCTATAATGCACCCTCAACACATCTGTAGAGCATCCATTGCATCATCAAGCTCCACAAGCTTGTGATCAGCCATCCAGATTGATGTACAATGTACAAGTCACTGAACTATCTCCCCAATATCTGAGTAAAGTCAACTGTCTAGAAGTCCCTGAAAGAATCCTTGAGGGAACAAAAATTGTGGCCGTGCCCGTCAACTCTTTAATGCACTCTCAATACATCTCACTCTTTGCTATGCTCAACAAAAACAAGTGAAAGGGTCACGATGGCGTTTTAAAACAATAACAAAGTGATAAGATCATTAGGTTTAGTTTAACTAGAATTATATAAAGTGAAGCATTGTTTGGGAATGTCTCTTTTATTAAGCTATCGATTGTCCTCCTCGCAAAGCAGCAAACCAATAATACTAGCAATTTTTGAAATTTGTAGGATTTTTGAATTAAGTTTTGACATCATTGCACAGATTTTTCTTCTCTTTACCATGGTTTGCCCATTAATATAAATATAAGAAAAACTCATTAATATACACATATATATATATATATATATATAATATATATATATATATATATATATATATATATATATATATATATATATATATGTGTGTGTGTGTGTGTGTGTGTGTGTAAATAGATAGATAAATAAATGAATTTACGTATATAATAAAAAGAGTTCATTAATATATATTATATATTTACTTATTTATATTGTGTGTGTGTGTGTGTATGTATGCATGTATGATAAATGTATATGTATGTATAGAACTTACTAGAATTATGCAAAGTGAAGCTTCACTTTATCATTCTAAAAGAATAGAATGCAAGAGAAATCAAGCGATGTGAAGAAGTGAAATGAAAGGTGAAATAAAAACATCCATTTAATACTTTAAAACCAAAATAACATTTAAGGTAAGTTTCAATCATCACTGAAAAGATTGAAAGTATGTCTAACCCAACACTTCTTTAAGACTTCTTATAGAAAGCCAAAAAAAGGAAAGAAAATAGGTTTGCCATCATTAAGTTGCCATGTGGCACTACTCGGACAAACTGCATCCAATGGTCCATGATTGCTCCCAAGAGTTCCATGCTTTACTATGGCCATATGTTGGTCAAAAACTTGTAGTTCACTATACCAAAGTTTGGAAGAGGGCCCTGCTATTGCCTATTAGTCCAAAGGCCTCAAACTTCCTCCTTGACCATTCAGGAGTCCTACCAAACACCGAGCGAGAACTTCCGAGCAAAACGAAAACCGAGCTAGGTTTATAGAATGGAGTTATAGACACATCAATAGAGGAGCACTTTCTCTTTACACTTTAGTGAATGCTATTGTTACTTGGTTTTCTCCACCCTAATATGTATGAAGTAGCACATTCTATTGGTTAGTGTTTGCTCAAAACTAGAGTTTATTATATTTTTATCCTGCAGCTAGATGCTGAGCTTATTGGCTTGAAGAAAACCAATAAACTTCTACAGAGTTAAGTGTAAATTTTAGTAAACGCTTTAAATTTTGGTCTAAAAATAATTTTCTTTTGAGTGTAGCCTTATTTCTTTGGTTAGAAAAAATATTTTTGGCAAGCCTTGGACCATGTGTTTTGCCTAGCCGAAAAGGACCGTGGACTCAGTAGGAACATATAGGAGATTCTATAGACTTGTCTGAATACTCCACTATACTCTAGTGGGCATTTTGAAAGATTACCTAGATCAATCAACATCGACTCGCCAATATTATCTGCAATGTTTGAAGGCTATATTTCCAATAGGACCTCCTTTTCAACCTGCAATTCCTCATCGATTTCCTCCCACACCAATAGGCAAATCAAACAAATGACAATAATTAGAAAAAGCAAGCCGCCCATACATATTCGTCCAAACATAAGAGCCTTCTTGAATCTGTGATCACATGATATTGTTTTGCTGCCTATTTTTCAACAATCAACAATTGAAAAGTAGGACACAATTTGACGCTACGATTGTTTTGCAAAAACAAAAGTGACGGCTATCTTATTTACTTCTCTGATTATTATAAGTGTAGATTTGAGCGCAACATTCAAGGTACATGATCTAAAATCAAGTGAATACTAAAAATCTTACAAGGCCTTACCATCGTAAATGTTGCAAGATGCAACGTCATCGAGGACTTTGAATTGGCTGTCTTCCATGAAAGTTGCAGCAATGGTAACTACCATAATTTGAGGCGCTAGCATACATACATTCACTGCTCTAATATTCACAGTACATACTTTTAGAGTTGAAGAGTAGAATTAGCTACAAACCTCCTGGAAGGCACTGCCCAAATTTTGCAATTGGATCTGACCCACCGTTGCTATAACCACAAATACTTCAAAATCTGTTAACGACATATTATCAAAGATTGATTGACATCTTATGATCTCTAAGAGCTGCTCCATAACCGCATCCTCAACGGCACAATTAGGGGCTCAGCATGGAGTCAACATTGGTGGAATCAGTTGTAATACTACTCTGCATGTAGGTTCATGGAAGCCGACATCTGCTTTGCCGGGTGCATATCGACATGATATGATTACCGATCATAGAGAGTTTTCTTTTGTCAAGCATCATCGATCATCAACTCCCTCAAAAGAAGAGAGAGAGAGAGAGAGAGAGAGAGAGAGAGAGAGAGAGAGAGAGAGAGAGAGAGAGAGAGAGAGAGAGACCCTCTTTTTGTTGGTAACTTTATATGCTTTACAATCTTATAGAAAAATCGGGTCCAATGTATTTTAACCGGCTGAAATGGTAAAATCTCGGTTTTAGTGTAATCCTAAACCAAGAAATTTACAAAAGTTTTAGTGTAATTATTGGTGGCAAAAGCTTCAAAATTTTAACCTGAAAATTGAGAGAATTTCAAGTTTTCCCTTTTTTCTCAATGATTAGGGAAAAAAAATAATTCTAGCCTTGATGCTTGATGTAATCTCTCTCTCTCTCTCTCTATATATATAGAGCGAGAGCGAGAGAGAGAGAGAGAGAGAGAGAGAGAGAGAGAGAGAGAGAGAGAGAGAGATTTTGCAGAGAGCGTGAGCATGAGCTGCCCCCGCTTCTTTGAGTGAAGGTGGCATTGATGGCAGTAAGAATTCATCGGTGATTCGGTGGAGACAATTCTTGAGAGTTCTCGATTGCAGCTATCGTAGCGATAATTCATACATTAGGCTTGAGTGGATTTTTGTTTATGTTATCTCCCTTTAGTAGCGCGCGCCGCGAGAGAGAGAGAGAGAGACAGAGAGAGAGAGAGAGAGGACTTTGTGGAGGTGAGCTTCATGACAGCTAGCTCGTCCGTGGATTTTTGCTATATGTAATCTCCCTCCAGCAGCGCGCGTCGGCGTACGCTACTAGAGAGAGAGAGAGAGAGAGAGAGAGAGAGAGAGAGAGAGAGAGAGAGAGAGAGAGAGAGAGAGAGAGAGAGAGAGAGAGAGAGAGAGAGATTTGTAACAGCTAGCTCGTCAATGGATTTTTGTTATGTGTAATCTCCCTCTAGTAGCGCACGCCGGTGTGCGCTCCTAGAGAGAGAGAGAGAGAGAGAGAGAGAGAGAGAGAGAGAGAGGGAGAGAGAGAGATTTGTAACAGCTAGCTCGTCAATTGATTTTTGTTATATGTAATCTCCCTCTAGTAGCGCACGCCGGCGTGCGCTCCTAGAGAGAGAGAGAGAGAGAGAGAGAGAGAGAGAGAGAGAGAGAGAGAGAGAGTTATATTATCGTCCTGGGAGGTCAAATATGACCTATGGGACCAAATGAACATGTCACGTGGTGTGAGTGGAGTTCATAAGTGACTCTCGATGCTCAAAAATGGCTGAAATGAGCGTCGCAATAGAGAGTCCACATCGTGGTTGGGAGAGGAAGGTATGTAGGGAGAGCTCATGGCTGAATATATGGGGAAAAGAGGACCTAATGTGGTCAAAAGCTGAGCACTCAAGTAGTGTGTGGTACTCACTCTCTCGCACTTGACGAGGGCATAAGGTGCAAAGTCGATGACACTCCTCGCCAGTGCCCCAACGTCCTGTCTCGCAGCGTAGAGAATCGGAGCTAAGACGAATGGAGGCAATGGTGCGGATCACACTCAACGGGATGGGCTCAAGGATGTAGGAATGGGTTCGGTTACCTCGTTTCGAGAAGAAGAGAGATTTGTAGTTTGGGGCAACGTGTGTGGTGTAATGGCTGAAGCGAGAACCTCTGGATTTCTCCCAAGCCATGATACATTGGCGTTGTAAGAAGGCCTCATTAACTTGGGAGTCTATCGACGCATCCTTGACCAAGTGACATGCATCCCATCTTCCAAACCATTTCTTGATATCAAGCATCCACCCCGAACTTAGTATTTTGCTCTTGCATGTCTTTTGAACCTTTTGACTTGCTTCATATGCGATTCTAGGAAGTCGATGCAAAGGGCTATGTTGTGTCTTACGCATGTACTCCACAACCCTTTCCATGCCCAAGACCTCAATGGGAAGCGATCCGGACTCTTAACCTCTTCTATGCCTTCTTGCTGCATAAAATCAAGAACCATGCACGCCAATTCATCAATGAGTAGCCCAAAGAGGGTTGGGGAAAGTGGGCATCCTTGTTTGACACCAATAGTGCTTGCAAAAAATTCTGAAATTCCATCTCCCATACGTAATCGACATATCACTTTTTGGTAGATGCGAAAGACTGCATGCATAAATTCTCTCGGCACTTGAAGGCTTTGCATACGTCTCCAAAGATTTCCTCGCGGTACCATGTCAAAAGCTTTCTTGAAATCCACAAAGCAATAATACAACTTTTTTCCTTTCAATCGAGACGCTTCCATAAGAACTCGAAGAGTGACAAGGTGATCAATAGTGCTATGATGCTTTCGAAAACCTGCTTGGCCAAGCGCACATTTGCCATTCTTTTCAGCCCATTCACTTATCTTTATCTCCATGATACATCCAAATAACTTTGCCACCAAAGAACCAACCATTATAGTGCGATAGTTGTTCACATTGTTTACATCTCCTCCTTTGTGCAAAGGTTTGATCCAATTTGCACTCCAATCATGAGGCATGCCATACTGAAGTGCAAGGTTAAACATATCGCATATCCAATATCGTGTTTTCTTGCTTGTCCATTTAATCATTTCAGCCTTGACACCTTGAAGGTCACCTGCCTTGCGAGTAGCAAGTTTCTCAAGCGCGCGGCATACATCTTTAATGGTAAAGAAGGGAGACATAAATGGAAGGGAGCTACAAACCTCCATCTTATCAACATTGGGTTGCTCATAGAGGTTCTTACAATGCATATACATATCCTCAAGAATCAAATCACCAAAGCTCTCAACGCGCTTGCCTTTTAGATTTTGCCAAAACTTGCCACATGCATGTGCTTTCTCTTGTGCTAAAAGAAGTTGTTTTTCGACTTCCCACCTTCTCCTCTTCTTTTGAACAAGTGCTTTGTATGTGTGTGAACATTCCAAGTAAACTTCCTTGTCTTTGATTGCATCCAATCTTAGCAAGTGTTTTCGGGCTTGACTACATTCCATGTCAAACCATTTCTTCTTGGTGCCACCCTTCTTAGACCTTTTGCAAGACATGTGTTTCACCGAAAAGCATTCCTTCGCACAAGAGAAAATTACTTCTTTGAAAACTTTCCACTTGCATTCTAATGTTGGGCTCTCTTGATGCTCTATCATGCTTAACATTTGGTCCACCATATCAGCATATATAAGTGCTCGTTTGAAGTCTAGACGTAGGTACAAATGATTCACATCATGATTGGAGGCTACATGCTCGGGCCGTTTACCACACTTGAGGTCAATACATAACATCCTATGATCCGATTCCGGATTCCATTCACCAAGTGTGAAGCTTTGTATGCATTCCAAAGTGGCTTCTGAGAACAACATATAGTCAATCACGCTAGCACCATTGTGCTTTCTACATGTAAAGTCATTGGTGCCTTGCCATAGAGATACACCATTTGCAATGAGTATTCCGGTACTATTGCACATATGTAGAAGTGACTTTCCATAGTGATCCACTTCTTTTGTATCATTAGAACTTCGATTATACATGTATGAGTCATCCACTCTTCTTGAGACATGCGGCATGTCGACTTGTTGTGTGTCGTGTTGTAACATATTTGTGAGAGCATTCATGTCTCCAAAAACAATGACTTCACCTTGATCCTTGTAATGAGCAATGTCTTCCTCTAGTTCAACAAAGGGCTGATCTCTATCCATATTCAAGCGAGCATAAAAGTTGGAGTCATAGTGAGGAATGTAGCAACCGGCCACAAACATGACTTGACCATTTGGTGGGCTGATTTTCAGCCATAAGTAGTGTTTATACTTATCTTCTTTGACAATGGAAACATCTTTCAAACCCTTTTTGGTCATACATGCTACACCTCCTTGGCCTCTTAGTTGCCTTGCATTTTTGGCCCACATCAAAGAATGCACATCGTATTTGTCAAATCCAAGAATTCGTTGCGCATCATGCTCCCATGTTTCGACAAGAAGTATCACGTCGGAGTCATTGGTAAGCTCATCAATGCCAATTCCCGCATTCCATGGATACCCGTTACAATTCCAAAAGCTTATTCGCAAGCGTGAGTTGGTCTCATAGATCATGTGTCCCTATTTGTTGGGTGGACTTGCATCCTCCTCAAGTGGCTTTTCTTCTTGAGATGATACCTTAACCTTCTTGCTTCTTTCTTCGTATGCTTTGCGACGTACATTTTGTTGCATAAGAGTGCGATCCTCATATACATTACAACCCGTTCCTTTGAGGTAGATCCAACCATTGTCAAGGATGATCTTTCTCTTTACCTCATCAGCCATGGTACATACAATAGGTCTTTCTCCCGAGCGAGGGACTCCTTGCTTTCCAACTCGATGTGCACCATAAGCCATGATTCCTGACATGCCAAAGTGTGTAGCAAAAAACTCTTCAATAGCAACCGCAAGAGATTGGGGTGTTTCCATGCTTTCCTCCTTGATTCCACGAATGACGATGTTCGACTTTGAGCGTTTTTGTCGTTCTTGCAATTCTTGAGTGTCCACATTCTCTACATTCTTTGCTTGGACAACGGCTTGCGTGATAGGAGATGTAGAAACCACATTATCCTTACATATATCAGCCCATGATTTGGATGCATTTCTCATCTCACATACATCATGTCATATTGTATCTATCGTTTTCTCTTTCAATACATGATCACTCTCAACTTTGCTCAAGCGCTCTTTCACTACATTCATGTCAACAAGAGAGCGTTTACATTCTTGAACTTCATTCTCAAGATGCATCAAGCGTGTTATTTGCATTTCAAGAACCTTCTTGAGGTGCTCATTCTCCACAACGAGAACTCTTAAAGTACCATTCTCCATTGCAAGTGCGCGCAACTCTTCACCTTGCTTGTTGACGGTTTCCTGTAACGAGATCAAGTAAGCCATGATCATTGCTTCCGTTGTTGTAGACGATGTGGTTGGATTAGCATCCAAATTCCTTGGATATTTTGCATCATTCTCCATGGCGAGTGTGGCTTTTCCACCCTTGCGAGTTTTGTCTGACATTGCTTCAAGTCGGCAACAAAAACGCAAAGTTTTGACAGTTTTTTCAGTTCTGAGATGCTATTACAGCAAAGCCTTCCATTGCACATAAAAATTCTGTCTTTACATCAATGCGTAGAGGGCTTTGTGCTCTTCGATTGAGGCTATAGATCACCTAAATCGGAGTTCGGATGAGCAAGTTATGGTCAAAAGAGTGAACTGCTGTCTACTAGGTCAAAAAACGGCTGAGAGAGAGAGAGAGAGAGAGAGAGAGAGAGAGAGAGAGAGAGAGAGAGAGATTTGTAACAGCTAGCTCGTCAATTGATTTTTGTTATATGTAATCTCCCTCTAGTAGCGCACGCCGGCGTGCGCTCCTATAGAGAGAGAGAGAGAGAGAGAGAGAGAGAGAGAGAGAGAGATTTGTAACAGCTAGCTCGTCAATGGATTTTTGTTATATGTAATCTCCCTCTAGTAGCGCACGCCGGCGTGCGCTCCTAGAGAGAGAGAGAGAGAGAGAGAGAGAGAGAGAGAGAGAGAGAGTAGAGTTAACGGGTGCTCGCTGAGGTGACCTTCGTGCTGGTCCAATCAACCTGCAAGGAAGAAGCGCAGAAGGCTGTGCGGATTTTCTCGCACCCCATTAGCGGATCGCTTTGACGTAATGTTGTACTCCACTCACAGACTCTTTAATAAAATATGATATGAAGGTCAAGGCAGGCCTCGGCTTCACTTTGGAAGAGCTCAAGGAAGCCGGTATATCCAAGAAGCTTTCCCTCACAATTGGCCATGTGATCACCACAACATGGACAATCTCAGAAATCCAGACAACAGTGGTGGCAGCGGCGAGCGGACGGCGTGCAGACTGCTCTTGGCCTGTTGGGCATTGCCCTTCTTTTGCGCAAGGTCTCCAAGAGCATTCCTTCATGGGATCACCCACGCAAGGTCTCAGATGCTTTAATTGGTGAAAAGTTTTCTACTAAGCAAGCTATTGAAGATCGAGAGACAATATACTTCAATTTGAGGATAAATGCATGCCCAACAACAGAGCTTGGAGATGGCTCAAGGATTAATATACGTAGAATAAGATTTTTGGAGGACACTAGACAAACGTTATCGACAGAGATTCCTCAAGGTGAAGCCTTGCCCAAAGGACGTGAAGTGCGACGTGGAGGTCTCATCGTATGCTGTAAGAGATGCTTAAGAGTACAAAAATTGCGGTGAGTGGCTAGAGAATCTGTGTCCATAGCTAGAGGAAATTGCCAGGGATTTGGCTACACATTTGACAACCATAATAATGCTTTTACAAGGGTTCTACGCCTCCAAGGGGGTTTCCTAATTCTTGGAATGGAGCCATCAACTGCACTTCATACCTTGTTGTATTCAAGGATGGGGATATCCATTGCTGGGACCGTGGCTTCAACGACGAAGGAGAATAGGCATGGGGTCTAGAGAAAGGGCCTTATGAGTTCAAACCAACAACTTCAGAATGAGCTGGGGGGTGGGCGTCCTTTGTTTTCATTGGTCAATAATGTAGATCAAAGTATTGAGCATGGTGGTTTTGTAATATGTGACATTGTTGTCAATTGTCTTCTTTTTAGAATCTTCTAGAGTGTCATTCACTTGTTCTTTACATTATGTATATAAGCATCTGAGAGGAGTGTAAACATAAATGAGGATGAAGCAAGATATTCTAATGAGAAGGCTTTGATATTTTGCATGGCAGAGAGAGAGTGAGTTATGGTGTCTGTTACATGTGGGTTGTTTGCAAGGAGGGTGCCTTGTATGTACTCGGTATTTATACCCTTATATATCCTATCGGGGCTCTGCGTGGTGCCTTGTATGTATTTGGTATTTATACCCGTATATATCCTATCAGGGCTCTGCGTGGGGAAATACTTCTATATTACTAGGCCTTGCCATATATAAAGCAGTCAAACCTTTACAACAATCTATTTAGACGGCCACCATTTAATTACTATAATCTTGTTACGGGTGGTTTTATGGTGCATCCATTCCTGTGGTTGAATTCATACATCAACATGTTCAAGAAGCGCGCGAAATAAATTCGAAAAGAGGTCGGGTGGAAGAGGACCATCGAGGAGGAGGAGAGGTGCTTAGTTCAAAGGCCTAGTCATGCCTTACCTGACTTGGCCATATCATATATAAATAAATTCTTAGATAGAATGCATGAATCCTAGCAAATATCCATACATACTATAATTAAACCATTAAAATATTAACATCTAACAAAAATGTTTGAATTAGATAGAAACACATACTTTCACTCTCTCATTATGATGCCTTATAGTAATGAAAATACCCTCAGTGCTCTGTGAATTTTTTATGTAAATTTTTTCCGTGTTTTGCTCGGTTTAAGAATTGCTCGAGAAAACTCGCTCGGGGTTTGGGATTCCTCACCATTCAGGACATGAATGCCTCTAAGAGAACTCCCAATATGCCCTCTAAAGGTGCTTTTGGAGGGCCCTTTTAAAGATGAAAGGGATACCGCCTACCATTCCATTCAATTAGGTGCATGACCAAAAGGCTAAAACATTTTTCATCATACACTCTAAACTCAATAGGCCTCTCTATGACATGATATTTTAGGTAAGGTCATTTGAGCTTTTCACTATATTCTAAAAGGGTTTTCCACTTTTGGCTTGTGAAAATAAGCCTTAGTGGAGAAGGAAGTTAGGTGTACATTTGAACCTCATATGACTAGACATCTCCTTTGTTTTTGGCCTAAGTGTGGTAAAAAAATGGTGTAATTTTTTGGCCGTTAATGTAGAGATTACCGATGGTGGACACTTGTTCTCTTTTGTTGAAAAGAAAAGTTTGATAAAGATTATATCTTTCTTTTATAATGTAAAAGAGTCTTTCCATCATTGTATTTTGGTCCCTTCTTTTAATGCTCACTTGACTTATTTTCTTCTTTAAGAAAAGTTTTATATCTTCTTTTTATAATGTAATTGGTCTTTCCATCATTGTAACTTGGTCCGTGATAAAGTAAAGATTCTACGCATCCATCAATGAGACAACCACTTTGGCATACAAAGCTTGTGCATGCACCATGGGGTCAATAATCCCAATTCTGCCTTGATTCTTTAGTCTTGCTACCCATTCCCATCTCTCCCATTGGCAAGGGGTTGAGGATTTTGTGTTGCTTTTCCACAGGAACCATTTGATAGCTTTCGTAAATTCTTTCCAATTGAATTTTCTTAGTTTTAGTAATGGTGATATAAAGGAAATGTATGGGATCATGAAAGCATTAATCATCATGACTCTACTATGGAAGGGGAGGAGCACAAACTTCCACCTTCTCAGTTTATTGTTAATTTTAGTCAAGAACCAATCAAAATTTTGCTTATCCATAATCCCCACCCCAAGTGGAGTGCCTAGGTGCCTGAACAAAGTGCCTTACCTTTAACTTGTCCTGACCATTATGTGGGGGTCAAACGAGTCACTTTTTGAGAGAGAAATCAATCTTGATTTCTCAATACTGCAGATTGAGCCGATAGCAAGAGTAAGCATTTGAACAATCTCGAGTGCTCTTTTTAGGATTTTTGAGTTGGCTTTAAGAAAGAGTAAAGAGTTGTCTGCAAAGAAATTGTTTGCACCAAGAAGTGAAAGACATTGAATTTCCCCTTTATTTGTATTGTCCTTAAGTGTAGTCACCAGAGAGTGAGAGCCGATTACAAGAAGCAGCGGGGCAAGGGGGTAGCCTTGCTTGATTGAACGCTTGACTTCAAAACCTCCCACTATCTTGTTGTTGAAGATAAGCTCAGAGTAACTTCATTCCCTACACATTTTGGGTCCAAAGTGTAGGGATCGCCGATGGGTGCAATTAAGCTCAAGGTGGCTTGAAAATTGGAAAGCCATCTCTACACATAGTGTAGAGAGAGAGAGAGAGAGAGAGAGAGAGAGAGAGAGAGAGAGAGAGAGAGAGAGAGAGAGAGAGAGAGAGAGAGAGAGAGAGAGAGAGAGAGAGAGAGAGAGAGAGAGAGAGTAAACACTTGTAGCATTCAATAATACAATCACTTTTGCATATCATAACTCATATACAAAAAGGAGGGTATATACACAAAAGGTTTGACAGCCAATATCCGACAGCTCTCATCTCCAGGTGGCTTTCAAAGTAGCAAAACACACATATATATTATGTGTCACTTCAAAGCTTGCACTAGGTGTAGAAGGAGTTTGCATGTCCACCTTTCAATACTCCCCTTGGGCATGTAATACATAATGAAAACCCATTTATCCACACAAGATGATGCTATCCACTAAGGATGACAATAATTATCCAGACAAGATGACAAATAATACCTCCCATTGAACTAGAGAAGGTAGAAATGGATTTTCAAAGTATATCTATAACAAAACAAACCTCCCCTTCTTCCCCTGCTTCTTCCTCTTCGACTACAAGTACTACTCCTTTCATTGCTTTCTTGCCTTTATTGTTGTTGTTGTTGTTGCTGTTACTTTGATCCTTTGAAAGCAACTGAAGGAGGATGTCCCTTCTTACGCAATTGCTACATAATTTATTGACATAACAATCCGTAGCTACATGTCCCATTTTACCACAGTCGTAGCACTTTTGAACATTGGAAGATGATGTAAAATCTATGGACGATTTGCCTCCCCTTGCCAAAAAAGCTCCGTTTGTCGATGTAGATGAAGTTTTTCGCTTCTTTTCCTCTACCTGAAGCGAGCTTACCACATCTTGAAGTGTTGGAGTTGGCTGATTTTCTTCAAGAATAGTGACTATATGGTCATAGTTGGAAGGAAGTGCACTAAGGAGGACTACAACTTTGTCGTCTTCTTCTATTGTACATTGGATGTAGGTCAATTGTGTGATCATGCTTTTAAGCCTATTGACCAAACTGGCTATGTCTTCCCTTGAGCATGATGAGTTTTGCATGTGTGCACTCATCTATAAAATGTACTAATTATCACTCATATATAAAATGTAGATAATTATCATGGAGTGCAACAGTTATGATGCCAAGTGCATGTTCATATTTTTCTTGATAAGTGCACTAGGTGCCATGGTTTTTGTGCCTTCGTGACCAATGAGAATGTTTTTACTATGCTCCGTAATGTTTCCTTCATTAAATAACCCCTTAGCTTAGTTTGCCAGATATGGAAGCCCTCCCCATTAAATATTCATTTTTCTTCCATGATGCAAGTGCTCGTAAAAACTGCCAGGGACTTGGTCTTACTGATAGAGAGACTCTCTCTATGGCAGTGTCTTACCCAATTTTACAAAGAAAATAGTGCAGGTGCGAGCTTAATAATCTTGATTGTGAAGGCACTCTTCATGAATAAGAATCATGAAGCACCTCTTCACAGGAAAGTAGTGCCCGTATATGGCTTTGGTGCATTTACCTTGAGACTTTGAAGTTCTCGAACACTTGACGGTTTGAAGCTTTTGAAAGTCACTTTAAAACTTACTTTAGCTTCAAGAGAGCACTCGTCTTGCTTGGTGTGAAGGAAGAGGACAAGAACGCCCGCCTTGATAAAACTCAAACAAGTACTGCTGCCTCAGTGGTGTTAGCCCAAAAATCTTTAAAGGAAAGGTTGGCCAATTTGAAAAGGCCGGTGGAAATGAGTGTGTGCGTGTGTGGATAAGCCAAGAGACGGTGAACCAGACGCTAGGGACCTTAGATGAATGTGTTACAATTTGAAAATTTGAGTGATAATGAGAAGCCACAAAAGAGCAGGGTACAATAGTAACAATAGGCATGGGGCTCTTGGAGACACTTGAGTAAGGGCTTAAATGTTGTGCATATGCTACATCTCTCATAGTAGGTACCATAGAGGTTGGGGAAGAGTGTTTCTGATGCAGATTGACTACCATAGTATAGATAACATAGATAGAGGTATCACTCCTTCCTGGACACAAACATAGAAGTAAATGGACATCATGATTTTCATGGAAGAAGCTTGTCAAGAACCTGGCACGCTTTTGGAAGTACATCATGCTTGGCATGCATGTCAATCAAAGAATTGGCAAGTGTAATAATGTAGTTGCTCACCATAACTAGCATTTGTATTTTCTACTCACATAAGCATTTTGCATAATACCATGTCTTCAGGATGCATGAAGAGGCATAATACCACATCTTCAAGATGCAACAAGTGACATTTACGCTTGGAGAGTGTCTCCCACTTGGCACACATTTCACCTAAGCAAGCACAATGTTCTTTTCCAATAGCCCTTGACTGTAAATCTACAAATTTGTTTTCCCATGACAATATACTGCTTTATCCACACGCCTTTCTAAAAACACCCACCATATTCGCATTTGGGGAAAATTCTTGTTTTTCATTCGTTGAAAATATCCGAGAGATTTTGGTGATTGCATTGGGAGAAAAGTCCCAACTCTCTATTTGTTGAAGACATCCCAAAGTTTCTTGGCCTGCGACACACAATTGACATACATGTTAAGCACATCATCCCAAGCAATATTATTTTCAAGTGCCTATAACAAACCATCTCATCAAAAGCAAGGCTCCGTTCCCACATCGATTGTTTCGATGGCAAGACACATTGGCTATCATACTCGATACAGTATGCAATTGATTTTTTGTTTATTGAGCACTTGCTTGATATCTATGGTATGGAGGTTGCAGTGGATGTTGTATAATACGTTGTACCATTTGACAAGGTCCATTATCTATGAATGCTCGACAAGGTCGTTACAATATCGTCAATTGGCAAGAGTATCTGTTAGCTACAAGCACAAGAACTCCCTGCTTACTAAGGTGAAGCAAGGCTTCCCATTCAGCATTTGACATTGCACTTTCCATAATTTGGAATATGCTATTAGCACACGAACTTGGAAAAACTTGCATAGCTGTTTGTTGATATCTATGGTATGGAGGTTGCAGTGGATGTTGTATAATACGTTGTACCATTTGACAAGGTCCATTATCTATGAATGCTCGACAAGGTCGTTACAATATCGTCAATTGGCAAGAGTATCTGTTAGCTACAAGCACAAGAACTCCCTGCTTACTAAGGTGAAGCAAGGCTTCCCATTCAGCATTTGACATTGCACTTTCCATAATTTGGAATATGCTATTAGCACACGAACTTGGAAAAACTTGCATAGCTGTTTGCAGATTTTTTACATTACACGAGGGTGTATATGATACATACGCTAACTCACTCAAGCAGTACATATGGCTATGCACGAGATTCAAGGAATTGTCAAAAACCTAGCCACAAGGGGCAACAAGGTTAGTCAATTTTAAGTTATGTTTGTTTTTGTCTATGTTTGACTTTTCCTTTTGGACAAGATCTCTCTGCTGTGCTGTCAGGACAATGACAAGGCCGGACTAGGCAAGGGCAGGCCGGGCTAGGCGGTTTGGAAAGGGAGTCCAACTAGGGCAAAAGGCTAGGAGCCATGCTATATAGTGGGTGGTTGGGAGGTGGAATCCTAGGTTCTAGTTCCCCTTGCCTTTCACTGGTATCAGAGCTCAGGGGAGGGGAGAGCCATGGAGGAGGGGAAAGGACTCTCTCTCTCTTTAGGTCTCTCTCTCTCAATTGAAGAGGAAGACATTCTCTCTTGAGAGATATGGAGGGTGTGGCTCTCACGTTTGAGGGGGATTTTTGCATGCCTTGCATGCGGAGGAGCAAGGAAGAGGCATGGACGTGGGCACTGTCCCCTGCAGAGCCGAAAGGAGAAGGCTGCGGGAACGCCTACTTGCAAGGAGGAGGCAAGATCAAGGACAACCGTGTGCATGCTCGCTAAGCATGGATGGAGCCCTATCCTTGACCTGCATGAAACCGCGACATGATGGACTCGCTGGGTCGCCTTGGCCGGTGGAGCGTTTTTCGACACTGTGCCTCCCCCTGAATCGGCATGCAGCGGGTTCCCTACCCCTTTCTCTTCCTGCATAGGCGACAGAGAACACCATCATAAAAGCAGGCTTTGTTTTCACACACAAACTCCCTAAGGCCTTTGGCCTTGGGCAATTAAAATTAACTAAGGGAGGCTGCCCATGGGACAACCCCCCCTCGTAGCATGGCATCTCGACAGGTTCTCATCTGCTCGGGATTTCAGCAAATCAGCAAATCTGTCGTACTACAGAGATTAAGGACGCAATAGTACGATGGAACTTCAAAGGTTTTGACAGGAATACACCTCGGTTTATCCGACAATTGAAAGCCAGCCAGGGGCCTCGGTATGAATTACGACTGACCAAAGTAAGGCCAACATCAGCACATGATTGGCGACGCACGGCTTTGAGTACACCATATTCAAATACAAGAATGGAAACAAGGTACCTCTTTCAATTTTGTTTTTATCAAGTTGATTACCCTCACGGTTTATGCACGGTAGCAACGTTGCCTAGCAGTAATGGTCAATAAGTCTATGACTGGTATTGCCATGAGCAAGACTCCGTGCAAGGGTGCTAATGAGCACGATTGGTGTAGTCCAATGTTGGGCTACTGCTTTCGTACTATTTGCAGTTTCTCCCTTGGTAAAACATTTGATTTTAGGTCGACAAGATTGGAGGTACGCAGTTGAGTGCTTAATGAGGTACGCATTGATTTAGGGCTTATTGTCATATGCATAACTGGTTACACAATTCTGGCCGTATCTCTACATAAGGTAATATATGAGACTAGCATGAGGCACTTATCATACATATTTTGATCGTCGACCATGACTTGCTATAATAACAGCACGGCTGTCAATTTCTTATGAAGCATTTGATCTCAATGGAGCATGTATCACCTCTATTGCATATCTCTAAAATGCATCAAAGGTGATGCACTTTCCCCCCAACAGTTCACATAAGCATTCAAATTTTGTTGCATACATGGCCAGGGATTATGTTTTAATATCTCAAGGAGACATGCATGGCCTCTTACTGGACTTGTTGAAGGAAGCAAGTTGCTCGACATGGCTGACTCCTTGTAACGGTTTCTATACGCTGGTGGAGGATGCTTACCACACAATACTAATTAATTTCAATTGAAATTGCTCGACACGGTCGATTATTTTTGTCATGACATCTGCAGCCACATCCGTTGGCTCTCAACACAAACATATATATGTGAAGCAAGGCTTCAATTTACGACTCTTGCATTGAGATTTTTTCTGTTTGGGGTAGGCTATGAGAACACTCTTTTGCGGAATTTCTCCATATGCCTGCAGGATATTTCATGCCAACTTTCTCTCACGCAACGGAGATGGTTATGATCTACATTTGAGCGAGTTTTTCTTTCGACATCTCAAGACAACTGGTTACAGTGTAATGACCAGGTTAGACCATGTTCATTATTGTTTATTTTTCCATGTTTATACATTTACATTGGAAACTAATGCTTTTGTACAAAGCAAAGTTCTTTGACAAATTTCCATGAAGCAAGGCTTCTCCCTTGTGCTAAGGGAGAAACCCAATGACTTGGAATCACGAGCAGTGGCACACAAGTTTGAAAAACTGGCAAAATAGGGAATATCACCAAAATAGAGTCCCTACCAATTTAGAATGTGCAAGGCATTAATGGTTTTGGCTCTAACGTTTGAGGCCATTACTCTCGCCAAGGGCTTAGAAATCTGTATGCAAAGCATGCTAACCAGGTGGCATGAATTCCATCAGACACTCTGTCATAGACAAACTAAGTTTTGCATTGTTTAAATTTTTGGTTGGTGTCAACGCACAATACCACTAAATGGAACCTAAATCTAGGACTTATTTCACAGGCAAAGTGCCATATTAAGTCATTTTTGTAAAGTCATGACCCCATACATGGTAAGAGGGTCAAGGTTGTGGCTTATGTTTTTTGTTTCCTCTCTTGATGAGAGAGTTATACATGCAAATTGCTGCATGCTTATAGGATAAGCTGCAAGTCAGGCATAAGATGCGGCAGAGCACATAGATTGGGCACAACATATACAAACTCATTACTTAAGGAAAGTTCCTCTACCCAGCATTCTCTCTCTCTCTCTTTCTTATTTCTCTCCATGAATAATGAAAGCTTTCTACACAGTTTTTGATACATGTTCTGTTTGGGAGTCAACATGAGCCAAGATGCTCTAACTCTCAGTTAGAAATTGGGCAAGATGCCCTCTACATTACTCTTCATCGTTTTTTTGATTGAACTCTAATTACCGTAAGGGCTATGTGCCACACACACTGGCTAAGAGTCATTCTCAGATCTCGGGTATGACCCAACGGTTGGCATTCCTTGGGGATTGTTCTTAAGATCGAACAAATATACCCACTGGACTACACAACGACGTTAATGAACAAGCAAGAGTCTTGTCATTAAGGATGTTTAGGGTGTCATTTTTGCACTACATGTTTTTAGTTCGACACTCAAGCTGAATTTTTGATAATCCTAAACTCACATCAGCTGATCTATACCACAGAGTCTAGAGGCAGCAAACAGCATGGCTGTTCATACGAGCTAGGCATCTTACTTGTGTGGATCTCTTGCTCTCTCTATAGCACTACGAGTGTCTATGGTACCACAGTTCTGGCATAGCGGGTGTTTACTAAATCACCCCATAGGCATTGAGGATCACAGTTTGATCTATCCCAGTTGTACTTTCAAGGAAAGAAGTCCGCAATCTACCAAGGGATAGTGGAAAAATTCAACTTTCAAGTTGATTCCCATCATTTTTATACACAGTTGAGTATGTTGGTTACCATTACCTGCTAGTTGAGCAGTTTCTACAAAGGGTCTTACCAAGGGATTTGATTATGTAGATTCTACCCAACGTTGTATTGCGAAGGCAACACCCAGGGTTTCTACTGAAATGTTTCTTTGTTTTTTTCACAGGTGGAAGATGTACTCTTGTGCATTTGAATACGAGTAACTGAACTTTTAGTTGAATCCCCAGGGCCATGCCAAGGGCATGCCAAAACAAGTATTTTGGGCCGTAGTGTCCAATGTGCATTATGTTGTTATGAATCCACTTGTCGGATTCAATTTGGCACATGTTGTCACATGGGATACAACATGGTTAAAGGACTCCAGGAGTTCGGTTTAGCCAGTGTGGAGCAACAAATGAGGGTCCCTCTCACTCTTGTAGCAGTGTTTAGAGTTACCTCTACACACAAGTACATCTTGTACATGTATGATGTTCTTTTTTTAGACATCCTTAGTTGAGACATATTCCACATGTGGCGAATATGAGTCTCTGGGACTAACATTGACGCCACTATTTCAAGTATGTGTCACGACAAGGTCCCTAGGTGCTGGTCACATCTGTTTTCTAGACCATTTTTAGCATGACGTATCAGGAGAAATTTCATGGCAAAAAATTGTCGGATAGTTAGAATGACTTGTTCAGGTACAAGTACTGCTAAACAACATTACAGATGGTTGTTCATACATATAGCAAGGCTCTAAGTTGTTAATGAAAAATTTTCATTGTTTGTACCTAGAAGTGATCAATGTTTCACCTTCTATTATGGTTCAGACGTTTCAGCAAGGCTTGCAAAAGATTGCAACTGAAAGTATTTAGTTTCTTTTCAGAACTACTCCTTTTTAATGTGTGCTAGGCGCATCACATTGCCATAAGTATTGGAAAGGATCACCATGGATATACAGGTTCGGATCTGTTTTTTGCTAAATGCATGCACACTAGGTGTTATGGGCCCTAGTGTTTAGCAAAGGCTGATTTGGAACGTCATGCATATTCCTCAAGTTGTTGCTTATGAAGCATTTTTCACTCTATGTGCAGTATCTCTATGAGATTACTTTTGGGTTTACCAACCAGTGTACGAGGTCATGACTCGGTATGGGTGGTCTTAGACCGGTTGACTAAACTATGTAAGTTTATTCCAACCAAATCAACGGTTAAGTCACCAGAACTAGCCAAGTTATTTGTGGACAATCTATACAAGTTGTATGGTTTGCCAAGTAACTTTGTCAGTGATCATGATCCCAAGTTTAACAATCATTTTTGGAGGGCTGTGTTCAAACGATTGGGTACACAACTAAACCTCATTACAGACGATCATCCAAAAACAGATGATCAGATTGAATGAGTTAACCAAGTGCTAGAGGATATGCTAAGAGCATACATCAACAAAAAACAGTCAGACTGGGAAGAATACTTACCTATTCTCGAGTTTGCCTACAATAGTGCTAAGCATGTCACAACTGGATTTAGTCATTTCATGCTCATGTATGGGTTTCAACCTGGGTCACCTATCACGGTGGGATTGGCAACCGAAAAGCTCCAACAAGTTAAGGATTTTCTCCAAGACCACATGGATATGCTGAAACTCGTTCGTCAGAATGTTTGACAAGCACAGGATCCGTATAAGAAGTATGCTGATGAGAAACTTCGGCAAGTTACCTTCGAGGAAGAGGAGGAAGTATTTTTACGTGTGCCAGAACATTCAAAAAGTCTGAAAACTGGGCCAACACCTAAATTATCTCCCCGATATTGTGGGCCTTTCAAAATACTCAAGCGAGTAGGTGACCGTGCCTACAAATTATTGCTACCTACACATTCTTGTATTCATCCGGTGTTTCATGTAAGACATTTACGTAAGCGGTTCCATGGGGACGACAATGTCATTGAACAACAGATTTTGGTTGATTTCGTTGAACCTCCTACCTTACCGCATGAACCTGAACGTATTCTCGAATATCATGAGTTATGTACACCTCATCATGTATGTCAACAAGCCTTAATCAAGTGGAAAGATCGACCTGAGGAAGGTGCCACTTGGGAAAACATTAGTGTTCTTAAGAAGAAGTTCCCCACTTTTGTTTTCGAGGACGAAAACTCTTCTTTAAGAGGGGAGTAATGTCAGGACAACGGCAAGGCCGGGCTAGGCAGTGTGGAAAGGGAGTCCAACTAGGACAAAGGGCTAGGAGCCATGCTACATAGTGGGTGGTTGGGAGGTGGACTCCTAGGTTCTAGTTCCCCTTCCCTTTCATGTGCAAAGAAAAGTGCTTGGGCAGACTCCATACGAAGCAACTCTACAAAGCGAAGTGCTTTGCCTGTCTTCATGTGAAGCACGACTTCTCTTATGTGCCATAGTATTATTGATTTACTTCGGATCAATGATAATGGCACACATCGTTGGCACTATGTGGATATAAGCTCATAGTTTACGCAACGATGCACTATGATGTATCCATGCTAGTGTAATCATGCACGACATGTATACCGACGGCTCACATAGTTGAGACTATCATTGAAGCCACGGGCTTATTATTATTATTATTATTTTTTGCCGTGTATGCACGGAGTACTAGTCCATTGGATGTATAAAAGTCCATCCTTGTATATGCTTCCGCAATAACACTAAATACTCTGTCAAGGACAAGGTAAGTAACTGCTATCTTAACATTTTTTATGTAATTCACAGGCAAAGTGCCATACTTAAGTTACCCTAATACAATCACAATCACAAACAAGGTTAGTGGGTCAAGATGTGACTAATAGTACCTCTCTCTACGAGGGCATGGTCCACGTCCATAGTTATACACTCATAGGATATGCTTAGCCTCTCTCTACTAGGGCGTGTAGTTGCCCGCTTATAGGCTAAGCTATGACACATACATGGTCTGCATGGGATCATATGCACGGCGCATACACCACATTCGCATAAGGGGTTTTTCTCAGCCTATCATTCTCTCTCTCTCTCTCTCTCTCTCTCTCTCACTTCTATGCAGAAAAGGTAAACTAGGCATGATTTTATGGAGATATTTCATGACTTTCTTGAAATATATCTATGTCAATACGCCAACAAGAAGGGCTAAGAGCCATCTTTTACCACCTAGTTTGGCATGGCTACAAGCCATCTATTTGTAGTCCATCAGTGATTGAGTTCAAGATCGAACACTTCTATCTAGTTGAGTACCCATCAATTATAATGGACAAGCAAGGGTCTTGGCATTAGTGATTTTTTGGGCATTATTTTAGCACTCCACACTTTAAGTGTGCAAGTCAAGTTGAGTTTTTTAACGTGTTAAACTCATAAGGGCTTATCTCTACCAAGGTGTATGGATGAAGCCATCATTTCAGGCCACTTGACTATTCACAACAACCCCAGATTATGGATTTTTGGGTGTGAAAAAGATATAGTTGAGAACACGACTCCAACTTCAGTGGAGCTCCTATTAGCACTAAGAGTGCCTATATGAGTACAATTTGGGATAAGATCCAGCGCGTGATTACTAAATCACTTAGTAAGGGTTGATGGTCCATTCTTGGAACCTTAACACTTGCATTTTCAAGGAAATAAGTCCACAAACTGCGAAGGGGGTAGTGGAAATCTTTCAACTTCAAAAGTAATGACATCCCACGGCAAACCCAGGGGAGGTCACGGACAAAGACCAAGGGCCTGCTACTCGTTGGGCAGTTTTCATGCAACATTTAACCAAGGGGTTTGAAAATGTTGCTTTAACCAAGGGGTTTGGATTGCAAAGGCAACACCCAAGGGGTTTGGATTGCAAAGGCAACACCCAAGGCTACATCTGCAATATTACTTGCATTTAACTAATTTTCAATTAGTGTTCCTAGGCCTTTGCAGGCGGGAAATTTGGATAGACGCCTTTCACTACGCATAAGTGAACACTATGTTCACCCTCCACGTACGCATCTGATTTGGTTTGGTTTCATTTTTCATTATGCTTTCAAGTTGAGTGACTAAGTTGGATGGCTTTCATCCATTTTTGCTCTTCAGAGAGATGACAAGGTCATATCAGAGCCAAGATTTTTGGGCCGTTGTGTCCAACATACATTTTTTGCATTATGCAATTATAGACCCACTTGTAGGGTTTATTTGGCACATGTTGTCACATGGGATACAATATGGTCTAGAGACAAAAGGAGTTTGGTTTAACAAGTGTGGAGCAAGGCTAATGAGGGTCCCTCTCACTCTCGTCGTAGAGTGTTTGCAGTTAGCTCCACGCACAAGTACATCTTGTACCTCAAGGATTTTTTTTTAGACATCCTTACATGAGACATGGCGCCCACTATTTCAAGTATTGTCACCACAAAGTCCCTACATGCTGGTCAAATCTATTTTCTAGACCATTTTCAGCATGACGTATCAGGAGCAAACTCAGTGGCCAGAAATTGTCAGATACTTAGTATGACTTGTTAAGGTACAAGTGCAGCTAAACAACATTTCAGATGGTTGTTTTAGTATATAGCAAGGCTATGAGTTGTTAATGAAAATGTTTTAGTATATAGCAAGGCTATGAGTTGTTTTAGTATATAGCAAGGCTATGAGTTGTTAATGAAAATGTTTCATTGTTTGTACCTAGAAGTGATTAATGTTTCACCTTCTATTACGGTCCAAACATTTCAACAAGGCTTGCAAGTGATTGTAACAAAAAGTATTTAGTTTCTTTTCAGCACTATTTACATTCCTCTTTAATGTGTGCTAGGAGCATCACATTCGTCATAAGTATTGGCAAGTATGATCATGGATATACAGGTTTGGATCTGTTTTTTGCTAAATGCATGCACACTATGTGTTATGGGCCCTAGTCTTTAGCAAATGCTAATTTGGAGCGGCATGCATATTCATCACATTAGTGCTATGAAGCATTTTGCACTCTATGCGCAGTATCTCTATGAGATTACTTTTGGGTCTGCTAATCGCCAATAGAGGTCATGGATCGGTTTGGGTGCTTGTGGATCTTTCAAATTAACCAAAATGGTTCTTCATGACATTGTTGTTTGCTAAGCAGTGTTGTATGCTATTGTGATCCCCATTTACCAATCATTTGGGACGGCTGTCTGTAAACCGTGGGGAAAAACCGTCAGAATCCAAAGAGGATAGGCAAATTACAAGTTACAAGTGTACTCTTGTGCTGAAGAATATGCAAAGCATGTATGTTAGCACTAAGCAACCCAATTAGCAAGAATGTGTCACTCTAACTGGTGTTGCTTACAATAAGGTAAAGCATGTTTTGTGACTCAGTTTAGTCCCTTCATGTTTAAGTCCGGTTCTCAACCTTGAACACTAGTTATGGTGGGGTTGTTTACTGATAAAACTTGCGAACAGTTCAAGGACTTAAACTTGGTTGATGAGTTATGTCAGCAAGTTACTTTCATGAAAAGTGAAAAGTGGTACTCTTTCGGGTACATCTTTGTTGTGATAACTTGTTTAGCATGCTCATGTGCATTCTAAATAGAGTCTACACACTATGATTGGATAGGAACTGGTAACACAAGATGGTTACAAATGGACAACAATGTGGAAAATCAAGATGTTACTCTTGGTTTCATTGAACCTCCTACTGAACTGTGTTTCAATCAAGCAAATAGGTGGATCCATGAAGGATGCCACTGTGGAAAACATTAGTGTATCATCACTCTTGCTTTTAAGGATGAAAATGCTTCTCCAAGGGGGGAGTAATGTCATGCGAAGGGCATATTTAGGGGAGGTCACGGACCTGGGCCAGTAAGTGGCCCCGGTTGCCAGTGTGGAACAGGGGATTCAGTAGCCAGGGGCTATATAAGGGAGGCTGGGCGGTGAATCCAGTCTAGGAAGTTCCTCGAGCTTTACGAGAAGAGTTTCTTTTGGCCAGGACTAAAGCGTAATGTGTTGAACTATTTTACAAGATGTTTAACATGTCAACGTATTAAAGCTGAATGAGTTCGATACCCCAATAAGCTTCAACCTATTGATGCACCACAAATGAAACATATCCATGGATTTTATTACAGGACTTCCTACATCTCTGGGATATGAATCTATTTTTGTGGTTGTTGATATGCTTACAAAAATGACCCATTTATTTCCAGTCAAGACAACTTTTACGGCTAAGGATATAGCTCAAGTCTTCACAAAAGGTGTTTTTATGTACCATGGTTTACCTTGATGGATAATTTTTTATCGTGATGCAAAGTTCACCTTAAAATTTTGGAAAATCGTATTCTCGGCTACAGGAACCCAATTGGCATTTAGTACTGCTTATCACCCTCAAACTAACGAGCAGACAAAAAGGACCAATTGAATCATTGAAGACATGTTAAGAGCTTATTGTATGCATGGCCAAAGTAAATGGACAAGATATTTGTATTTGGTTGAATTTGCATATAATTCCTCATTCCAATGCTCAATTGGGATGTCTCCTTTTCAAGCATTGTATGGATAAGAGTGTCTTACTCCACTCAAATGGACATACTCTTTCATAGGAGCTCAAGCCTCCAAAGAAATGTTGGATGAAATGCAACTATAAACCGATCTTATACGATTGGATATTAAGACCGCTCAAGATAGACAGAAGAGTTATGCTGACCCTAAACGATCTATCAGACTTTTTGAAGAGGGCGATATGGTATTTTTGAGAGTGAAACTCAAACGTAGCTCGTTATCAATGGGTAAGTGTAAAAATCTCAGTGCTAGATATTGTAGACCTTTTATAATCACAGAGAGGATTAATGATCAAGCTTACACATTCTTGTTGCCACCACACATAAAAGTACATGATGTTTTTCACGTCAGTTTACTCAAAAAGTATGTACCTGATCCACAACACATTCTTGATGATTCTCTATTATCTACCTCTACCTTATCTACCTCTACTGATGGAACTTTTGAAGTAGATTGCGAAGTGATACTTCAAAGTAGAACTAAGCCTCTACATAATCGTACCATTATTGAACACCTTGTTAAATGGTTAATATATCCTCAAGAAGATGGCACTTGGGAACATGATGATGTAATGAACCTAAATTACCCAGATTTCATATCGAGGTGAGGACACCTCAAATTTTTCAAGTGTGAGAGGATGTAAGATCCCCAATTTTTGGGTCTCTTTTAAAAATAAGAAAAATAGCTTTCAATATCTATTTTGTCAAATTTTGATTTAAGATGCTTGATTGACAGCATTATAAGGTTCTATGTTCCAGTAGGTCAGATGGATGTTTGGTTCAGTCTTGAGAAAATTTTCTATTTTTAGCTTGTCATGTTTTTAATGCTTTTAGGTGCTTTTTTTGTGCAAAAAGCAGGGTCAGATCTTTAATCTACGTGTTAAAAAAAAGCTATGGTTTAATTCTGTAAAAATATGCTTTTCAAGCGTTTCTCACACTATTTTAGTTTTTCATGATTTTTAATGCTTTTTAGTGAAAAGCGAGTCCGCTTTCTTATTCCAGTGGACAAGGAGAACTCGTTGTTCAATTTTAGAAAATTTTGATTTTTTTGCTTTTTACGCTATTTTTAGCTTTTTGTGCTTTTTGATGTTTTTGAAAAGCAATGTGCTTATTAGGATGACCTAAACATAAAAATATTAATTTTAGGCTTTGTCGGATTTAAAAATGATCACCCGGAGCAAAAACGGGATTAACACTAGGTTGGTAACCTAACAGGACATAAAAGTGTCCTTTCAGGGTTTTGAAAAAAACCTCCAAAACCATAGTAGATCCACTCATTTTGTAAAATCCTTTCATGAGGTTATAGTTCAAGGCCTAGTACACATGGAAAAAATAAGAAACTTGTAAAATTTCTCATCATTTGGTCACACCAAGCCTCCAAAGTTGATGGACCAGTACATTTTCATCAAAACAGTCATTTCTTACGTTTTGTTGCATAAAAATAAGATTAGGGATTTTTGTAGGACTTGAGATAAATTCCCTAGTTAACTTGAATGGGTTGGTGATCAGAACATATGATTGCTTCTCACTCACTATTTTTTGTTTTGCCAAAAGAAATAGGTACAAAAAGGTTGAATTTTTACCATTCTGCAAACCTATCATCAAAGTTTCTATAGCCACGCTCAATACAAATAATATATACATGTTTTCTTAGTTCTCTATTGTCCTTTAGGTTCATAAGGAGCCATGGAGCATGTCAAAAGAATAATACATCTCTTACCAAGGGGAATCTTGGGGACAAAGATGAAGTGCTAAATACAGCAAACATGAAAAAATTGGGTTCAACATTATGAGTTGTAGAATCCCATAGAAACTATTCAATATCTAGCCAAATTTGATCCTTATGACTAGATATGGTTACTACCTACAAAATGCATGTAGTTGTCACAAGAAACTAACAATATTGAAAAAGCTATACTTGATATACTAGAATGTTTCGTTTTCTTCTATAATTGAAAAAATCAACCATCGTTGTCTACTATGCAAAATAGGGTATTAGGTGCCCCAAAACTCAAGGATTATTAGCTTTATGTTACAATATGCGACATAGAAAATCAAAATTGCATTTGGATATCATGAAAGCCACCAAAAAAATCATAGAAGAGCTAAAATTGGCTAAAAAACAGGATTTGACAATTTTTGTAATTTGGTCATAACTTACAACTTTAACATTTATTTCTCCCTAGAAGCATGAGTACATGTTGAGGACTACTAAAGATAGTTCTCTAGCATTATAGACCTCATAAACATGAATGCTAGAGTGGTATAGTTGCAAAAAGTTGAAAAAAGCCAAAAACAGGACCCGTTTTTTCACACAGTTTAGGTTGTGAAATGTTGTGCAAGGACAAGGTTAAAGATGGAATTGATATTCCAAAAAAACGTCGAGTTTTTTTCAGCTCATGAGACAACTTTTCAGTCAGATAGCACCTCAAAGTCCATTTTGAAACTCTTGACATAATTGAAGGAAAATGGTCACTTAACAGGACATAAAAGTGTCCCAGGACATAAAAGTGTCCCATTACCAACCTAGTGTTAAACGAAATTTTTACGAAAATTATTTTTATAAAAAGCAGTACTGTAAATACGCCAGGGTAGTACGGGAAATTCATAATCATCTCGAGACATCATGGTGCAGCATAGTCTAGTCAAGGCTCCATTAGCTGGCCGGATACTGTTCAATTGATCCTTTTTACTATAAAAATTGGATGGTAAGTGGGAGAGTTGACCACCAAAAGCAAAGGCATGTTTTTAGCAAAGCTCTCAAAAGCTTGCAGCTATTCCTGGCTCAAAAACTAGCGCTAGTTTTCTGCTTGGGAGACACTCCAGCCTTGGCCATTGCCTAGAAATTCACTTGCAATGCTCAGTTTTCAGTGCCATCTGTTGCATCTACTATCGCAAGGCAATACTTACCTATTATACGGAGTAGTGAAAGATCTTCATCACCATCTCCATAAGCTCTTCTCTCTCATATATGGGAAGAAGAAGAAGAAGAAGAAGAAGAAGAAGAAGAAGAAGAAGGATACTCTCTCTCTACTTGCTTACTATCTCCTCTCTCGTTTCACGGTATACGCTCTTCGAAAGCTCTCATGGTGAATACCTCTACGTAGCTCTCATCACCACTCTCTTGAGGCAAAGCAAGAAGCCTTTCAATAGCCCCTAATCAATTCTAAAGCACGGTGAGAAGCTCCAAACTCCATAGCCATCATCATCTCTCTCTTTCTCTCTATGTTGTTTTCTTAGTGATCACCCTCTCTCGATGACTGTTTTTTCATATACGAGTGCATATATGGATTTTCCGAGTACGTATGAAGTTGCCCCATGATTATTTCATCATGTTTAACACGCTAATTTATGCACACGATGTGTTTATGATCACGTGCATGCATAAAAAGCACATTTTGTTTCACGTCATAAAAGCGGTAGGAACATTGTTTTGGTCATAACTCACATACTGTTATGAATCAACCCGAACCCTTTAAACCAGAGATGAAACATATCATTTAGAACATTTTCTCTCTTCTGTGTCATGTAAAAATCACGCACGAGCTAAGAGATATGGTAAAAATTAGCTTGCTACCCACTGCACTTGGTCAAAATTTTGGACACCACGCTCCTTGGAGAACCACCATATAGATTCACCGGATGGGAAAAACCACTTAACCAATTGAAAATCTTGAGTAAAATTGATGATAAATGGAATTATATCTCCGTTATCACCTTGGATATGCGAGTTATTAATCATTCCATAACCGATTTTACCTACGCGTGTAGGGGTTCTACCAAGGGGGAGTACCATATGACGTCGTGAGTTAACCGAGCCGTTTATGTATGATTTATGGTTTGTTTTGATGAGTTGATTTCAGTTATTGGATGCCCATAAACTTATGTGAGGATATATGGTTAGTCAACCCGAACCGCATAGGCAGACATGATTAAAGTGGCTTTTTTTGGATTACCGTTTGTTGTGTGAGTATCATATGGGTAAAGTGATGTGATAGGGTGTTAGTCTATATATAATATTATGTATCTGAGCTTGATGCATTGGTTTGAGGTCAAACACTTTCATTTGCATGTTATGCATGCTCTTGAAAATGGCAAAAAGTTGTTTTTCGCATCTGTGCGAAGTTATGGTTTATGGTTGACCTAAAGGATGGAGCTGTTTTGCATCATGTTTATGGTGATGGAATGTTATCATATGATGTATGGAACCTTATGGATCGATGTGGATGCCTCATGTGCATGGATATGATTGCTTTCCACCTTTCTAGGTCAAAAATTAGCCCTATGTGCTAGAGAGGTGAAGTGCAGATATGATGCATCAACTTTGCATGGTTGGATGTTTTAAAAATTGGATTTTTATATCATGTTTACTTGCCAGTCGGACTTATTTCATGCATGAAAAGCTCATGTCTCAAGAGCTATGTGTGTGGACCCCGGTTGACTGTAGTGGTTATGTCAAACTCCAAGTGTGGGAGTTGGTTCAGTGTGAATATGATTGGTGGTTAAGGGCTGAGATCCCTCATGGATTATGGTTGTGATTTGTTTTGGTGGAAGCCGGTGTGGCTTTTGGTTTCTTTTATGGATATGGTTATGCTACCGAAATTTTTGCAACAATGTTATGCTCTAAAGTGTTTATGCAGGATTGGTTGTGCCTCACCCGATTTGGGTGGAATGCTCACTCATGTGATGTGAATGGATTATGGTTTATGGTTTTGGGATTATATCATGAAGTGATTTGGATGGTTTATGGTAGACATGTAAGGGTAGAGACCCTGTACAATGTAACTACTTGGAAAAGATTGTTTGTGCATATGGAAAGTGCTATTATAATTGGGCTCACATGTTATGTTTCTCATGACAACATCGCTACAAGACTAAGATCACCTACATCGCTTAGCCTTAGACAAAAGGGTCGTTGACCTGGGGCTTTGCTGGATCAGGGGTGTTGCCTAGGACTTCTTTTTTTTTTAAGGCTCATCTACACAGTTAGTGCATCGGGGGTTGAATGACCTACACGGATAACACGTCGAGGATTTTGTCTCGGCTTTGCCTAAACACTGGGTGCTGGAAATCAAAGAGGCGTGATGCCTAAACTGGTGTGGTTGGTGTTGATACCCTACCACCTGGTGGTACTTGGGATCCTTTTAGAGCTCGGGTTCATGGAGGGAGGCGAAGTGGCCTCAACTTATGTCTGGCTCAGGAAGGTTGGAGGTGTTCTAGCTTGCTCCCGATGAAGTGAAATTCTCTCTATCCATAGTAGAGCGGAAGTGGATGGGTGGACCGATCGATCTTTACACAGGGTCCGCTGCTCTGCTAGATGTTTGTCATAAACTTTTTGATGTTATGGTATACCCAAATTTTGTCATTGCATTAATATATGGTTTCCTGTTTCATCTAGACGGGGCATTTAAAGATTTCCTATTGTCATTCTCTCATGTGTCTGTGCACTCTATTTCATCCTCCACTATACTCTTTCTCTCTCTTCTCGCAACATAGTGTACACATATATTCACCCTACAATGTTATATTTTTCTGAGTACGCTTTCATTCATAACACCCATTTAGGGGTAGCACTAGTCGCTAGGTGCCTTTGCATGCAGTCTGGCTCATGGCCTAAACTCCATGCTTGCTTGGGCACTGAGAATTCCTCCCCTATGAAAACGCTTCCGCAACTCTGATGTGTATATTGAAAATTGTAGAAAGGAGTAAATCGTATATTTTGTACATAGACCCTTGGGGAGGGGTATCTCTCAAGCACGTGAAGACAACGATATAATTGATGTTGCAAAGTAACACAAATACTTCTCATACTTTCTTAGCTACGAGCACCTAGTGCTCTGATACCATGTAAGAAATGCGGAATAGAATAAGGATCTACTAGCAAGGAGGGTAGAGAGAGATACAATGCAAAGTAGATTAGTGGCAAATCAAAAACTTTAGATTAGCACACTATTACAAAGTGATGGCATTATCCACCCATGCACTCTAAGGTAGAGCTTAGATGGAGATTTAGATAGCTAGAGCATAATAGGAATACAAGGGACTAACAATCCTTCAACAAGGACGTGTGTATGTGCATCAAGTGTGCACACCGTTCTACCAAATTACTCATGAGAAGGCCTTCTTATATAGATGTAAGGGACCCTCTAAACGTCCATGTGTAGCCGCCCTTAGATAGCCAACTCCAAGTAGAACTTGGCCATGTGTCCATGTGTGTGGCCGCCTTTGTGTAACCAAGTCTATGTAGGACTCTCCCATGCGCCCATTTGTAAATTCTATTGGGTAGACAAGTCCTCCTAGAACTCGAAAACCGGCCTAGGAAATCCGGCCACCGGCCAAAGACCGCCGACCGTCGACCACTGGCCAAAGACCTCGGACCATCGACCACTGGCCACTGGACGGCCATTTTCCGATTGTCTTCCAGTCGTTGTCTGGCCAAGATATTTCAACAAAAGGAACATTACGGCGAAAAAGTTGGCCCTGAATTTTCTCCGTATTATCCACGATCACAAATAGAGATCTCATTAGCGTGCAAAGCTGGAATCCGCCAAATATATGTGCACCATTGGCTTCTTCTCATATGGGGGCCTTACGAACTGTGCATCATATATTGTGGTGGCAAAATTGAGAGAGGTGAAAATTGCAAGTATACCAACACATGTGCAATTCATTTTTTTAAGTATATGAAATACTTAGTTGGTAACGCGGCCGTGAAGAGTATTTCATATACAAATGTTTGAATTGTCTAATATTGTTATTTTTAAGTGTTCTTGTGAAAATATATACTATCTAATCACATTAAAAAGAACGTTTTATTCATCAATCATCATTGCTATTTTGTACGCTACATTTACATAAGTAATATTCACACTATGTTATTTCTCTACGTCTACAAATAGCTAATATTCTTTCAATTTAAAAAGTATATGCACACATTTTGCATGTAAAACATTCATTTTGATCTTTTTAAAGAGAAAGAAGTTCTTTGCAATAATGAGTGACTTGTATACTTTCAATGTTTTAAAATGAGCTAAAATGAAATAGGCAATATATACATCACAATGCATATGTCTTTTATTGGCAATTTTCTTGAAGTGATAACATGCAAAATATAAACTCATGTCTTATGTTTTATCAAAATATTTTGAAATGTTTTTGGTTTTTAATCTCTTTTGTTGGATCTAGATGATTTTCTTAAGAGTTATTTATTTCTATTGTATTTTACACGATTAAACATAGCATTTTGAAGTCAAAATGATTATCAACTTGAATGAATACAATCTTGCACAAATTTTTGAAGTCTTTAAGTCAGGGTATGGTTTATTTGAACTAGTGTAAGAGTGCAACATACAAAATATAAACTCATGTCTTGTGGTTTCTAGTCTATGCTGAAATGTTTTAGGTTTTTAACCTGTATTGTTTGATCTGGATGGTTTTCTTAAAATTTACTTTTTTTTTCTGCATTTTACACGAGTAAACATAGCATGTTAAATTGAAAATGGTTTTCAATATGTATCAATATAATTGTGCCCATTTTTTGAAGTCTTTAAGTCACGGTTATGGTTTGACTAAACTAGTGTGAGAGTACCAGTGCACCCATGAAATTGTATTTGATATGTTATTTTTTATTGTCCAGTGCAAAAATGACGCCAGATCAAAAGAAAATTATTATGTGTGCCATTCAAAAAGAATGTATTTTGGCAATATCATCACGTGAAGATGGTCGCATACAACAGATTAGAAGTGACGTCTTGATTAAAGATCTCACTAGTGCTATATGGGAGAAACACAGAGCGCAGGCTGTGAGGTGAAGTCTAGTATGAGTTGCTGATTCCTATAGGGATCCGAGAATTTGACCCCACCACAAGGTCAGGACAATGTTGGGAAATATGAAAGTCTGTTGCAAAGACTTAAAAGAAGATATCCCACCCACCTGCAATATGGAAAAAATTGAGTTGTGGGATAAATTATGGGAGGCGCAGAAGGTCAAGATGAAGCAGGTGAAATCTCAGGAGCAAGATTCCTTACCCAAGAGATTGAAGATGGCCCAAGATGTGCAAGCAGCTTTGGGTGACTGATCAAATGCCAGCGGCACCGGCACAATCATGCGCACGACATTGAATGCCAAGTGCGTTCATCTAATTGTCGGCATTCCCCACAAGGCCTTGGTGAAACATGCAAGGGTTGGAGCAGGCTCTTTTGGTGTGTGCACATTATACACCATTAAAGACATCTCTTTCTTTCTAGAGTACATTACATATGTAGGAAAATGCTACAAGGGAGGAAGTGAGGCAAAGTTTGATAGCTTTCAGACATATTAAGGAATGCAAACACTTCACCCCTCCATTGTAAGATGCATTGGCTTTACCACCGAGGCTCCTTGGATCACAATATTTCCATACTACAATGGGGGAACCTTGGGGGACATGATGTGCCGCTTGCCATTTGCCCACGGAGCGTTCAAATGCTACATGCACAGGCTACAACATGGCTGTAGGTCTTTGCCATGATCAAATCAACACTTACTAGAGATAGAGACTACATGGATCAAAGTAATGATTGAGCAGATGCCAGCAATATTACACACTTTAATTGATGGCGTTGTGGCTTCTCACTCAACATAATGCTAAACTTTACTTGCACAAATAAACCCTATGTCGGCATCATTTATTGGGGCATGATGCTTAGAACGCTAGCCAAGCGCGTATCAAATAATTATTTACATCCGAGTGCTCAATCAGACTTTGCAGTTTTAGAGGCACAATAAACAGGGGAAGGAGAGATTACAAAGCGACCGTGGACTGCTCTAGAAATATATGATCCACGGTTCTCAGATGCATACACAAAAGCAAGCAACATTTATGGATTAGGTTTTCTATTCGACATGTTGATAGACTTTTGGAGTGCAGCTAGGAAAGTCTATTTTCCAAAAGAAGTATTTTACCACCCCAATCAAGATGCCTTGAGGGTTATTAAGATAAAAGTAGACTGCTGGATGAAGTTAAGAGAGCGGGAAGCTAGAAGAAACGCATCAAATAGTTTAGCTCCTCAGGATTTTTAAGACTTTGTTGGACTGACCACCATTCCATCCACATTTTGCCCATATTTGGTGCCTTCTGATCAAGGTTGCGAATTGCAAGCATAATGGGGATCATTATATGGTATACATCCATTACAATCCTCCACCAAGTTGCCTTGTTTATGGACCCACATAGACATGAAATTTTCTCTTTTACTTTTTCTTTCTGCTCAAGCTGCCATTCCTCAAAGGCCGTGCAATTGAAAGTGTCAATCACATCGCACTTATAAGGAGAGGTGATTCCAATGTATAAAAGTGCGTGCAAAAACAAGTTTCAGTAGGAAGTTTCAACATAACTGACATGCACATTCTATACAAATTGAGCACTCTTTATTGTTTCAGGATAAACTTCACAACTTGTCACGTTGTGTCAATTACTTTGGCAAACCATGTGGTTTCTTCACTAGTGTACCAATCCTTCAGCACCAAGTTTAAGCTGTGCGTATTACAACCATTGTCAAAAATGTGTGGAAAGCACTTCTTTATTAATTTGCTAGCATTTTTAGAGTTCTTTGCATTATCCATGACTACTTGAATGACATGTTCAGCTCCGATTTCTTTAATTACATTAATCAAGACCTTAGAAATTTAGTTACCACTTTTAATTACATCGGAACTGTCAATTGCCTTTATGAACGTTTCTCCCCTCGGACAAACTAGCATTACATTGATCAGTGGTCTTTTTTGAACATTAGACCAACCATCACTCACAATTGTGCATCCTGAAAGCAAAATATTCCCAAGTATTATTTTGGAAACACACTCTTTGACTTCAGTGTAACATTTGTCCAAGAGATCATTTTGTATCGTTTGATATGAAGGGGCTGAAATCCTAGGCCAAACTCACCAATTTTCTTCCACACGGCCTTCTAATGATTGTTGTTTACCATGACCATTTCCAGTGAAGGAAATTTCTTTGGCAAGTGTGGTTTGTGTTTCTTCTAGAGACTGCATTCGAAAGATTTGATGAAATTATTTTTGATGCATTTGCTCAAGTCCACCTTCATTGTGACGCTTTGAAGAATGCTGCTTGACATTTCCTCTCCTTGCGCAAGCTATTTTGCAAGGTTAGTTGGTGTCACCACAGTATCAGCAGAGTTAATATTTGGCTCTGACTCCTCTTGACTTGCATCCATAATAGAGCTATGTTTATGCTGTCTATTGCCACCCTTTTTGGAGAGCTCTTCTCTCAAACGCTTTGGAATTGCAGGTGCATGAGGATTTTCACATTTTTTACAATTCTTTTTAATGCTACAAAAAAAAACGTGGTGCACCACCTCATTTTGTAGTGAAGAAAAATTTACATTGCCACTTCATATATCAACCGTATATGTTGTGAGCATAATCCCACTCTTTGCCAAGGGATTTTTTATTCTTTGCCTTCTTTGTACCACTTGTGCTGACATTTTGCTCCATTGCTTTCAACTTAATACTGAAGGCATAAGAAAATATTTTTCTTTTTTTCAATATATATTAGAAAAACATTCACTAAGAAAGTAATCATATCTGCATATTATGAGATTTGCAATGCACTCTAGTCAATCCACATTCGATCACATATGGTTGTGAGCAAACATACACATTGCAATGCACTCTCTCCACGGTATTATGAATACAAAAATGCTTTGAATCTGTCAATGTAATTATAAATATGATGATTATCTTCGATTTGCAAACAATCAGACACATCTATTTTCAAATGCTACTAAGAATAATTAATTTCTACACTGAAATGATGATAATTATTTGCAAAACACACACGAAAGCAATAACATCTATGATTGATCGTGTCATGCACTAACAACATTTAATAATACATAATGCACTCCCTATATAAACCATTGCATAAAACAACGAACAATCTTTATGATTGATCGTGTCATGCACTAACAATCTTTAATAATACATAATGCACTCCCTATATAAACCAATGCATAAAACAACGCAATGAAATCTTCAAAACAATCACACAATTGAGGACTACTTGTACCCAGTCAAGGATTGTAGCCCCCTTATGCATCCAATTCAATATATAAAAGCTAATTTCATCCAATTAAGGACTGTAGCTCTTATATTGTGTAGTGACAATATATATCAACTCAAATATATGATGGTGAAAATTACAAGACTTCAAGGATCTTTATATACCCAGTACACTAGTAAAGGGTATCCAACCCTATCGACTCATCATTTACATATGCTCAACAACTTTAGCCCTTTTATGGACATATGTCTTCGTCGCAATGAGCATGACTCTCCAAATCCTCAATTGTTTTGGTTTTGTACCTTTATGTTTGGTGAAGGATTTAAAGATTTATTGAAGTGATTATCGAATTAAGAATCACGTTCGGCCCAAAAAAGGACCTGTGACTCTATAACCCTAAGTCAATTCACAAGGAGATGATTGTACCCGCCGCTTAGGATACACTCCCCACGGATTTTCCTAGTCAAAGCACCACAGTTAGAAGGGGTTTTACTTTATATAATTTCTCCTGTTGGGTTTTTTTATTTCTCCGGTGGACCCGTCGGGCAACGTCCTTTACCCGGGGAGCCCGCCAGGAGAATTAAAAAACCCAGCCCGCCCCGAGGTAAAATGTTTAAACCCGGTGGTCCAACCAGCTCTATTGATTTTTGCAGGTCATCATCAAGATCACGTTAATAATTAACGTAATCACATCTTTTTCTTGTGTAATTACTGGTGTTATTAACGTAATTACACGATCGTGATCACGTTAGTGAAATCTCTAAATACCACTCTTGTAGACACAACTAGAGTGCTTCGTTAGCCTGCATGACTGCAAGTGGATAACAAACTGGTGGAACGTTACAAGCCTTCAAGGCGATTGCAATTAGAGAGAGAGCTTCCCTTTGGTAGCTGCATGTGTATGGAAACGAATGGATACTATTGTAACTACTATTTTGTTCTCATCGAATCATTGAACAAGAGTATATATTAGTAAACAAGAACATAGAAGTAAAAACTGAGAGAGAGAGAGAGAGAGAGAGAGAGAGAGAGAGAGAGAGAGAGAGATCTTTTTTTTCAAAGCACAATCTTGTTACCCTAAGTGAGTATAAGTCACTGAAACAATTTGATGTAGAGAGTATGCAAAAAAAATGTTGATGAATTAAGAACGGAACTAAGCAGGAGAGAGTTGGGAAGACCTTGAATGTAGCATGCAATGACTGCTTTACTATGCAATGGACAAAACTTTTGTGGAGAAGAGGAGGAGGACTAGGTAACAACACATATCAGTGGGAGTTTTTGATGCAGGAACAAAGGGCTATATCGGTAAGATGGTGTTCAAAGCTGCGCGTGTGGTTAACAGGTTGTCAGGAAAGTAGCGTGAAACGAATTGTTTAGTTGACTGAAGGTGGTTGGGGACCACATTAGAGTAATTTAATTCTATAGTCTTGAGTAGGTTGAGCACGCCCGCAATCTGTACGAACAACATACAATGGTGTTTTGTGGAGCAACTAGCCAGTATGGTGATGTTGATGGTGATTTGTCGACCGAGTGTATTCCAAGTGATGTAATGTGGATACCATGGGGTAGGCGGTTGAACTGGCCATGGAATGAACTCACTCCATTTATGCATGTAGTGTCTGAACACCCACTCTTGCAAATTTGGATAAAGACAATATTGCAACTTATACATTGCAGTCTCAAATTTTGTCAGCTGCTCAATCAGATCAAATGGAATTAGCCTACCCATTCTGAACGAAAAAAGAAAAAGCATTTAAATCAAAGCAATTGATAAGTTGTCATGTCTTTCATATTTTGAATGGAAACAAAAAGACACTGTTGTAGCCAATGATCAAAGTTATGTGACAAAGACAGTGAACAAAACAATGAAATAAAGACAACAGAAGTTCGCAGCTATATTTTCTTGTGTTTTATCAAAAAATAATATTTTCTCAACCTTGGTGGATGTCCATGACAAATGTTATAACCTAATGCAGTTGTTGTTTTGTGTTGTTTAATATATAAATGTTCTAAGTTTCTAGCTTTATGTATATTGGTACTAGTTGCTAAAGTGGTAATTTCAAAATTGTCCTCGAAAGGACTATGTGCATGCACCTTCGATCACATTCTCTTCGAAGGATTGCGTTTGTGCTGGCCAACGCGTTTATGGATGTTGTTTGTAACTCCGATACATCTCCTATCATTTTTCGTGCATCATATATTGTAGACTATATATTCTTCCCGCGACGTTGCTTTTTCTGGGGTGGAAGAATGATGCTTGTCTCTGGTTTTTGATGAGTGTCTAGATCTGTAATCCATGGAGATTGATTAGGTCAGCAAAAAAATGACGGTGCTAGGGAGAAATGAATGGAAGCTAGTGATACTTGTTATCCATACTTGCCTTGGTCGGTTGCAACTGGCTCGTATGGGGAGTCTAGTTGGCCGTAACTTACTGCCTTGTGTTCACTGTAGTGCCATGCTACCTTCTGGATTGTAATAGGTGGATTAGTTGCGTTGTGTGTGTGGTTTACCAAAGTCATGAAATTCACCAAGATAGCAACACCGTTTTCTTGAGAAGCTTTTGAAAGTTCAACCAAATCAATGTTGTACCCAAACCGCAGCTGCTCCATTGTATACAATGTAATTCCTTCGGTTATTGTGTCAAGGAGTTGTTGTGCTTCAACATTACGCAGCATACTCTCATCTTCCTTGTACTGGATATCAAGCTCTTCAAGTATTTTCTTCATGAGACCTGCAGGATGTAGAAGCAAGCTGGTTAGTATGATAGATAGAAGGCATTATATTTTTCTTTTCTAATAGTACCTATTGTCATCTTGTCTGTGTTTGGTGTGGCCATCGTTTGGTTTAGAGCTTTATATCTTTGGTCACACTTATTCATGAAGTTGGGACGCTCTTGAAAAGTATGGAACCCCTCAATGTACGCATGGGGTTTCTTGCTTTCTGAGTTAACCAATCTCATCTGCTTAGTCGTGAGGTAAAGTGTCTTAGGTTATATCATGGGTTGTGTTTCCTTTGCATTGTTCATGTATTGCTTGAAGAGCTACACAATAAGATGAGTGATTGAATCACATGTGTATATATAGGCAGATGCAAGATCAGACAAGCGTACAGAATATACCGTGTTGTGATCCATTTTTTGATTCAGTTGCCTGAACATAGAAATAATTGTTTTGGTGATCTCTTACAATATTTTTGAAGCATAAGATACGATAATCATTTAAACACAATGAATGAAGTGAGGAAGGGAAGAGCAGTAAATTTGCAAAAGGTGGATTAGAGTGAGCAGAGGTGATAGAGAAGATGTCTCATCAATGTAACATATTGAACATGACAAGTCCACAGAAGAAAAGATAAGAAGTCGAACAAAAAATTTTGTTTTATATACAAGGCAGTTACAAGGCGACTCAATCAGTTTAATAGTAAGAGGAACTGATACCGAAGAGGGAGAAGGAAACTTTTACGTTTAGATGGTCAAAAATCTAGATGGTGTGAACATTTCGAGAGTAGGGAGCTGCAGTAAATGTAGCCGTGTTCCCTCAGTGACGCGCAACAACATCACGTACAGAAGGCCAGGGGCAAAAATTTCTTTTATAATGAGCAAGAGGCTTGTGTTGATTGTTGCGTCTTGGGACTTGTGTCCAGTCATAGCATAGGCGAGAGCTATTGGGAATGTGGACTTATGGTACTAGTGCCCATTGAATGTCCGCGTGCTATGCTTTGACCATCGAAGTGTAAGTTCCTGTTTGGATGTGTCTAGCGTCACTTTGATTGCTTTGACGCCGCCATCTTCATCTTGGAGGATTTCATCTACACGACATAACGATCCATTGGCTGCTCCAATTATTAAGTCTATGTTCTCTGTTATCAACGCTTTGCTCCTTCTGCTATTCTGTCAATTGCGTGGAAGTCGAGATCTTCAAGCCATGCTTGGAGCTCAGGGACGTTGTGTGCATTTGTGTTGAAGACGATTTGGATGATGTGACTATGCCAATGGAAGCGTTCTAAGAGAAGTTTATTATAATGTCGAACATCACTCTTGTGTGTGCAAATGATTGTCATGCTCCTATCCATGTGCTGTTCTATTTAATCCTACTTTATGATGCGATCACCGAGTGCATCACCAATATCTTTCTTTGTGGGGAGCCTGACTCTTATTGTATTGAGGAACTCTATGAAAGAGATATCTTTTGCATGGCGCACTGAGCAAGACATAATGTACATAGTAGCAGAGGACCATTAAGTGGAGCTTGTGATGTGGCACGCGTGAGGTCCCCAATCCTGAGAAGATTGGGGTGACTTGATAGATGGCCTTCCTTTATTCTCCTTTTCCATTGACGACACCGTACTCTATTTCCACAAAGTAGAGATACGAGCAATAGAAGAGAGGAAGTCCTCTATCCATCGTTTACGTGGTTATAAGGGTCATACGCCACAAGCCAGGTCGATAAATCTAGGATTCTAATGAAGCTGTTTCCTAACATAAAGATGAAATCCCATTGACATATTTAGAATCCATAAACAATGCCTTTTCCCCCACGTTTAAGAGGCATGGCCGCCATCCATAAACCATAAATATGATATGAGACTTAGTTTAAACTAAATAGTAATTTTATGTCACGTAAATTTGGGACATCTTGACTCTTGGCACAATGAGTCTCTAAATTCACTTCTCTTAATAAGAGGGAGTGGAGAGTTTCTCGACTAATCGAGACCACCCATCCTTGATTGGCAACCTGAGCCAGCCCCCACTTTCCACCTCACACTCACACTTTTTACCACGCTGTTTAACATATACAAACAATGTTCCTTAAGTAATTCCAAACACAGTTTCTTTTATACTGCCCTTCAAACAATACCAAAACAATTCAAACAAGGCCTAATGAAGACAACCCTATATTTCAACAAAAAATACTTTTCCAATTTCTCATGAGTTGGCCGCTACCCGCGTACTTTCTCTGTCGAACCAAAAGAGCCTTTGCAAAGGATTTCTTCGCTAACCGCTGTCAGGAGTTTTTTGGAGCAAGGGATTGCGCATATGTACATATACATGCATGGTGCATCAAATAAAGGATTGCCCATTTTCCTTAGCCAGGTGGTTATGTGGGGCCCACATGTGTACAGGTAGGACAACATGTACATAGTGCAGCGATTTTCACTATTACCAGTACCAGTGTGTTTTTTATACAATAATGAGGAGTTGGTAGCGCGTAAAACTTCTCGAGGAAGCTATCCGCGGGCCGACGACGTGAGGTCAGCAGGTGCGTCAGATGGCATCTAGTGGCGTCAGGAGGGCGAACGAGGTCAATATTTGCACGCAGATGAGGACGGACACAACGTGGGTGTTTGCTTGTGAGAATTATGCAGAAAGGTCATCATGAGGACCGTTTTTTGGGGCCACTTCACGTGGTGGCGAGATGCATTATTGGAAAAAAGCTGAGTGCCAGGTGTGCGAATGATGCAAAAAGGTGACAACTATGCACTGCGAGGTCAGTTTTTGGCCTGTTCGGGGTCCGTTTGAGGTCATCTAAAAGGCCAAGGGTGCCCAACTAAGAAGGCTAAGTGTGGGAACTGAAAAAACTGAGAGAAGACCAGAAAAAAACGTGGAGAAGAGAGGAGGAACAGCCGTAGGTGTGTTTTTGCCCATTTTGGAGCCTGTTTTGGCCGTAAACTGCTCATCCGAGGTCGGATTTGAGCACTTTGACATTGTAGACTGGGGTTTTGGGCCGTTCCGGACGCGATGGCGCTGTCCATTTTGCCAAATTCCTCACTCTTTTCCTGCTGTTTTTCTGTGTAAGTTCCTCCTATGAGCGAAGTTTCTGCTCCAGTTTGTGATTGTATCTGGCTTCTTTCACCCATAGTGTGTGAGCTATTTGCCCCATTGGTGTTGGCCCAAGCTCAATTGTATCTAAACATCAGAAGTTCTCCTCTTTTGAGCTGAGTTTTTTGGGTGTGTGTGTGTGTGTGTGTGTGTGTGTGTCTGTGTGGAGTGGGCAAGTGGATAGTCTCTCTCCTCTCACTCCAGAGGTGTGTTCCCTGTCTCGGCCAGGTGTGTTGTCTAAGCCGAGTGGTGCCCCATAGTGTGTGTGTGTATCTTTCCAAGAGTGTGTGACGGGTCGTTATAGAGGCGCTGTGTGTGTTTTCATCCCGCTACCATTCTTTTGGCGCCCCCACGGAGGATCTTCTTCGAGTACCTTTTGCTTCGAGCTTCGAGCTTCGAGCTTCGAGCTTCGGGATTACAGGTTGCAGGTTGCAGATTACAGGTTGCAGGTTACAGGTTCCAGGTTACAGGAACAGGGACAGGGACAGGTACAGGTGATTCACACAGGTACAGGTAGCTGGAGTACAGTGATGTCACTTGCAGTTGTTGTGGGAATGCATCACTTGGCGCCTATTTGAGCGCATTGTCTGTTGGATTGTACGTTACTTGTGGAAACTGCCATTGTACGCCTTTGTGGAGCCATATATGGTTTTATTTGGCAGTCCCAGCCATTTCTGAGATTTGGTTTGGAAGATAGTCATTTCTGAGACTTGACTATACGCGATTTGCATTAGCTTTCGTGTGAGGGTCGATAGCGTGAGGTTTTTATTGAGCTGGGGGATTCTCAAATGTGGAGATCCTTTCGGTGATACAGGTAGCTGGAGCACCCTTTTCGTGACCTCGCCATAGGCTATGTACTAGTGAGTCCTACTTGATGCTCGGGTTCTATTGTTGACAGTTTATGCATACATAGACAGTCTATATTTTGGGTTCCTACTGCTCTACTTCTGGGGAAACTCTGTCGAAATTTTCCCAAGTTATGATGGCTGGTTTTTTGGTATTTTGAGCCATTTATGCTGTTATGCTGCTGAAATTTTGGCAAAATCAGAGGTTGAGTCAGGTGTGCCTTCTTGGGAGCTTCATGGTTGGCTTTAATGGATGATCAAAATGGCCCTCAGTTCACTCCTTTTCATTTAACGCAAAGAATTCAGATTAATGTTCATGTGTCCAAGAAGATCTTTTTCCAGCAGCGCATAGTCTTTATGTTTGGGCCAAGAAGATTGAGAGAGATCCTGGAATGTCCTTTGCCTGTTGTCATTCCGATGATCAACTATGAAAACTCATTTGATGTGCATGTGTTTGTCCTTATCTAAAGTTGAGCTCCATTGAAGTTTCTGGGGATTGGGAAGTGAAAAGTTTTGGGTTCTTGCACGTGTGTTCGAAGGGGTTCTCAAAGCATCATAATTTGGGTAGCCATGGCTTTCTCTTATCCCGAGTTTCATGGAAGAAGTGATGAAGATGTGGAAGAATTTTTGGAAAAGATGGAGGTTGCCTGCATTAGCAACCAGATTCATGACCCTACGCAAATGTTACGCCTTCTCCAAATTTGTTTGAAGAGTGATGCACGAGCTTGGTCCAAAGCATTTGAAGAGGAGTTGCGTATGGCTGATCCACCTATAAGATTGAGTTGGGACAATCTAAGGCATGGATTGGAAGTGGAGTTTGTGAAGATAGAAGACCCTGACAAAGTGTGGCAAGAAGTACAGGCTTTGGTGCAAAAGGAAGGTGAGCCAATAGATGCGTACATACGTAAGTTTTCATTGGCATGGGAGCGAATGTGCAAGGCTTTAGCACCACAGGTACCCCCGCCTGACATGATGAAGAAGGACAGGTTCTTGGCTGGTCTTTGGGAGAATATACGTTGGAGAGTAGAGCTAAAGAAGCCTAGGACATATGAAGATGCACTAGAGGTAGCAAGGAACAAAGAGTGGAAGCTGAGGAAAATGAGCCAGTTAGGGGTGGAGTCTTTGCCAATGAGGTCTGAATTTCAGCCTATAGAGTCTTTACAAGGGCGCATGTCAGGGGTTCATCATGAACCAGTGGTTCCTGTTACTACTCAGGTTATGCCAGCAGTGGTCACTACAGCAGTGCAAGATGATGGCCTAAGGCAAGACATGAGGCAAGTGGTTGATCTGATGAAGAATCTCAGCCTAAACATGCTAGGTCAAGTGGGAAATAATCGAGGTCGAGGGCGGTTTGCAAATCAGCCAGGAGGTGAAGAAAGACCTAGGAATGGTGCTGGACAAAGTAATAGTAGGTTTTGGAGGCAGACGCCCACATGTTATAATTGTGGAGAGTTGGGTCACATCAGCCCGCAATGTGATAAGCCACCAAGGATGGGGGGAGACATGTATCCATTGCCAAGACAGGTGCTAACTAGATCAAATGATTATGGCATCGAAATTAAGGGAGACGAAGGAACCAGTGGACTGACCCAGGAGGAAAAGGGAAAGACAAAAGTGCTAAGTGTAGTCACCTTGGAGAAGGCATCAAAGCTAGAGGATACATTAGTGATGCCTATTGGGAAGAGGACCACAGAGGATAAGGAAGGAAGAAGTGCCCCAGGTCCTAGTAAGAAGAAAGGAAAGAGCCATGAAGGCGAGGATGTCAAGGCCAAGAGGAAAAGGAGAGCTCGTCGAAAGTTTCATGTTTCAGATTTTCCACTAGGGGATGGGCAATTAAGCTATGACTTGAAGGAGGATCTGATGAGCAGGAAGGCAGATGTTACTTTTGGGCAGCTTATAGAGATGGTGCCTAAGCTAAAGCGACAGTGGAAGAGGATGGTTAACCCAATGGAGAAAGAGCCAGAGAGAGGTTCAGTGAAGGTGTTGGCAATGGACGAGCTACCGGACATTTGTCCAATAGTAGATGTGTGGCATAAAAGGAAAAATTTGGGACAAGGTTATGTGGATGGCGGAGCCCAAATATGCGTCATAACACACTCATGCGTTGAGAAGATGGGTCTCACAGTGGCTGGGGTGTCAGGTTTTCGGATCAGATTGGCAAACCATCAAAAAGTAAAATGCTTGGGTGTTGTAAAGAGCTTAGAAGTGGAGGCATATGATGCAAAGGCAGTGGTTGATTTTCATGTGATGCCAGCAGGGTTGGGAGCATATCCTATTATACTGGGCAGACCATGGTTACGTGCAGTGGGAGCTGTTCAAGATTGGCGACATGGTACGATTAGCCTCTATGGAAAGACAGGTACCAAGAAGCTTTATAATATGGACACAAGGAAACGATTAGAGGAGCTTTATGAAGATGAGGATGAGTCTAGTGATGAAGACTCTTCCACGGTGACAGATGAGGATAGTGATAGCACTACCAGCAGTGATGAGGATGTTGATGTTGCATTTCTTTTGATGGACAAAGAAATCCAGGAGATTGGTTTAGTCGCATTTGCGAAGGAAGTTGAAGATGAAAGTGAAGGGCCTTATGAAGTGATTGAAGGGCTGATGCAAACCAAAGTTGAGTTGTCAAAGAAGCAGGAATTAATGACGCAAATGATTAGTGGAGACCTCTCAGCTATGGAGAAGGATATATATTTGCATATGCTGGCTAGTTTTCCTGATTTGTTCATTACTTCATATGAAGAGATCAGAGGGTTCAAGGGTGAAGAGATGCATATAGAGCTGAATGAAGGTGCTAAGCCAGTGCGGCAAAGGCTAAGAAGGATGGGTCAAGAGCAAATGGAAGCCTTGCGGGTAGAGGTGGACAAGTTATTGAAGGCAGGGTTCATAGTTCCAGTGGAGACCACAGAATGGGTGAGTCCAGTAGTAGTCAGTCCAAAGAAGGATGGGAAGTGGAGAATTTGTGTAGATTTTAAACCCTTAAATGCAGCCACTAAGAAGAACCCATATCCTCTTCCATTCATCGATCAGATCTTGGATTCAGTGGCAGGTTATGAGAGGTACAGTGTGTGTGATGGTTTTTCAGGCTATTTTCAATTGAAGATTGCTCTTAAAGACCGCACAAAGACAACTTTTATTACGCCATGGGGCTGCTATTGCTACACAGTGTTGCCGTTTGGGTTGTCAAATGGACCATCTTTCTATCAAGAAAGAGCAAATTGGGTGCTGGAACCATTCATTGGTAGTTGTGTTAAGGCTTTTATGGACGACTTCTGTGTCTATAGCAGTAGGGCTGAGCATCATGAGAAGTTGCAGATGGTATTGGCTCGATATGATGAATGTGGAGGACAACTAAATCCAAAGAAATGTCATCTAGCACAGCCAAGGGTGAAGTTATTGGGCCATATGGTGTCAGAAAATGGCATTGAGGCTGATCCAGATAAGGTGAAGTCTATTATTCTTCTTCCATCACCTATGAGTACGAAGCAATTGGCAACCTTTATACACAAAGTGAAGTACATGGCACGGTTTATTCCATTGTCTTCGCAGCTTCTTTATCCATTACAACAAGTGGCAAAGCATGATCCATTGCAATGGGATGACAAGTGTGAAGAAGTGTTTCAAGAGGTGAAAGAGGTGTTAGGGGGGTTGTCAGCCATGCAGGCTCCTGATTGGGAGAAAGTTTTTTATGTAAATCCATCAGTAGGGGATGATGCCATTGGAGCCATGCTATTGCAAAAGGGGAAGGGCAGCCATTATATGAGGCCAGTGTATTGTGCAAGCCGAGTGAAGTTGGTAGCGGAGAGAAAGTTATCGGAAGTAGAGCTAGTGATGGCTAGTGTAATATTTGCTTGTCGACGATTTCGTCATTACTTGCTACCACGGCCTTTTGTTTTCTTGACGAGTTATGCCTTTTTGCCACAGTTAATTAATGGTATTAACATGTCAAATGTGGTGAAGAAATGGGTAATTGAGCTGCAAGAGTTTGAGTTCTCTTTTCTAGTGGAAGATAGTACAAGGGCTACCCTAGCTGATTTGTTGACCTACAAGGAGAATCCCCTTATTGTTAAAGAAGAGGTGGTGAGAAAGGTAGTTGAAGAAGTGCCACAGATCAGCAATGCACATGTGTTGTTCTTTGATGGTTCATACAGAAAGAGCCATGATGCAGCTTCAGGGGGTATAGCACTTTATGATCCAGAGGGGAAGCTAGTATGCAAGAGAGGGTTCAAATTGGATGCTCATAGTAACAATGAGGCTGAATATGCTACATTGGAAGCCGGATTACACATTTGTTTGAAGCATGGGGTTCGAAGGTTGAGCATAAAAGGTGATGCCTTGTTAGTGGTGAAGCAAGTGTTGGGTGTGTGGAAGAGCAAGAACACCTCATTGAAGGAAATGTGCTTCAGAATTAAAGGCCTGTTAAAAAAGTTTGAAGCATGGAGTATCAGACACATTGAACGTGCTCTAAATGGAGAGGCACATGAAGCAGATCAAGGCATGATTGGGGAGCTATTTGTGTTGAGGACCACTTTACCTCTTTATCATGGCCGGGAAAGTTTGGCTCAAGAAGAGGAGTTTTTGCTAACAGGAATCATTCCAAAGGAGATTCAGAAGTCTAAAAAGTATGGCTTTGTGCGTAGAGCATACAGGTACAAATTGATTGGTGATGTCTTATACATGAAAGGGGCTGATCTCGTGTTGAGACGTGTACCTTGGCGGGAGGAGCTTTACAGAGTGTTGGAAGAGAATCACGAAGGCGCATGTGGTGGCCATTTTGCTCTAAAGATCACCTTGCATAAGATTTTGCAAGAGGGGTATGTATGGCCTTGTTTGCACAAGGATGTTCACCATTGGTGTAGGTCTTGCAATAGGTGTCAAGCATTTGGGAAGAGAGTGTTGAAGCCAGAGCTACGAAAAACCATTATGGCGTTTGATGTGTTTGAAAAGTGGGGGATTGATGCAATAGGCCTGTTACCTATCACAAGCAGGGGCAAAAGCTATATTTTGACGGCAGTGGACTATCTTTCTAGATGGGCAGAGGCTACAGCAGTAAAACAGATCACTGCAAAGGATGTGGCAAAATTTGTGTATGATGAAATATGTTGCAAGTTTGGGGTGCCATTAGAGCTACTTTCAGATAAGGGGCCAGGATTTAGAGCTAAACTGCTAGACTTCTTATGCACAAAGATGAAGATTAGGCACCAGCATACCACTCCTTATTACCCGCAGTGTAATGGCTTAAATGAAAGGTTCAATGGTGAGTTGGTACAAATTCTTTCTAAAGTGACAGAGCACCAAGGAAAGAATTGGGATTTGGAATTGCCTAGTGCATTATGGGCTTACCGTACTTCGGTGAAGACAGGTACAGGGTTTACTCCATTTCATTTGGTGTATGGAAAGGAAGCACTATTGCCTGTGGAGGTAGAGTTGCCTGCGGTCAAGATGTTAGAGAAGTTGCTTGGGCCGCCTAGTGATGCATTCAAAGAAAGGCTTTTGCAGCTACAAGAGGTCCAGTTGGATAGGATGAGCGCATTGGAACATTATGGGCAGATGCAGGATAAGGCTTTGACAAAGATAAATGAAAAGGTTAAAAGTAAGGGTATCAAGAAACATGACTTGGTTTTGCGCTACAATAGTAAGCTGGACAACACCTTCCAAAAGAAGTTTCAGATTAAGTGGGAAGGCCCTTTCAAGGTAGTGGAGTGTTTTCCAAATGGCACATATCAGCTGGCTAACCTGGATGGTGTTCTACATACGTCAAGGGTAAATGGATTGCGTCTTAAGTTGTATCATGCCAGGTTGATGATGGTGGAGCAAGATGAGCTGTCTGTGGATCAAGCTGTGTTGGTGAGGGATGAGGAGACCTGTGATGCGGCGAGTCTCATATCTCTCTTTGCTGCTGCTGATCATGAATGATCTAGCAGGCTAGGGGATGGGCAAATTATGTCAGGAGTTTTTTGGAGCAAGGGATTGCGCATATGTACATATACATGCATGGTGCATCAAATAAAGGATTGCCCATTTTCCTTAGCCAGGTGGTTATGTGGGGCCCACATGTGTACAGGTAGGACAACATGTACATAGTGCAGCGATTTTCACTATTACCAGTACCAGTGTGTTTTTTATACAATAATGAGGAGTTGGTAGCGCGTAAAACTTCTCGAGGAAGCTATCCGCGGGCCGACGACGTGAGGTCAGCAGGTGCGTCAGATGGCATCTAGTGGCGTCAGGAGGGCGAACGAGGTCAATATTTGCACGCAGATGAGGACGGACACAACGTGGGTGTTTGCTTGTGAGAATTATGCAGAAAGGTCATCATGAGGACCTTTTTTTGGGGCCACTTCACGTGGTGGCGAGATGCATTATTGGAAAAAAGCTGAGTGCCAGGTGTGCGAATGATGCAAAAAGGTGACAACTATGCACTGCGAGGTCAGTTTTTGGTCTGTTCGGGGTCCGTTTGAGGTCATCTAAAAGGCCAAGGGTGCCCAACTAAGAAGGCTAAGTGTGGGAACTGAAAAAACTGAGAGAAGACCAGAAAAAAACGTGGAGAAGAGAGGAGGAACAGCCGCAGGTGTGTTTTTGCCCATTTTGGAGCCTGTTTTGGCCGTAAACTGCTCATCCGAGGTTGGATTTGAGCACTTTGACATTGTAAACTGGGGTTTTGGGCCGTTCCGGACGCGATGGCGCTGTCCATTTTGCCAAATTCCTCACTCTTTTCCTGCTGTTTTTCTGTGTAAGTTCCTCCTATGAGCGAAGTTTCTGCTCCAGTTTGTGATTGTATCTGGCTTCTTTCACCCATAGTGTGTGAGCTATTTGCCCCATTGGTGTTGGCCCAAGCTCAATTGTATCTAAACATCAGAAGTTCTCCTCTTTTGAGCTGAGTTTTTTGGGTGTGTGTGTGTGTGTGTGTGTCTGTGTGGAGTGGGCAAGTGGATAGTCTCTCTCCTCTCACTCCAGAGGTGTGTTCCCTGTCTCGGCCAGGTGTGTTGTCTAAGCCGAGTGGTGCCCCATAGTGTGTGTGTGTATCTTTCCAAGAGTGTGTGACGGGTCGTTATAGAGGCGCTGTGTGTGTTTTCATCCCGCTACCACCGCGAATTACGCAACCTTCCCATCTCGCTAACCGCGAGGCATCTTGCTAACTGCAAGGCATCCCACTAACTGCGAGGCATCTTGCTAATCGTCAGGCATCCCGCTACTTACGAGGCATCCCGCTAACCGCAAGGCATCCCGCTAACCGCGAGGAACAAGAGAGAGCCGATAACCTCAACTTAATCTTCGCTAACCGCGGAATCATCTAGTTACCTGCGAGGAGCAAAAGGTATTCTTTCAACAATTCTTCTCTTTAAACGATTCTTCAAACATGATCAACCAATTCTTCATATCAATCAGTAACCAGTTATCAAACAATAACAATCTTTTAAGCAATAATAATTCAACAAACAGTGACCATTTTATCAAATAGTTCTTTCACTAATCTATGAAAATATATGCTTGTTTCTTGTGATAGAATCATGTTTCTTGGACAGTTTAAGGGTTCCCTATGCTTAGCTTCCCAGTTCAAACATGAATAGCAATGCAGAATTATAAATTTGTCTTACCGATGTCATGAGTTTTTTGGAGCAAGGGATTGCACATATGTACATATCCATGCATGGTGCATCGAATAAAGGATTTCTCAATTTCCATAGCCAGGTGGTTATGTGGGGCCCACATGTGTACAGGTAGGACAGCATGTACATAGTGCATCAATTTTCACTATTACCAGTACCAGTGTGTTTTTTCTACAATAATGAGGATTTGGTAGCACGTAAAACTTCTCGAGAAAGCTATCTGCGGGCCGACAACATGAGGTAAGCAGGCACATCAGATGGCATCGAGTGGCGTCAGGAGGTCGAACGGGGTCAATACTTGCACGTGGATGAGTACGGACACAACGTGGGTGTTTCCTTGTGATAATTATGCAGAAAGTTCATCATGAGGACCATCTTTTGGGGACACTTCACGTGGTGGCGGGATGCATTATTGAAAAGAAATGAGTGCCAGGTGTACGAATGATGCAAAAAGGTGACAACTATGCACTACGAGGTCAGTTTTTGGCCTGTTCGAGGTCCGTTTGAGGTCATCTAAAAGGCCACGGGTGCCCAAATAATAAAGCTAAGTGTGGGAACTGAAAAAACTGAGAGAAGATCAGAAAAAACGTGGAGAGAAGAGGAGGAACAGCCGCAGGTGTGTTTTTTGGGTTTTTGGAGCCTGTTTTGGCCGTAAACTGCTCATCCGAGGTCGGATTTGAGCACTTTGACATTGTAGACTGGGGTTTTGGGCCATTCCGGACGCGATGGCACTGTCCATTTTGCCAAATTCCTCATTGTTTTTCTGCTGTTTTTGCTGTGTAAGTTTCTCCTATGAATGAAGCTTCTTCTCCAATTTGTGATTGTATCTGGTATCTTTTACCCATATTTTGTCAGCTGTTTGCCCCATTGGTGTTGGCCCAAGCTCATTTGTATCTAAACATCAAAAATTCTACTCTTTTGAGCTGAGTTTTTTGGGTGTGTGTGTGTGTGTGTCTCTGTGTGGAGTGGGCAAGTGGATAGTCTCTCTCCTCTCACTCCAGAGGTGTGTTCCCTGTCTCGGCCAGGTGTGTTGTGTAAGCCGAGTGGTGCCCCATAGTGTGTGTGTGTATCTTCCCAAGAGTGTGTGTCGGGTCGTTATAGAGGCGCTGTGTGTGTTTTCATCCCGCTCACACCGGATTTGGAGCGCGTGCGGCTAACTCCTATGCTGGAGGTTGGACGGCTTCGACTTCTTCTTCGGTTGATGCTTTCGCATGAGATACGTTCGGAGTAGACACCTTTCTTCCTACCTTCCTTGGTGGTGCAACGGCATGGGCGTCCTTAGAACTTCGCGTTACACGCTTCGGAGCCATAGCTTTGGAATAGAGAAAAGAAAAGCGTGTTGTTGGAGAGAGAGAGAGAGTGTGTTCACAAACCGAGAGACGGCACGTCGACGATTGGAGATGGAGATGGCTTGAAGTGAGAGGTTAAGGGAGAGAGGCTTCCTCAGGCACATCATTGCAAGAGAGGTTTCACTTCTGTAGATGTGTGTGTTCAAAGTGAGAGGAGAAGGGTCCTTTATATCACTAGGTTGGTAACCTAACATGACATAAAAGTGTCCTTTCAGGGTTTTGAAAAAAACCTCCAAAACCATAGTAGATCCACTCATTTTGTAAAATCCTTTCATGAGGTTATAGTTCAAAGCCTACTACACATGTAAAAAATAAGAAACTTGTAAAATTTCTCATCGTTTGGTCACACCAAGCCTCCATAGTTGATGGACCAGTACATTTTCATCAAAACACTCATTTCTTAAGTTTTGTTGCATAAAAATAAGATTAGGGATTTTTGTAGGACTTGAGATAAATTCCCTAGTTAACTTGAATGGGTTGGTGATCAGAACATATGATTGCTTCTTACTCACTATTTTTTGTTTTGCCAAAAGAAATAGGTACAAAAAAGGTTGATTTTTTACCATTCTGCAAACCTATCATCAAAGTTTCTATAGCCACGCTCAATACAAATAATATATGCATGTTTTCTTAGTTCCCTATTGTTCTTTAGGTTCATAAGGAGCCATGGAGCATGTCAAAAGAATATTACATCTCTTACTAAGGGGAATCTTGGGGACAAAGATGAAGTGCTAAATACAGCAAACATGAAAAGACTGGGTTCAACATTATGAGTTGTAGAATTCCATAGAAACTATTCAATATCTAGCCAAATTTGATCCTTATGACTAGATATGGTTACTACCTACAAAATGCATGTAGTTGTCACAAGAAACTAACAGTATTGAAAAAGCTATACTTGATATATTAGAATGTTTCGTTTTATTCTATAATTGAAAAAATCAACCATCGTTGTCTATTATGCAACATAGGGTATTAGGTGCCCCAAAACTCAAGGAATATTAGCTTTATGTTACAATATGCGACATAGAAAAACAAAACTGCATTTGGATATCATGAAAGCCACCAAAAAAATCATAGAAGAGCTAAAATTGGCTAAAAAACAGGATTTGACAATTTTTGTAATTTGGTCATAACTTACAACTTTAACATTTATTTCTTCCTAGAAGCATCAGGACATGTTGAGGACTACTAAAGATAGTTCTCCAGCATTATAAACCTCACAAACATGAATTCTAGAGTGGTATAGTTGCAAAAAGTTGGAAAAAGCCAAAAACAGGACCCGTTTTTTCACACAGTTTAGGTTGTGAAATGTTGTGCAAGGACAAGGTTAAAGATGGAATTGATATTCCAAAAAAATGTCGAGTTTTTTTCAGCTCATGAGACAACTTTATAGATAGATAGCACCTCAAAATCCATTTTGAAACTCTTGACATAATTCAAGGAAAATGGTCACTTAACAGGACATAAAAGTGTCCCATTACCAACCTAGTGATATAGGCCCTCAGGGGGTGCTAAGAATACTGAGTGGTTTCAACAATAGGAGAAGAAAAAGCTCGCGCATCGTCGTGGCTCTAAAGTTTCTTTTGTTTTTTTTAACGTTCGTGAATCTTATGCGCGATTTTTGAAAAGCTCTATACTTACAAGTTCCCATTCTATTTTGAGAGAGAGAAAGAAAGAAGTATCTTAATTTTGACTCACCTCTCTTTCTTTCTTAAAAATACTATCTCTAAGCTTTTTCTTCACACATAGGCTAGGTTCCCACATAAACCTATTGTTCCACATAAAGAAAGATCATAAATAAATAGATTTTGAACCCGATTTCAATCTGATTGCTCTGACAAACTCATGATGACTCACAAAATTGAGAATCTCAATTACTTTGCAAAATAACTGAAATGACTTATATGGATAAATATTGGGTACATTACAGCATGAGTAGCATTGGTCACTTTGATGCCTCCATATCAACGGAAACTATGCTAAATCATCGAACAAGAAGACCTTTTTATCTTTGAATGGGTCTAGTAGTGTGCCGTTGATAACATTCACAATTGTCGTACTATGAGATCGAAATTTTGCTTTGTTAACATAGAAATATCATCTATGATAATCGCGTCTGCTTCTTTAATATTGACGTATCTGTCATCGGTTTCGGAGATTGACAGGGGATACTGTTGTGTGCGCACTGGTATCTTGAATTGGTAATGGACAGTTGTTGTGATGCTACTTAACCTCGTGGCTGCTGCACCATTGGAAGTAGCAAGTGTGATAGTTTTCAATTACATTATGAGTTGGCTTGTGATGTATCTTATGAGGAAGCTTTTGCCACTCCCAGGAGTGCCTGTGATCACATGTAGTCCACCCTTTGCTGCTGTGAGCTTCTTGTAGATCTTTGCTTGTTTAGTTGTCAGTGACGCATTTTGGACATTTTAAAGCTCGTTTAGAAGTGCAGAGATACGAAATGACGTGTCCTGTTGCTCGTAGTCTATTTGCACATCTGGAGATTGAAATGAGGCAGCCTTTGCTGACGATGTCTTCTGTATTATCATGTTGTGAAATTGGTGTGTTTGATCTGTCGTGAGCATATTTCGCTGTGTGTACTTTGTGATGTACATCTCAAGGTCCTCATCTGTCAGTATCAAATTTCTAAGTTTTCACTCAAGATAGTATGACCTGGACGTGTTCTCAGGTGAGAGCAATTGGGACTCATTTCTGAAGGTGATGCTCTTTAGCAACACATTGTAAAAGAAAGCCTCCGGATGATGCCCTGGGTGAAAGTCTGTGAAATGGAGCAGTCGGCGTTGCCGCTGCAGCGATTGGCCGTATGTATTCTCCTCTGAAAGACCTTTTTTCCTTTCTTTTCCCTTCACCACTACGTAATTCTTGTGGAAGTCATAAAATGTAAGAGTCTCTAGAGTTCATGGTCGTGCACAATACAGATCAATAGGGTGCAGCACGACATTATTGTTGTGAGAAATGATTCGTTGTCGTAGTGCTGGGGGCAATGAGTCAACATAGTGGATGCTAATGCTCTTTGAAATGATTGGGATTTGCAAACAATTTAATGCGACTTCTGTTGCTGAGATAGGTTTTGACAGTAAAGAGGCTAAGATCAGCTTCAATTTCACAGTGTTGAGGCCACCTAGGCCTAAGCACTCTGCATCTTCTGAGCGAATGTTGAGATGGCCCATTGGTTCAAGTTTGAGTGCCTACTTCAAGAGGTAGTAGGACATCAATGAAATGGTGACCTGCTATATATTCATATGTGCACCCCATAGCAAGAGCAGTGTAAAGTGGTAAGGTACAACATTTTTGTCTTCATATCGGGGCCTGAAGTAGTACCATCTGTGATTTTGTTCGTTGAAGACTGGGTTTGGATTTGGCTGCACATGAAATGGAAACCCGTGTTTTACATACTCAATCTCTTTGACCATGGTAACAACTGGTACGGCACTTGTGAAGTTGTTTCCTGAGTACGAGTTCTTGGAGCTGGCTTATTTCTGGTGAAACCACAAAGACAGTTTTTGTCGGGATATATGCAGCTATTTCAGCAGATAGTTGCTCTTTGTCTTCTTCATGCATCCACAGTATGACATGATCATGCAATGATCCTCTATTTTGAACCTCATATCTAACCAAGTGGTGTTGAGCACGGCCCAACACACCTTTTGCAAGTAAGAATTTGGACAGAAGCATCTGGAACTTAGAGTGGAAGGTGAGGGCACATTGGACTGGGCAGTCTGTTCAAGTGAAGGAGGCATTTAACTGCTGCGCAATTAGCTCGACCGTATCAATCTCAGGCCATATTGTGTCTGTGACCTCATCAATAGTGAAAGTCAAGAAGAAATCAGGCATTCCCTATTTGTCCACCATTGCTATCAAGTCCTTTAGGTTCTTGCGGTGCCACGAGCAGGAGCCTGGCATGGTGGATGGGGTGCTGTATCGAAGCACATGCGTCATAGTATCTTTGTTAGTTGCTATAAAATTGGACCTCTTGTAGTTGTCAATGTCCTTTTGCAACAAGCTGGTGTGTGTATTGTTAGCCAACATAAGTGCCTGCTTTAATTGGTACATTATGAGCAGGTATGGCTTGTACAGGGTGTAAACGGAGAACAGAGTCAATGCACGTATCTTTACATATATATTGAAGTTGATTTTACCATCATACTAGCCTTTCCCAAAAGGGAACAGGAATGAAAACACTGCTATCTCTATTGTGATGTCGTTTGTAGAGCTTGATGGGGCAGGCATGCCGTTAAGCTTGAAAGTTACTGTTCTCTCAAGCAACTGTTGACGGTCATGGAGTTGCAGAGAAGCAAATTCGTAAGTATCACTAGCGGTGAATGATCTTCTCCTGGCTAGTTCAACGATGTTTTTGATGATACCAAACATCAAACTTGTGTCAAGCTGCGACATGAGTGCAAACGGTGCGTTGTCTCGTTGTTGTTGAATGATCTTTCTCACACTATCTTGACTTAGTATGTAGAGGTGAACCTTCTTATTCGGCCATTCAGCCATTGACATGTACTTGTGTAGTACAAAGTTGTTCTCGAGATTGAATGCAAGTATGTCTGCCACTTGTGATGTAGCTAGATCTTGCTCTGTGAAGGTTGTTCTATGATCTTTACTCCATGATAGCAGAGGGTTATCCAATATTGAACGTCTGTCTAGTGTAACATGTGCAATTGTTGTCACTGTTGAGATGGCATTGACAGATATGTCAATGACGCTTAGTAGCTGTATGTGAAGCTGATTTCCGTTCAATATTCTTCTTGTGTAGTCTAGAAGTAAGGGCACACAATATCTGCGAGGTGCACTTGAGTTCTCACAAGTGGAGCGCTGCACCCATTGCGTTTGTATTTGTGTAGCCTCTAAGCTGGATCCCAATAGACTGCTAGCAAACATTGCAATCGATGTCTCGTCTGGAGCTCGAGTACAATCAAAAGAGGTATTTCTTTGGATGAAAACTACACCACAAACAAAGCATATGCTTAAAGGTCTAAATATCACTGCAACATCTGAACTCCATTGGTAGACTATATCGACGATATCAATCCATGATTGTGAGCACGATAGAAATCTAGCCTTCTTCTCGATTGAAGTACGATATTGCGCTTTTGATATACTGAGGTGTATCCTACGCTTTCAGTGATGGTCCATTCAAGGCTTAAGTCGGCGGACTCAATCTGAATGATTCAATGCGATAAGAACCTTGTGATATTTACTTACTAGTCACGTCCAAGCAATGAACAATGCAAGCGTTTGAAACAACAATGTACCTGGTGCTGGATTGTGATGCTGCGGGCTTTCCAGTTGGAAAAGGCAAGAGATAGCTGATTTCCCCAATGTCCCTTGCAAAGAATAAGTACAAAGCGTTAGAAAAGTAATAGCACAATGTTGAAGGTTTTGAGAGTAATCTCATTATTTGTATGTGTTCTTTCATTCTTATGTTACAAAAAAAAAAACGTGCTGATGTCCTTGCACGGGGGAGTTTGCACAGTCCTCCCCAATTTTTATAATACAAGGGAACGTGCCATTCCCACGGCAGCATGCAATTTTTGGTGTGTTCTTTTTATTGTGTTCTCAGTGTTCAAGACTAGAATGTGGCACTTCTTACTCATCGCATGCTGGAATATGTTGCAGTTGCAAATGTAGAGGAGATGTGTCCAAGCTTCTCTTGATCTGTTTGCAATGAAACACGATAGAGTTAGGGTTGTCAGAGGTTTGAATGGGATGCATGAAGAATTGTGGAATAAAAAGATGAATTACAATATTTAGTGGACGCCAAGAGGCAAAATTTCAGGAAAAAGCTCCTCAAGCAGTTTTTTTTGCTTTCTCAAGCGGACTACGTTTGGTATACATATCGACCAAAGAACTGCCAAGCACAATATCTCCTCTCAATAGCCCCTGGTTGGAAATCTCATCACATTCCAAGCGATGACATGCAATGAACTGCTGCAAATTGTGACGCTCTTCTACAATGACGGGAGGATTTGCAGATCATGGAAAACTCTAATAACTCAAATGGGAATGTCCCCGCGGCGGGGACTCTTTGATATGAAGCACATCCTGAGCTGATTTGATGCACATTTGAATCCTTCTCGATGGGGGGATTGCCGATTGCCACCAATGGCTGGAATGCGCACCCGATGCAAGAGGAATGAAGGGCTCAAAATGTAGATCTTGGCGTTGCCAATGATGGACAGCAATCAAGCAATTGATGTCGGTGAGGAAATGGCCAAGGATAATCCCAACGAGGTAATGAAGCACTGGACCGCAACAGAATGATTACGGAGGCAATTACGAGCCGTTCCGTCGATAGGGAATCGGCTAAAAGTTGAGATCACTGCCTGATCTATTGCAGGCTGAGAAAATAGGCTAATTCAAAGAAAAAACACTAGGCCAATATGCTGTGATTGCCAAGTAGCAGGGCTGATCTGCAGTAGCCAGCACAACACGAGCGAGCCGGTGAAAATACGCTGGGTAGCTACTCATTTCAATGCCCCTTCTCTGTCAAAAATGCTAGGAGAGCTTCCCTTTTTTACACCATCCGAAATCTGCTCCAAAAGTTGACCATGTAAAGATCCACATGGTCATACTCACGGAATTCCTCTGTTGATGTATCAGAGAAGGCAGCTTGACAAGTTGTTGTCTTTGCATTGAAGTGTGAAGCTAACACAGTACCTGCCACTCTCTAACTCCATTGATGGGAGGATCTACAGAGCATGGAAAACTCTAATAACAACTCAAATGGGGAATGTCTCCGCGGTGACTCTTAGATATGAAGCACTTTCGGGATATATTTGATGCAGCTTTTAATCCTTCTCAATGGGGGTTTGCCGACGAATACCGACGGCTAGAATGTGCACCCGATGTGAGAGGCTAGGAATGATGGATTGAAAATACAGATCTTGGCGTAAGGCCATGTTCCTTCCACGCGAAAGCATGGGTGAGTGCATTTGGAGAAAGTCCTTGTGTATTTGTCTGCACAAGCACTCTAAGATAGTTCATCTAGCAAGAAACCCTCACTTTGTAGCTCCTAGAAACAGTCCAGAGCTTCCTTCCCACATCCATGCTGGCAGTCCTATGCAATCAACGTGTTCCAATAGAGGACATCTCAAAGAGAATGCCCGCATGGTCTGTTTGTGCTTTTGTGAGGGTACGACTAGAGAGAGAGTCTTTACTGTCAAGATAGCCTTTAAGACCAAGGAATTTTCATCCGGAGAGATGCCCTCACCTTGCATCAGCTTTTTGTGTATCCTTCAATTCAACCTATAGCATCAGCAAAAGAATGTGCTGAACGGGCCAACAAAGGAAATGAGTTTTGGTGATTTGACTACAAATTAGACCAACTGATCATCGTTTGAAATCTGATATCTTTTGCTTCAGTAGCACTAGTAGAACATACCTCTGCCATGGGTTGATCGCACGGAATATCTGAGCTTTGGGAGTGCTCATCACATCGGCAAGCATCCGAAGTACTCTCCAGCTTGATGATCTACGAGATATTACCAGGGTTTGAAAGATCTTCGATACTGCTTTCTGGTTCTGTCCGGATTGCTGCTGCACGGGTATAATGCGTGGAAAATAACTGGTGTGAATCTTGAGAATTAGGCATGGGATCTATTGTATATCATTTCCATGAACATTGAAGGATGGCGGAGGGCACAGGGTTGTTGAATCTGCATGAGCTACACTTGGAGCGGCATAATGCTGGCGATAACTAGTTACACCTGCAGAAACGAGCTGAGTAAGGTAGTTGAAGATAGACATACTGTTCAAGTATCCAGTGGGTCTTGTTGCACACAAAGCTACTATGATTGCTACGTGGGGAAGGCGCAGAGGCTTTACTGCAAAAGAAGGTTGATTCCAATATGCGGATGAGGCAAACAGTGACATTGTCGACCTTCTACTGCTGGAATGAATAGGGAGGAGCTTGGCCTACAGACTCTATGATATTGAAGAATGCTCTCGCCATGTCGACAAGGTAGGCTTTTCTTCATGGCTATTTGCTTTCATGCGAACAGGTATAAGGTGCCAATACAACAGCTAGCTGCGTTGCCACTTCCAACACCATAGATGGGTGTTGCCACTCCCAACACATAGATCAGAGGATGAATCGAAGGCAGTAGGGTTCGTGTTTGATGGTTCCATTAAGCTCTACGCGAACAAGTACTTCTAACTTTTGTCTCCATTGCTTTCTCTTATATGACTTCATATGTGAGTAGAAGCTGCTAATTAACCTCCTAATAAGTTGCTTAAGTGTAGGGTAAATGCGAGCTATTTTGGAGCACAGAAGAAAAGCATGAAAAGAGAAGGGTAATCTGTAGACCCACATCCAGCAATGCTTATTACTTCCTGCAGTACTAGCTAGAAAGAAGTCGCAGCCTCCTGTAGCAATTACTCCTGTGAGTATGTGTGGGCGGAAAGTATAACGTGCTGCGATGATGGCTTTGGTTGAAAGGAGGAGCACCAAAAGATGCTACTACCTTCATAGCGTTCTCTCTCTCTCTCTCTCTCTCTCTCTCTCTCTCTCTCTCTCTCTCTCTCTCTCTTTCTCTCTCTCTCAAAAAGTGGCGAGAGACAAAGCTCGCAGCTGCCTCTGGCAACCTGCAAACTGCTTGTGGCTGCAACTTGTGAATTCCTTGTGGCTGCTTCACAAGCCAAGGACTTATCACTCTATTTTTTTTAATTTGCATGCATGGCATGTCAGTAAGGTGGAATTAATTCTACCCCATCATTGTTTACGCTTCGGCTACAACACTAGCTACTTTGTCAAGTATGAAGTAAAATCTTGTTTGTTTTCAATGATTTTTCTTGATGCTTCTCCTATTGAAGTTGTTGCAGCTATCTGTACACAATGCATGTACTACAAATCGTTTGTAGCAATTAGGTCTCTCCAATCTCAAAAAAATAAAAACCTTTCAAAACTTCTTACGTACATAAGTGAAGGTTGAGCTTAGGAAATGAAAAGACCATGAAAGTGGAAAGTCAAGAGACTTTTTGTGTCCATATAAAGAAGAGATGGTCTAGTGCACATCTCTACATTTCTGTTTTGCTTTTGCTTATTTTCCTTTAGAGTTTCTTCTCTTTAGAGTATCCTTGCATTATATAAGTGGTGAATATTTTTATAAACTGCTTGTGGAGAAGATTGAATTGCTCCCGAGAGCAACGCAGAATGCTTTTTTTATTTTATTCGCTTGGTAGCTTTTGACGACGTAGTTTTTTAAGAGCTTTTCAGCACAGGGGTTTTCATTAAAATAGAGGAGCCGCGTGGGCTAATGACATGCCAGCGATTTGAAATTTCCTACTACACTAACGAAGTAATCAATGCTATAAACGAAGCATCAAATCTCATGAATTAGTTGCTTTATAGTGAGGCTTCAAAAAAAAATATTCACCATTTATATAATGCAAGGATACTCTAAAGAGAAGAAACTCTAAAGGAAAATAAGCAAAAGCAAAACAGAAATGTATAAATGTGCACTAGACCATCTCTTCTTTATATGGACACAAAAGGTCTTTTGACTTTCCACTTTCATGGTCTTTTCATTTCCTAAGCTCAACCTTCACTTATGTACGTAAGAAGTTTTGAAAGGTTTTTATTTTTTTGAGATTGGAGAGACCTAATTGCTACAAAGGATTTGTAGTACATGCATTGTGTACAGATAGCTGCAACAACTTCAATAGGAGAAGCATCAAGAAAAATCATTGAAAACAAACAAGATTTTACTTCATACTTGACAAAGTAGCTAGTGTTGTAGCCGAAGCGTAAACAATGATGGGGTAGAATTAATTCCACCTTACTGACATGCCATGCATGCAAATTTAAAAAAATAGAGTGATAAGTCCTTGGCTACAATGATGGCCTCAGCATTTTGAGCCGATATCATAAGTGTCTTGCATTTACATCGGTACATCACAATTCAATGTTGCCAAACGTAAAATGTGAGCTTTTATTACAATATTTCCAATTTTTCAAAGTTGTGTGCAATTGCCCTTGATCCTAAGTTAATGGGTAATAACTTGGCATGGGTTAGAAGCTTTGCTTTTGGTGAAGTTTTTCAAAGCATTTTCTTTGCACAGTAGGAGATGTTTGTTGAATTAAAGATTAAAACATAGAAAAACAAGAAGAACTTGAAATTTTCTAACCTTATCGCCCCTCAGTGTCCAGTTGGCTTGGCTTTCATAAGTAAAGGATCACTTAAAAGTGAATTCCAATCTAATTTTATTGTTCTTGATTGAATCCGCCTCAGAACCATAATGTCTGAAGTATCTACGGTTGAATCTAGCTCATAGCCATGGACTCTGATGTACTTAGAGCTCTTGCACTTAGAGCTATCATATGTAATGTGTAAACCCTCTTGGGCTATCTAGAGAGGAATTGGAGGCTTTTTGGCATTGGAATCAAAATTCTCTAGCGGGTTGCAAGAACAACGAGGTGTGACTACCGGCATGGGCTGATGCAGTCGCTCGACCTTGATGAACAACAATAAGAAAGGTAAATTTGGAATTATTTTTAACATCTGTACTTTTTGAATTTTGCAGAGCTCTCCTAACATGCACAGCTTCACTGATGCAAAGTAATATTCAAAAGTCTCTTATGCTTCTTTGGGGCCTCTAAACAAATAAGATTCTATCTTAGTACTGATGTTAATGGTCTATGAAGGCATTTGTTAAGTTCTTCTGTTGGCCACTCAAAATGGCACAAAGTTGATGTGTTTGGGAAAATCGACAGAAGCACTACGAAGTAGTAGGATTCATTTAAGAATCGCTATTCTTTTTGCAATGATTATTGATCACAATCTATGAGACACTATCCATGGGATGTCATAAAATCAATATGCATATTTTTTTGTTTTCATATTTTATTTTATCATATAGAAGACCAGGTTTTTCTTAACCCTTAGGTACAAGGCACAACAAGCAAGGCAAGTTTGCTTATAATATGGTTCTCTTTGCTTAGACCTTGAGAGTCTAATCATGCATAGCATGCGAATCTCTTGTAAAGAATCAACAATCATTTAGAATGGCTAGGAAAAAAAAAACAGGTTTGTAAGGCAATACAAAAAACCATCACGGAGTAGGGCTTGGAGCTCATTAATTCGATCAAGACACGATTGTACATAGTGAAGCATGGCTTCTACATATGTGAGGCATACTGCATAGGCAAATCACACCAGGGGGTGCTACAAATTCTGATGCCAAGGGCAGTAATTCAAGTAAGTTGATAAGCAAGTTCAATTTACAATTTTGAACTTATTAAATATTACAAAATTTTCTAAAAATCCAGCTTGGCAAGTAAAAGTTTCTTTGGCAAAGAAGTGAGATAAAAGAGTCGTTGACCTGGACTTTGTTGGATTGGGGGTGTTGCCTAGGTCTTTGTTTTTTGGTTAGGTTCATCTATACGGTTAGTGCGTCGGGGGGTTGAACAGCCTACACAGCTAACGCATTGGGGATCTTGCCTTGGCTTTGCCTAAACACCCATGTTGGGCATCAAAGAGGCGTGGCGTCTAAACTGGTATGGTTGGTGTTCCGATGCTCTGCTAGCTATTTTGTTATGCCTTTTTGATGTTATGGGATACCCAAATTTTTGTTATTGCATTAATACATGGTTGCCTGTTTCATTTAGATGAGGCATTAAAAAAATTCTCTTTTGTCATTCTCTTTTGTCTCTATCGATCTACTTCACCCTCGACTATATTCTCTCTCTCTCTCTCTCTCTCTCTTTATTCCCGCAATGTGATGGACACCTATATTCACCCTCCATAATGTTATTTTTCTTGAGTATGTTTTCATTCATAACACCCATTTAGAGGTAGCACTAGTTGCTAGGTGCCTTTAGATGCAATCGGCTCATGGCCTAAACTCCATGCTAGGTTAGGCGTTGAGAACTCCTCCCCTATGCAAATGCTTTCGCAACTCTAATGTATATTTGAAATTGCATATGGAAACTTGTGTATAGGTGTAAATTGTGTATTTTGTGCATAGAACCCTAGGGAGGAGTATCTCTCACCTGGTATCAGAGCTTATGCTTAAGGTTATGGGGATAGCCCAAAGCTTGATACTAGTCGGGTTAGTTATGCATCATGTACGCATTCATACATGTTATTTGAGAAAGGATATTATATTCATGATGCATCTATGAGTGGCATCGATTGGTGGTATATGCTTGACTTGTCTTCTTTTATGGGATTATGTGGTTTTGAGTTATGGTGAAGTGGTTGAAGTTTTCAACAACGGTATTGAGATTTCTTTGAATGTTTTTTTTGTAGTAACAAATGGCTCCTAAGGTGACATGTGAATGCTTTAGCAAGGGAAACAAGGTTTTGGCCATAGTATTCAACAATATGACAACACGATTTTTGAGGGATGCAAGGGAACTCTTTCACTTAGAAATCGGGACCAACGTCTTTGCAATGCTAGGAAACACAACTTGTTGGAAGAGAGTTGACCGTAGTTACCCTTCCATCTGTTCTTTATTTACATTGATAACAGTCCAAGAGACTGGTTTGCCAACCTCAAGCTACTTCAACTCATAATGTGCTTAGGTTTAGAAGATATGTTCTATTGTTTGGCAATGCGCTCCCAAATGCTAAGGATTGTCGAAGTTGCCAAGAAGTTTGAAGCTCTTGCAACTGTCATAGGGAAAGAAAATCTAGAAGATAACTATAGACCATGTTGTCGTGTGGGAGGTCTAAGAGAATACCGAGTCATGAGAGTTAAAAGAATATTTAAAGAGTTGGCCGTGAAACGTCAGTAATATTGTAATGAAATCATAAAAAGAGGATTTTGATGAATAAAGAGCATAGACTCGGTTTTGGTCCACATGTGTACTAAGTCTTCTCTCTCCTTGTCTTGTTTTTAGATGGGTCTTCTTAATTGTCTAGATGAACTCCCAAGTGATTTTTCACAAAAATTCTTTTTCAACTATGCGGTCAGATTCAATGTTCATTGGGGAGTTGAAGTGGTTCAAACTCCAAAGTTACCTTGTTCCAAACTCTTACGTAAGCATGGGGGTTGTATGTTAAATCCCAACCTAAACATCGGACTCAAATGCCTCATAGGTATAGGTCGACCCACAACTCTCGATCAAGGAAAAGATCCAAGAAGGCGACGTCAAAGTACAGGGATATGTTATTTACCTCAACCTGTGCTCACTTCTAGACATACTAAGCCAAGAGATCATTCTTAGCAAGAAGGCCCTCATGCTAAATCAAAGACACGGCTTCTATGAAAAAGTCATAATCAGAATTTGGAAGTAGTCAAATGGTGGAAATTGATTCTATTACATACCTCATGACTAGTTCAATAGAGTCTATGGACCTATTCTTCAATACAATCATCACAATGTTACTATTACCTTTGATGACTATGAGAAACCTAGATGCATTAGTGACTTTTGCTCAGGCACATCCAATGGCAGTGAACTCAAGTATAAAACTTTATAGAAATGATGTAAATGAACGACACGTTCATGTAAACTGCTTTAATACAATATCGTCCACGGACGTATCTCAAGGGGAAGAATAGTATGAGAAGGAGTATGTGAATCTTAGTGCACAAGTTGAAGTTCTAAAATTTGACCCGAGATGTAAAACAAATATAAGGGTAGAACCTCGATTATAGGAACCAAGAATTGGTTCATAGGACCCTTTCGCATTTATGTATCTTACTAAAAGCACCATGTGTCTTTTTGACTCTTATGGTTATAAAAATTCGATTTTGATAGAATTCATATTGTTTTAATGTCATAATAATCGAATTTGGATCTTCTGTTTTGCCATTCTGACTAACTTGAGTGATGGGTGTGTGTGTAGATGACTGACATCGTACCTCGAGGGATATGGGCGAATATACTCTCTCGCCTTATGGTGGAAGAACATCTTTCGACAAGAGTGGAAGTGCAACGACTTGTTACGACCACGCATGATGGAAAAGAGAAGAGAAATTTACCAGCCACAAATTGTATTGTGCCTAATACATTCCGGGCTTGGTACCATTACGTTGCACAAAACCCTGAGTTTAGACCACCCAAACATAAACCCTCACCCCATTGGGAGTATTGAATGGATTCAATCCAAGTTGCAAAAGGAGATCATTGTTGCTAACCAAATGTTGTATATAAATGTTTATGAACTTACCTTGAGACCAACAAACAAAACTTGGATAGCTAGGAACATACTTCCCTTAGTAATGGCTACGAGATGTTTAAGCATTGCCATGTTTAATGTATGTACCTTGGAAGTTGTTCTCCATAATCCACAATCCTCATGTAAAATTTTTGTACAATGCCTATAGCAGACCACAGTGCCTCATAGATTGTGCAAACATACACAACTTTGATGGATGGGACACACCGGTATTTCCTAAAGACTCTACCTAGTTTGGCGATTACTTCAATTACAAAAAGGCAATAATTTTCAGGGAAATGGGAGTACCAATAACTAACCGATCACTTACTCAGCAGTGGTATGACTCACATGCCAATGAGGAAATGTTTCAACCAAAGATCAAGAAACATTATTGGGATCAACCGTCTGATATACTCAAAGAATGAGATATATATGATCCATTAGTGGAAGGATGTCACAATGGCTACTATTGGGTGCATTATGTTAGAGCCATTAGGATTTATTAGAAACTTTCCAGACACTTTGTGTAAGGTCCCCAATCCCGCTGACACCAAAAACGGGATGGTACCATTGATAGGTCTCTAGGCTTACTAAAGTCAGAGTCCTTAAACAAGAAAAATTCCAAGGAATTCACCCTTACCATTGACAATGGTTTAGGTTTATAGCCCTAGAAAGAGACCTAGTCCTGTCTCGCAATGGAAACGGGACCATAAAAAATAATTTCGGCCCTATAACTTCATCATTCAGATTTTGGTTTCCTTAGCCAACGCTTTTTCCCCCCTAACATATGTGAGGGCACAGCCGTTGGTGGATTCCTCTTCCAAGTGAAGAAGTTTCTAAACGTTTTAGTGTGTGGGAATGGATAGTTACCTGACTAATCAGGTCCACTCGTCCACGATTGACAACCTTAGTCAATCCCCACTTACCACCCCGCACTCACACATGATTTCTGTGTTACTTAATTACTACCACATTCTTTTCCCAATTAAAACAATGATTCCTTTTAACTTTCACACTGTATTTCATTAAGACAGCTTTTGAAACAGTATTGAAGACATTCTTTCAGCAAACAAACATTTTTAGACTTAAGACAAGGTACTGTCATTCTGAAGTATCTCTGACCAGTACCGGCTTGTCTCAAGACCACCTATATAGGGGTGAAAAAAACGGCACCCATTCCTTATTTATAAAAACCGGGGTGGAAAAAGCCATCACCCAAAGTCCGGGCACCCATACGCCAACCGGCTGCCCATACAACCGGGCGGTTCCTCTAGGATAAACTTGAAAGTACTATCCACAAACACAAACAAGCACGGGGTAAAGACTCCACGTGTGTTGAGAAAACGGACTCATCCATGATGGTATCTCCATCATTACTCACTACCTGGAGTAAAATATTTCCAAGGAATCAGAGGTGTCTTGAGACAAGCTGTCTTAAGGATGGTCAAACATTTCTTTCCTAGGTCAATCAGTCATAACCCAATCATTTCTTTCCTATTTAAAATCATTGCTCGTTGGTTTCGTGGAAGTTACTTTCCATTTACAGCCAGTTTATACTTCCTGATCTTACGTATGCAATGTTAACTTTAAAAATGAACTTTAAAAGATTTTAAGTGAACAAAATAGAAATCCACCTGGGACTGCGTTCTATATTGGCCTATGGCTAGGCCCAGCCTCATGGTCATTAGTGGCTTTGTTTCGCTTGTTGCTAACATCCTCTTCCTTAGTAAGAGGATTTTCCTTGGTTCTCTTTGGAGCCAGGTCGGCAGCCTTATAAAAAGACTTAATCCATTAGAAGTTTAATTGAATAATCTTCTTTTTCCTTTTTTTACCCAAAAATAAGGATTTTTGGAGTAAGTAGGTATCTTTAATAGTCAATTTGATGAGATATTCCTCCTGTAACTTATTTATGCTACAAGTAATTTCCCATAATTACCATTTTATTTGGGAAGCCCTTTAACTAGGTTTCTCCTTAGTCTATCTTCCATTTAAGTCTTAGTAAATTATAAATTTCTATCGGCTAATGGATTACTCACCCTAAATTATAATTGAATATGTTCTATCTTTAAGAATTTTCATAAATTTGATTTATAACCTTTTCCTCCTATACTTATGGTCTAAATTAGGCAAAATTTTACTGATAGTAATTTGTTATACCATCCATATATGCTGAGGTAATTTTCCCACCCTTCAATAGTGATTTTGGACCTAAGCTATTTATTTGATAATTAGATAAATTCATTTACTAATTTCCTTTCTCTATTTTATACGCAAAATCAGTTACTTTTATTGAAGATAAATACCTAAACTATTTATCTGAGGTTAGGGTATTTATCACGGATTTCTCAAAGTGTGTTCTACCTTTGATATTTATATCAAAGATTTTTGGATTAATCTACTATATTCCCCCTTTTATTTTCTCCTAAACATAATGTAATGTTATTGGGATAATTAGGTAAACTAATTATCTGAGGGTAACATAATTATCATGGGCTTCCTAAGGTAAAATTAACCTTTGATAAATAACTCAAGACATTTTTAATCAATTTGAGAATTTTCTCCTTTTAATTTGTCCTCAAAACAAAGTAATTCTGCTACAGTAATTATGTAAATTAATTATTTGAGCTTCACATAATTATTACGGGTTCCCTAACATGTAATTAACCTCTAATCAACAAATGAAACCAATTTGAATCTATTTGATAATTTTTCCTATTTAATGTGTCCTAAAAACATTGTAATTCTGCTAAAGTAATTAGGTAAATTAATTACCTGAGCTTCACATAAATATCATCGGTTCCCTAGCATACTATTAATCTTTGATAAATAACTTAAATAATTTTGAATCTATTTGCTAATTTTTACTATTTAATTTGTCATAAAAATATAGTATTTTTGCTAAAGTAGTTAGATAAATTAATTATCTGATTTTGAAATAATTATCACAAGTTTCCTAACATGTAATTAACCTCTGATAAATAAATTAAACCAATTTGGATCTATTTGCTAATTTTTCCTATTTAATGTGTCCAAAAAATAGAGTAATTTTGCTAAAATAATTAGGTAAATTAATTATCTGAACTTCATATAATTATCACACGTTTCCTAATATATAATTAACCTTTGATAAATAACTCAAATCATCTTGAATCTATTTGCTAATTTCTCCTAAAAACAGAGTATTTTTGCTAAAGTAATTAGATAAAATAATTTTGAAGCTTGGCATAATTATCACAGGTTTCCTAATGTGTAATCAATCTCTAATAAATAACTCAAACTAATTTGAATCCATTTGCTAATTTTTGCTATTTAATTTGTCCTAAAAATAGAGTATTTCTACTAAAGTAATTAGATAAATTAATCATCTAGGCTTGACATAATTATCACGGGTTTGCTAAAATATAGTTAACCACTGATAAAAAAATCAAATCATTTTGAATCAATTTACTAATTTCTCCTTATTAATTTGTCTTAAAAATAGAGTATTTTTGCTAAAGTAATTAGGTAAAGTAATAATCTGAACTTGACATAATTATCACGGGTTTCTTAACATGTAATTAACCTCTATCAAATAACTCAAGACATTTTGAATCAATTTTATTATTTTTCCCTTTACTTTTGTCTAAAAAATAGTATAATTCTGCCTAATCAATTACAAAAATTACTCAAAAAATTATAAGATAATTTTCCTAGCTTAATGACTATCTAATGCAGCTTTGATAATTATCTCAACTTAATCTAAGCTTAATTAATGTATTTCCCATTAATTTATGATTAATTTGGATAATTTCAATCCTAATATGATAGGATAATTAATTAGCTTAATATTTTTAAGCTTAATTACAACAATCAGAAGAGAATATTTAATTAAGAGAGGATTTATAAGTATACATATGCCTAATCTTTAATTTATTAAGAAAATAGATTAATCTAGCCTTGCTAATTAAGAAGGATTAGGCTAATTATCGTTTAAGTTAATCAACTAGAGCTTGATCTCTAGTGATTTCTGTGTAGCATTCTCTCTAGATGAGAGAGAGTGTGTCAAGGCTCCAAGTCTAAATTTTTATGAAGAGAAGGGTGTCTTTTTATAGCTTTTCTGGGCACCGGGCAGTTTCTGGCAGGTTTTGACACCCCAAGCAGGTCCCCAGCTTGCAAATGGCGCCAACTGCTGCTAAATTAGTCTCTGGAAGGTTCCCCCGAGCTCCACACTGCCCCCATACCTTCCAGAATCGATTTTGGTTGATTTTACTGATTTCTAATGATGAAAATTGGAATATCAGTTAATTTCGAAACCTTAGGATAAGAAAGTCTTTGCTAATAATTATTACTGAAACCATCCAATTTTTATTAACTAATTGAATTCCTATTGTAACCTTCCAGGGCTTGTAACTTTTCTAATCTTTATCGGATTCTGATTCTGAAAATTACTAACCATAATAAAGCTCTGCTTATGATTCCAAAAATACCAATATTAGCCATGATTGAATTCTTCAACAATGGTTTTCAAGTTAATTTTACAAGCTTTGTACAATTTTTAAGGTTTCAGAAACTGGAAACCTTACAATCACCCCAACTTAAGGAATTGAGATGTCCTCATGTCAATCGAAATTGGGAAAATCTTTGCGAAGTGATACTTCATCCTCCCAGGTGGCATCTTCAGTGGGGCAGTCCTTCCATTTTACTAAATGTTCTCTGATAACTCTGTTTCTCAGACTCCTTTCCCTAGTGTCAAGAATACAATCTGGTTGGAGTTCAAGGATTCCCTACTTCTGCATCACAATCTGTTCGTCATCTAGAGTATGTTTTGTATTTGAGATGTAGGGTTTTAGAAGACTGATATGAAATACATTATGGACCTTAAGGTGCTCATGCAATTTTAGTTTGTAAGCTTGATCACTGATTACTTTAATCACTTCATAAGGTCCACAATATTTGGGGCTTAGTTTTTTTGTATTTTCCCAAGGATAGAGTGCTTCTTTTTGGCCGTACCCTTAGAAATACTTTATCCCCTTGTTTGAAAACCCGATCAGACCGTTTTTGATCAGCATGATAATTTTGGCGGTCCTTGGCTGCCTGAATGTCTTGTCTTATGGCTTTGGTTTGGGCATCCATCTCCTCCAACATTTGCTTTGAAGCTTCTACTCTTGTAGTAGGGTCAGAAAAGTTTAGGGTTGATATACATTCATGCCCATAAAGAGCATTAAATGGTGACATCCCAATGCTTTTATGAAAGGAAGAGTTATAGGCAAATTCCACCAGAGGAAGAAATTGGATCCATTTCCAGGGTTCTCTACCACAATAGGCTCTAAGGATGTCTTCAATAACTTGATTCACTCTTTCTATCTGGCCGTTTGTCTGAGGGTGATAGGATGTACTGAAACATAGCTGAGTTCCTAAGGATTCAAATAGAGCTTTCCAAAATTTTGAAGTGAATTTTGTATCTCTATCACTGACTATTCTCTTAGGAAGCCCGTGGAATCTGAAGATCTCTTTGATAAAGAGACGGCTTATGTCTGATGCACTGTAAGTTGTTTTTACAGGCATCAAATGGGATACTTTAGTCAGCATATCCACTACCACCATAATGGAGTCGTAACCCCCTTGAACAGTGGGAAGGCCTGTTACAAACTCCATGCAACATATCCACTACCACCATAATGGAGTTGTAACCCCCTTGAACAGTGGGAAGGCCTGTTACAAAGTCCATGCTAATGAGTTCCCACTTCATTTGAGGAATGTCCAGAGGTTGAAGTTTCCCTGGCATCATTACTCGTTCAGCCTTAATCCTTTGACAGGAAAGACATTGTCTGATGTAGCGAAGTATATCTCCTTTCATTCCTGGCCAGAAATAGCTTTTCCTTATGACATTAAGGGTCTTTGCATAACCAGGATGGCCGGCAACTGGAACGTTGTGTCCTTCATAAAGGATTAACTCCTTTAGGGTTGGATTCTTAGGAATGTAAAGTCGATACTTGTAATAGAGAAGCCCATCCTCAAGTGAATAATCCTTGATTTTGTCTTTCTCTTTCTCTTTTAGGTCCTATTGATTGATAACCTGTAGAAGTTTTTGATAATCCTTATCTTCCAGGGAAGCTTCCTTAACCTTGTTTAGGATTGGATTGTCGACTGTGGAAATAGCCCCAAGAAAAACCTTACAGCTAAGAGCGTCAGCAACCACATTCTCTTTCCCTGGTTTATATTTTATTTCAAAGTCATATTCCTGTAAGATTTATATCCATCTTCTCTGCCTCATGTTGAGCGTTGCTTGTAAGAAAATCCATTTTAAACTCTAATGATCGGTGATTAACTGGAACTTCCCTCCTAGAAGGTACTGCCTCCAGAGTTTTAGAGCATGGATGACAGCTAGGAGTTCTAGACCATGAGTTGGATAATTCAGCTCGTGCATTCTTAATTTTCGAGAAGTAAAGGCGACTAGTCTGCCTTCTTGGTTTAAGACTCCTCCTATAGCAAGATTGCTGGCATCTGTTACTACTTCAAACTCTTGAGTGAAGTCGGGAAGTTTGAGTACAGGGGCTGATGTGAGATTTTGTTTTAGTTTGAGGAAACAATCCTCCTGTTCTTTTCCCCATGTAAGTTTGGCTGTCTTTTTTAGTAGCTGCATCAAGGGTGCGACGATAATTGCATAATCTTTGACGAAGATTCTATACCATCCTGTAATGCCCAAAAATCTTCGAATCTCACTGATCGTTTTGGGTTGTGGCCAGTCTATTATATCTTTAATCTTTGCGGGGTCTACTGAAATTCCTTCAGGGTTTATTATAAAACCAAGATAACTAACTTCTGGCGTGAAAAACACACATTTACTCATCTTGGCATATAACTGATGTTGGCGTAGAAGATGAAGTATTTTGCGTACATGGCCTTCATGCTCCTTTTCATACTTGGAATATACCAGGATATCATCAAAAAACACCAACACAAAATCATCCAGATATTCTCTGAATATATCTTGCATGAGATGGTTAAAAGTAGCTAGAACATTCGTAAGACCAAAAGGCATCAGGATGAACTCATAATGCCGATACCGGGTGTTGAAAGCAGTTTTATAAATATCTGCCTCCTTAATCCGGATTTGATGGTAACCTGATCTGAGATCAATTTTTGTGAATACTTTGGCTCCATGTAATCTATCAAGCAATTCATCGATGCGAGGAATAGGGTACTTATTCTTTACTTATACCTGGTTAAGCCCCCTATAATCGATGCAGAGACGTAAAGATCCATCCTTCTTCTTTTGGAATAGAACAGGCGCTCCCCAAGGTGAAATGCTTGGTCTTATGAATCCCTGTTCAATAAGCTGACGAAGCTGTTCTTTTAATTCAATAGCTTTAGGGAGGGACATTTTGTAGGGTCTTTTTGAAATTGGTTCACTACCTGGAAAGGTTTCTATTTCATGTTCTATATCCCTTGGAGGAGGTAAATTTGAGAGATCCTCCGGAAATATATCTGAGAATTTCTTAAGTCATTCTGGAGTTGTGGCGTCCCTTGAATCATCTACCTTATTAAGTTTTACTACAAAGATCTGTTGCCCCTTACGTAACCCCTGCAGAAGTCGACTAGCCTTGACTAAATGAGCCTTAGGTTTTCCATTTGATCCTTGTACTAGTGTTTCTTCACCTAAGTGAATTTTGAAGGTTAAGGTCCCTTGAGCATAGTGAATTTGAGCTTGATTTTTGATTAACCAATCCATTCCTAGAAGTCAGGGTTCCCCCTAGTTCAAACTCAACTTCCCCAGCTGTAAATCAAGATAGAACCTCTTTCCCATTTGCTAATTCTACCACTAATTTCTTGGTGGGATGTTGGTTCAATTTAAGTTTCCTTAAACATTTAGGGGAGAGAAAAGAGTGTGTGCTACCACAATCTATAAGTAGTTCAAATTTTTCACCTTCTTTGTTTGCAGTGGTTTGGATGACAGCATACTGTTGCCGAGCTCCAGGGTTATCAATGGTGGCAAAAAGAGTAGCTCTTTCATCTTCCTCATCCAGCAAGGTAGGCTCTCCTACTGCAGCATAAGCTCTGGCTCCTCTACCTCTTTCTCTGCCTTGTCCTCTATTGCCTCTACCTCTTTGATTGTTTCCTTGTCCTATCCGAGTCTGAGGAGTGGTTCTGTAGCAACTCGGGGATTTTGCCCCTCAGGACATTGACTCCTGTAGTGTCCCATTCTATTGCATCCATAGCATCTGATGTTTGGAAAGGTCTACTCTATAGTGGCTGCAACTGACACTGCCCTCCGTTGATTTCCTTGGTTATAGTTTCCCCTTGCTCTTCCTCTAAAGTTATTGTAGTTGTAATAACTTTTGGCAGGGGGGTTTCCTTCAGCTACAAGTGGTTTAGCTCTTAGAAGAGAATCTTGAATAGAGATGGGTCTCATAGCTTCCAAGCGGGTACTTCAAGGTTTGTTGAGACCCTGACAAAAATGAGAAATCTGTTGTTCCATAGTCATTGGTGGGGCGTAACGTCTTAAAGACACATATTTGGTGTAGTACTCTTCCAAAGTAAGCCCTAACTGTTTGAGGGCGAAGAATTCATTCATTTTGATAGCTTGGTGAGCTGGAGGAAGATATCTTTCTTTCACTGCCTCCTTCAATCTTTCCCAGGAGGGACTAATGGAAGGGTTATCTCTACAGTATTGTTTCCACCAGAGTTTGGCATCTCCGGTGAGTCAAAAGATTCCTAACATTTCCTGATTTTCCGAAGCAGTTCCTACTGCCGAGAAATGATTATCCATGGCGTCGAGCCAGGCTTCGGTGTCACGTTCTAAGTTGGTTCCTTCTCCCTTGAAAGTTGGGAGTTGAACTTATTTTAACAGTAGCTTCTTTTCCTGAGTGGGAGTATAGAGACTTTTTGCATTTCCCTGAGTTTGTAATTAATGAAAATCTTTTAGTGATTACACTACTTTTGTTTTGTCATGCAAGTTTTCTAATCTATATACTTTTAAAACAATGCAAACAGAAATCTGACAATCATTATCACCATCTCAATTAAACTACACAAGCATGTCATAAAACCATGGTATATACAAAGGTTAATACAACACTGACTCATATTATGTACAAGATGGACTCATACTATGTACAAGATGGACTCATACTATGTACAAGATGAACTCATACTCTATACAATGTGTAATTCTCTAGATCAACATCCTTTTCACCACTGGTGGGTCTGACAGGGGATAAAAAAATATGACATCTTTTGGTCCCCTAAATTTTGGGCCTACCCTCATGGGCCTGATCCTACATGGATATATTACTGTGGCTACCTGATCATATACCCATTGATTTTGTGACACTTCTACCCCATCTATAATAATGGTCTGATCTGGATCTTCAGTCCCACTGAAAAAGAAAACTTCGATGGTCCGAAGTGTTTCTGACTACTTGAGTCTTTTCAGATTGAGTGTCAGTCCTTCTAACTGTCCCGCATCAACCAGGAAAATTCCGCCAAACGGTGATCAGCTGATTCCCCATGTAGGGGGAGGAGAAAACATTAAATCTAACAGTTGCATGATGCTCTTGCGAAGTACAAAGTTATTGGAGCTGCAAGCAACCTCGAACATGATGTTGAAAATCACAAACTTTTGGTAAGCTTGGCTGATATTTTCCTGTATTGATAGGGAAATTCTCATTTCACAATATACCATAATTAAAAATGCAATATAACTTGTGCCTGTTTTTTCAACTTTTACCCTCCTAAGGTTAGGACCTTATTAAACATGCTCTGATACCCCTTGTAAGGTCCCCAATCCCGCCGACACCAAAAACGGGATGGTACCATTGACAGGTCTCTATGCTTACTAAAGTTAGAGTCCTTAAACAAGAAAAATTCCAGGGAATTCACCCTTACCATTGATAATGGTTAAGGTTTATAGCCCTAGAAAGAGACCTAGTCCTGTCTCACAGTGGAAACGGGACCATAACAAAAAATTTCCGGCCCTATAACTTCATCATTCAGATTTTGGTTTCCTTAGCCAACGCTTTTTTCCCCCTAACATATGTGAGGGCACAGCCGTTGGTGGATTCCTCTTCCAAGTGAAGAAGTTTCTAAATGTTTTAGTGCGCGGGAATGGATAGTTACCTGACTAATCAGGTCCACCCATCCATGATTGATCACCTTAGTCAATCCCCACTCACCACCCCGAACTCACACATGATTTTTGTGTTATTTAATTACTACCACATTCTTTTCCTAATTAAAACAATGATTCCTTTTAACTTTCACACTGCATTTCATTAAGACAACTTTTGAAACAGTATTGAAGACATTCTTTAAGCAAACAAACATTTTTAGACTTAGAAGACAAGATACTGTCATTCTGAAGTATCTCTGACCAGTACCAGCTTGTCTCAAGACCACCTATACAGGGGTGAAAAAAAAGACACCCATTCCTTATTTATAAAAACCGGGGTGGAAAAAGCCATCACCCAAAGTCCGGGCGCCCATACGCCAACCGGCTGCCCATACAACCGGGCGGTTCCTCTAGGATAAACTTGAAAGTACTATCCACAAACACAAACAAGCACGGGGTAAAGACTCCACGCGTGCTGAATAAACCGACTCATCCATGATGGTATCTCCATCATTACTCATTACCTGGAGTAAAATATTTCCAAGAAATCAAGGTGTCTTGAGACAAGCTGTTTTAAGGATGGTCAAACATTTCTTTCTTAGGTCAATTAGTCATAACCCAATCATTTCTTTCCTATTTAAAATCATTGCTCGTTGGTTTCGTGGAAGTTACCTTCCATTTACAGCCAGTTTATCCTTCCTAACCTTACGTATGCAATGTTAACTTTAAAAATGAACTTTAAAAGATATTAAGTGAATAAAATAGAAATCCACCTGGGTTGCTCGTCCATGTGCTGTGGGGCAAGTGCCTGTAGACTTTCCGCTGTTGGCCTATGGCTAGGCCCAGCCTCATGGTCGTTAATGGCTTTGTTTCACTTGTTAACATCCTCTTCCTCAGTAAGAGGATTTCCCCTGGTTCTGTTTGGAGCCATATCGGTAGCCTTATAAAAAGACTTAATCCATTAGAAGCTTAATTGAACAATCTTCTTTTTCTTTTTTTTACCAAAAAATAAGGATTTTTGGAGTAAGTAGGTATCTTTAATAGTCAATTTGATGAGATATTCCTCTTGTAACTTATTTATGCTACAAGTAAATTCCCATAATTACCATTTTATTTGGAAAGCCCTTTAACTAGGTTTCTCCTTAGTTTATCTTCCATTTTAGCCTTAGTAAATTATAAATTTCTATCGGCTAATGGATTACTCACCCTAAATTGTAATTGAATATGTTCTATCTCTAAGAATTTTCATAAATTTGATTTATAACCTTTTCCTCCTATACTTATGGTCTAAATTAGGCAAAATTTTACTGATAGTAATTTGTTATACCATCCATTTATGCTGAGGTAATTTTTCCACCCTTCAATAGTGATTTTAGACATTAGGAATTTATTTGATAATTAGATAAATTCATTTACTAATTTTCTTTCTCTATTTTATCCAGAAAAATCGATTACTTTTATTGAAGATAAATATCTAAACTATTTATCTGAGGTTGGGGTATCTATCATAGATTCCTCAAGGTGTATTCTACCTCTGATATTTATATCAAAGGTTTTTGGATTAATCTACTATATTCTCCCTTTTATTTTCTCTTAAAAATAATATAATTTTATTGGGATAATTAGGTAAACTAATTATCTAAGGGTAATATAATTATCACGAGTTTTCTAAGGTAAAATAAGCCTTTGATAAATAACACAAGACATTTTGAATCAATTTGAGAAATTTTCCCTTTTAATTTTTTCTAAAAACAAAGTAATTCTGCTAAAGTAAGTAGGTAAATTAATTATCTGAGCTTCACATAATTATCACGGGTTTCGTAACATGTAATTAACCTCTGATAAATAATTCAAACCAATTTGAATCTATTTGCTAATTTCCCCTATTTAATGTGTCCTAAAAACATAGTAATTCTGCTAAAGTAACTAGGTAAATTAAATTTCTGAGCTTCACATAAATATCATGGGTTCCCTAACTATAATTAACCTTTGATAAATAACTCAAATAATTTTGAATCTATTTGCTAATTTTCCCTATTTAATTTGTCATAAACACAGAGTATTTCTCCTAAAGTAACTAGATAAACTGAATATCTGAGCTTGAAATAATTATCACAGGTTCTACAACATGTAATTAACCTCTGATAAATAAATCAAACCAATTTGAATCTATTTGCTAATTTCTCCTATTTAATGTGTCCTAAAAATAGAGTAATGTTGCTAAAGTAATTATGTAAATTAATAATTTGAGCTTTACATAATTATCATGGGTTTCCTAACATATAATTAAGCTTTGATAAATAACTTAAATCATTTTGAATCTATTTGCTAATTTTTCTTATATAATTTGTCCTAAAAATAGAGTATTTTTGTTAAAGTAATTAGATAAATTAATTACCTGAGCTTGTCATAAATATCATAGGTTTCCTAGCATGTAATTATTTTTTGATAAATAACTTAAACCAATTTGAATTCATTTGGTAATTTTCTTGATTTAATGTCTCCTAAAAATAGAGTATTTTTAATAAAGTAATTAGATAAATTAATAATTTGAGTTTGAAATAATTATCACAGGTTTGCTAACATATTTTTAACCATTGATAAATAACTCAAAGCATTTTAAATCAATTTACTAATTTTTCCTATTTAATTTGTCTTAAAAACGGAGTATTTCTGCTAAAATAATTAGGTAAATGAATAGTCTGAGATTGACATAATTATCATAGATTCCCTAACATATAATCAACCTCTAATAAATAACTCAAGACATTTTGAATCAATTTGATTATTTTCTCCTTTAATTTTCTCTAAAAAATAGTGTAATTTTGCCTAATTAATTATGAAAATTACTCAAAAAATTATAAGATAATTTTTCTAGCTTAATGAATATCTAATGCAGCTTTGATAATCACCTCAACTGAATCTAAGCATGATTAATATATTTTCCATTAATTTATGGTTAATTTGAATAATTTCAATCCTAATATGATAGGATAATTAATTAGCTTAATATTTCCAAGCTTAATTACAACAATTAGTAGAGAATATCTAATTTAAAGAGGATTTATGAGTAAACATAGACCTAATCTTTAATTTATTAAGAAAATAGATTAATCTCGCCTTGCTAATTAAGAAGGATTAGGCTAATTATCGTTTAAGTTAATCAACTAGAGCTTAATATCTAGTGAATTCTGCGTAGCGTTCTCTCTAGATGAGAGAGAGAACTTGATACACTCTCTCTCTCTCTCTCTCTCTAGATGAGAGAGAGTGTATCAAGTCTCTGAGTCTAAATTTTTATGAAGGGAAGGGGATCTTTTTATAGCTTTTCTGGGCACCGGGTAGTTTCTGGCAGGTTTTGACACCCCAAGCAAGCCCCCAACTTGCAAATGGTGTCAACTGTTGCTAAATCAGTCTCTGGCAAGTTCCCTCGAGCTCCACACTGCCCCCATACCTTTCAGAATCAAGTTTGGTTGATTTTACTGATTTCTACTGATTTTACTGATTTTACTGATTTCTAATGATGAAAATTGGAATATCAGTTAATTCTAGAACCTTAGGATAAGAACGTCTTTGCTAATAAATATTACTGAAACCATCCAATTTTTTTAAACTAATTGAATTCCTATTGTAACCTTTCAGGGCCTGTGACTTTTCTAGTTTTTATCGGATTCTGATTCTGAAAATTACTAACCATAGTAAAGCTCTGCTTATGATTCCAAAAATACCAATATTAGCCATGATTGAATCCTTCAACAGTTTTTTTCAAGTTAATTTTACAAGCTTTGTACAATTTTTAAGGTTTTGGAAACTGGAAACCTTACACTTTGTAGCTTTTTGGAACCCCAATTTTTTTGCGATGTAAAAATTGATGTAATTTATTCGCTATTCTTTCTCCTACTCTCTTGTCTTGTTCTCAATTGTCTATTTTATTTTGCTAACTTCGAGGTTGAGAATGGAACCGGTCCCCCCTCCAATAGGCATTTGTATTATAGCTTCTTCCATTAAGAGAGACTTGGTACAATACAATCTTTGTGTTCCTTGTGACCTAGGTGATGCAATGAAGATGGAAAGCTTCATGCATCACAAGCATAACATAAACTTTGTAGAAAGAATTAACTATCCCAAGCGTCAGTCCCAAGGCCGCAAACACCTTCGAAGGTGGAGAGAGCTAGCGGGGAATGAGGATAGGGAAGAGGAAGAAGAAACATTCCATAGGAGAAAGAAATAGTTCCTCACTTATCATCACTCTTCTTGCTAGCATACATAATAGCATAGTGATGAAGATGGAGAAGATGACAAGCTTAAGCATTGAAGCATGGCTCTTGGTTGGATTTGCATTCCATAGCCAAGAGTGTTGGCGTAGGCTCTCACTTCTCACAAGCTTGGAGAAGGAGGTGGAGTTCCTTAACTTTCACCAAGTGAGAATGAATTCACAAAATGAGTGTGTGTGTGTGGTGTATATCCCCCCCTCCCACCCTCCCCCCCCTCAACACACCCCTTGCTTGATTGGGGTGAGTTCTACCCTTTTTTCATGTCTCAAGCTCATTGGACCCCTCTCCCCCTAACCAATCACATACAACATGCATTTTAAGTACATGGGTAGCAGGGGTGCCCTTTGGGTGAGTGGGAGGTTAAGTCAAAGATTCTCCTAAATTTGGGGCTTTCCCCCTCCGTTCTAGGTCTCTTTTTAACTCAAGCACCTTTCCCCCCATGCATAGGAAGCTTCTCAAGCACCTTCCTCATCAAGCATGACAAGCACCTAAAGCACCTTAGTTATCAAGCACGTCGACAAGCACCTCAAGCATCTTAGTCAGCAAGCACGACAAGCACCTCACGCTTAGGTCGGGCTCCCACTTCATGCTCAGTCCTAGCTTGCCTAAGGTCAAAGGACTTTTAACACTAACCATTGGAGGTCTTTAATAAAGCTAACCCGGTCTTTTAAGCTCCATTAGATGCACGTTTCTCTTTGATAGACCATCTCCTTTTGGATCCGTATTGAGATGTAACCATCTCCCCTCTTGGTTCCCTGCTGAGATAAGTCTAGAAGCACTTATTGCACATTTCTCTTTGGTAGACCATCTCCGTTTGGACCCGTATTGAGCTGCAACCATCTCTCCTTTTGGTCCCCTGCTGAGATAGGTTTAGAAGCACATGTCTCTATTCTAACTCTTGTTCCCGTTTATTCTCCCACATTAAATGATCAGTTTAATATGAGAAAATCATTTGGTAGGCTTGATATTAGATTTTATGACATTGCCTCTCTCTTGAAATCATAGTCGTCCTCGACTATGAGGTAGAGAAGATAAAGCCTAGTCATTAGTTTATGTTTCTTAGCGGGTAGAGGATCCCTTTTTACCCTACGACATCATTCCAAGATGGATGACTAATCCAATTGGTGCTTGGGAGACATAGCTGTGGCAAGCATGTCTGCTCTTTAGTCCATATCATACTTCCAAAGTAGAGTGACAAGTTCTACTTGGTGTTCGGGAGACGTCGTCACCACAAACATGATTCTAAGCATGCATGCTTCTTAAATTTGTGCACAATAAAAAGAGAACCAGTCTTATAAGACCAAAACATTGTTAGTTTAAAATGCATTTTCACATGCTTATTTTAAGGCATCATTGTAAGCATTGACAAGGTTCATATTATCCTTAAGCTAGGTTATTTGCATCCCTCTAACATCTTTAAAAGAATCATTCTTAAACTTAATAAGATATCGTCAGATAATCTTACCTTTTCTTAATACCCTGTCTTCATGTCATAAGATGGACTCAGATTGAAGTACTTGATCTCCAACTTTTGGAGGGCCTGCAAGTATTGCTTCTTTTGATGTCGCTCCTTTGTAAGGCTTACATAGTCTCTCATGGAAAACATGGTGCATGAGCCAATGGTTGGGGCAACTTTAATTGATAAGCCATCTCATTGATTGGCTTAAGAATCTAAAAAGGAACATAGTATCTTTTTGCTAGTTTAGCATAATACTCTTGGTGGCCCATAGGATTCTTGCCCGTAGTGGGCCCGTAGTATGCCTTAGACGAGCCTTGAGAAACTTTAGAAAGAGCCAATCATTTTACTTAAAGGCTAAGTCTCTTTTGTGCTTATTAGTAGCAGTCCTTTTTGCCTTTGCTGTGAGATGGATATTACCATTTTAATCTTTCGAAAGATTCTTGTAAGTCTTGGCTATATGCATCAGTAGCGAAGATCTTCCCATGTATACTTTAAGTAGTAAGGGACTTTTGGATCTACCCTCTTTAACTTCGAAAGGTGCTTTTACCATAGAAGTATGTACAATGTCATTGTACGCATACTCTATAAGAGGTAGGTTTTTCTCTCATTGAGAATGTTGATCTACTTCCATGACATAGGTGTTTAGTAGATCAAGAATCGTTAGATTAGTTTTTTCACTTTGGTCATCCATTTGTGGATGATAAGCCGAAAGAGAAATTTAATCTACTTCCTAGATTCTCAAAGAGACCCTTCTAGAAATTATTGGTCATTGTCCGACACTATGGATGTTGGAAAGACATGATGCTTGAAAATTTGAGATCTGAAGATGTTTGCCATTTGATGTGCCTTAATAGTCTTTTTGACATGCATAAAGTGTATTTTCTTGTTAAGCATGTTGACTAAAACAATCCAAGTTGCTTCCCTCCATCAAATTTCAACTTTTGATATACCACGCATTTTGAAACATACTCTTGTATGTTTACTTTTCATGGTAGACCAACAAAAATATATTTCTACTCCTTGAAGAGTAGATTATGGATTCCCTTTTTTGGCCCACATAAGGAGAAGTATGGGATTCATACACTGACTTTCCTATTGTATGGGTGAGTAACACATAGCCTATTGCCGTTTGGAAGATAACCATCCTTCAAGGTGAATGGTTCTTTTTTCTTCCCTATTGCAAAGGCTGTAAATACATACTTAAAGTCTCGATAAGTAGCATACTCATCTATCATAAAAGATAGATCATTGTGAGTTTCTATAAACACCACATTTACCCTTGGTCATTGTGAAAGTGCATCGACCACTTGATTGTGCTTGCCAACAATGTGAGCAATATGAAATCTAGATTGCAAAAGAAAATTTTCCCACCTCATTTGTTTATCGGAGAGCTTGGTTTGTGTCATGAAGTTCTTGAGGCTTTGTGATCCATTCGTAGGATGAATGGAGTCCCCAAGAGATAGTGTTTTCATGTGTTTAGGGCATATAGAATAGCTAGTCCAATACTCACTTATCGAAGTTGAGTCTTTGGCTCTCATATGCTATGGCATGCCCTTCTTGAAGCAAAATAGATCCAAGGCAATCACCACAAGCATCACATTGGACCTTAAATGTCTTTGACAGATCTAATAGTGTGAGCACACGTTGAGAGATAAGCTTCTCCTTAAGCTTCTTGCTATTTTGCAGTCCATGAACACTTAACGTCCTTTTTTGTTAAGTCATGTAATGGACCCACATACCTACAAAGCCTCGTACCTCCTCTAGATTCCTTGGATTAGGCCATCTTTTTATTACCTCTGACTTTGTTGCATCCATACGGATGCCATCTTTAGAGATAATATGACCGAAGTATTGAATCTCTTGTAGGAAAAATTCACTTTTCTTTTGATTAATGAAAAGATTATTCTCTCTCACAACTTGAAAGATTACCTCCTTCTGTGAATTGTTTTGAAGTGGTTATTTGGTGCTGTCGCGGTTGATTCTTGACTTGGAGTGTCCAAGTTTGTTACAGAGGTGTCGCTTGTACTCTTCAGGTAAATTTGAATGGCCTAAAGATTTTTTTCCATCATGAGTTTGGATGCATCTGGAGCATTTGTCAGGCCAAAACTTGTAACTTGTCAAATAGATCTTCTACCCGCTACACGGGAAATCTATTTTTGATAGTGATCTTATTTAGTGCTCTATAGTCAAACCACATGTGATATGTGTCGTCTTTCTTTTGCACTAAAAGCAATGGTGAACAAAATGGAAAGGAGCTAGACCTCACCATTCCTTTTTCCACCAATTCATGCACTTGCCTCATGATCTCCTCTTGTTGAGCTTGTGAAAATCGATAAGGAGGCTTGTTAGGCGGTGAGCTTCCTGGTAGGAGCTCAATTGCATGGTCATCGTCCCTCATTTTAGAGGTAGTTCAGTAGGGATGTCATCAATGAAAACATCTTGGAATACATTTAGGAAATTAGACAAGTCTAATCCCTCTTGATTCCCTTTATTGCAGGGATATGGTGCTCCCCAACTCATTAGCATCTATGTACATGCTCTTTTCCATGTAGGTGAAGTAGATTCTCCTCTCAAGGAACTTCATGTTGGAAGCCATGCGGTTAAACCATGGTGCCCCACCAATGACACTCATGTTTACGATGGGAGATGAAGAAATCCTCTTTGTCCACATAGCTTTGGACATGAAGCCTTAATTTTTCAATTAAGGAAGTAACTAAGACGTTGGAAAGGGGGAAATGTGAAAACAACCAGCACACAATTTAAATGCCTCTCTATAGCCCAATGGTTCCACAAGACCCCTATCCCCTATTGAACACACACACACACACACACACACATACCCAATCTGCCAACAATTGTTGTCCAAGCCCGTTCCCAACCAGCCTTAACTGCATACAATCAAAGCACCCAACACCTCACCCTCACCTAGATTCATGCTATTCAATATTGACTCACACACAATCACTTGCAACATCTTTGGAAGACACCAATATTTCCTTGAACTTTCAAAGTCTACAACAGGCACTAGCTTTACAACCAATTTCAATCTCTTTTACATACACCACCCGCCCTTACACACATATACTTGGGCAAACAATTAATCATGAGAGTGAGGGAGAGATAGAAAATAGTCATTTAAATATCAAGAATATAGAAGTTATGCCGATGTAGACATAATTGCGCACATATGCTGACTTGTCGCCTCGCTTGTGTCGATTCCAAAGCACATACAAAGGGGAGCTTGTAGCCTCTAAACACTAGGCCTCCGACTTGCTTCATATACACAACAGCTAGGGTGTGATAGGCTGGTATAGACGAACCAACCCTCACTTAACTGTGCTGGCGAACTTCTCACAGCACCCGAAGGCCACCGCAGGTATCATCCCTGTACCCACCTTGCTTGGTGGACTTCTACCAGCCCTTCATGACCCCACAACAACACTCGGCCACCCCTCTTCTTCCTTCGATCTCCTCTCCATCCAGATGACGGCACCAACCTTTTTTCATCCAACCAGCGCCTTCTTTTCTTCCCCTGTACTGCTCACGGGATGCGGCCCTTTCTACAGACCATGCTCATGCACTCAAGCCACCCTACATTGGCCCCTCTCGGCCTCTGTATCACTGCCACCTTCATCTCCCCCCGATTGTGGTCTCTACAGTCTCCCTTGATGCATTCAGAGCCGTTCCCACTATACAATAGCATCACCAAACTGTTGCTCTCTTGACCTCCCCTTCTCTACTCCAATAAGGTGCCCCTTTTCTTGTATGGAGCCCGCCACCCTCCTGTGCTCACTTGCTCGGCCAGCCCCTCGTCACCTGTGACGTTGTCCTCCTCATCAGCCCTCTGGCGGCTTCTCACTTTTTACTTCGTGTAACCCAAGCCAGGCATCCCCCAATCTCCAGCATCTTGGCTTGCTCACCTCAGCCAACTACCCTCCTTAACTCTGTTGGCAGCCACCCCCTTGAGCTCGCAGCCCTCGTTGGCTTCTCACTGACGTCCTCAGCCCCTTGCACTAGTAGCCCCTTCAACTGACGGCCCTCCTCCTGATCTTTTTCGGCCCTTTCCATGCATCAAGACATCTGCACTCCTGTTTTTGCTAACCACCACGTGCAGGTCATTGCTCCCGACTCTCCTCTCTCCTCCTTGTGCAATCGCCGTGTCCTGCATGCCAGCCCTCCAGATGGTGGAACCTCCTCCTCTTTCCCTTGCTACGTTGCTGCAGGTCGTAGCGCCGCCACCTTCCATCAATAGAATTACTCCCTTTTTGTTTAATTTTCAGCTTTCACCCCATTAGTTTTTAAAAGATCCCTATTAGGCCTCGTTTCACACATGCCTGCAACCGTCGAAGGTCGAAAACCTTCACCACATTACAAAGCACATGCTTAACTCCTTGACACCCCCTTTAAGGCGTAGCCGCATATGAAGCTTTGTCGAAAAGGGCATTTCTCACGCCGATAACCATATGGCCGCAACCTGATATAACTCGTTCTATATAATGGATCTCATATAAAAAAGCATCTCACCGGGAGTGGCATGACTACCATGACCGTTGACAAACTAGAGCCACCACACTATGGCTCGTTTTGAGAGAGATATCTAGCAATCTTCAATACCTTTTAGCATCCTGACCAATAGGGTGGAAATCCATCCTTGTCCTGCTAAATGTCACATACTGCATACATATCCCAATTGGACTTTTTTCAACACTTCATCAGGTATAGCTTTGATCGTCCACCCATCTGCTTCCAACTCTCCATGCACCAGGTTCTGACATGTCCATGGGCGGACCAAATTTGGGTGCACCATCATTGCCCACCCCCTCGTTGAGCATTTACTTAACCATAGTATTATTTAGGTAGAAGAAGACTGCATATGATAGAATGATGTAAAATAGGTAATATAGTGGCTCTATAGATAGGATAGAGATAGAGAGAAAATTGTCTGCTACTGCATCATCCTCTAGGATCAAATGGAAAGCTCAAAGCTTCCCCAAGCATAGTGTAAGCTCCACCTGTTCAAAAGTAAAACATTGGCTGTGGCCATCCACCTCTAAAACATGCATATCCAAGCCTTCCTTTGCACTTGTAGGCCAGTAGATAGGCCACCCTAACAACTCTTCGTAGCATGGAACTTTGTCACCCTGCATCCATAATCCTTCCTGCCAACCATAAGTATACTTTCTAACACTTGAAGCACCGGTACCACAAGCTTCTATCATGCAATCGTCTAGAGAACCCTCCATATCATCATCTTTATCATATGAGCACTGAGACCTGCATAGTACCCCTTGCAAAGCAACCTGGAACAACATAGCTATCAACAATACAACACATAGATTCAAAACCATGCCATTTGCTTAAGCCTGCTACATAGGCAAGCAAACCTGTTCCCTTTGCAAACCTGTATCCAAACCCTCTGTAAATGGCTCCAAGGCCACCTTTTCATACTCAAGAGTATGACTTGCTAGAGCTTCAACCTGTTCATCAAATACCTCATCTCTTGCAAGGTTGGCGGCACCTTCCTCGTTGCATGGAGCATCACTCTTATAGGCTGCACCTGCATCAGTTTCCATAGAGTCATCTACCGGAGCTAGGTCTCCACGGCCACACACAAACTCCGAAACTTCAAAGTGCACCTTGACATGCCCACCTAGGCAGAGTTGCCCCACCCCCTGCATAGACAAATCAACTTGACCTACCACTGCTTCTGTTCCTAGTTCCTGCAAGTCATCCTCAAAAACCTGCTCTTCAATTAAGTCGGATGCACAATCAAACCATACGTCTTCCTCCAATAGGGACTCACCATCACGAGACACAAGATAGGGCTATTCGACTTGCCGGTTCAAACAAGGCATCTCCACACTTGCACTATGCCCCTCTTTTACCTTCAAATGACTGGCAGGCAACTCGTATACATCTTGTTCCCCTTCATCTATATGAAAAACATCATAACTTTCATACCTAGAAGAGATGGATTCTGTCTCCCACATGCTATCTGTGTCCAAACTGCTGCTCGAGCTATGAGAACTGTCAGACTCCTCTTTTGAACTTTCCGATTCTTGAACCACTGCTACCTTCCTCGTTGTGCTGGTTCTGGAACCAACACTTTTCTTTAAGATCCTCTATCACCTCGTCCTCTTGAGCAAGCAAATTGGGTGGTACTCTGAATATGCCTCTCAGTATCTTTTGAGGCCTGGTTGGCACTTGTTCTACCTCTTCTATCATGGCTCCACTTTCACGAACTTTGATCAAATGCATATCAATAAAAGAAGGATTTTTAACCTCGTGATAGACACCCATTTGCTTGAACTTAGGTCCACTGGCTGTCGCGAGTATAGACTGCAATAATCGTGCCTCCATCTTCTTCTTCATCTTTCGACTCTTTGATCTGGCAACTTCGACAGCTTAATCAAAGGTCCTTGGATCTTCATAATCCACTCGCTCACAGACATAGGGATGCAAGCAAGATAGAAACCTTTCCCGCTTAAAATATCCCGCATTTGTTGCTTGGGTAGCAGCCGCAAAATCCCCCCAATAAGCTTCAAGTCTATCAACAAAAGCATCAAAATTTTCACTTACGTCCTGTTGCAAACCTTTGATCTTTGACACCACCTTTCGATACCTTTTTAGAAAGTGCTCTCGAAATCCGATCCAATTCTGCTTGTGCACATCTTCTAAGCCATCGAACCAAACTTTTGATTTACCTCGCAGCACCAAACATAGAGTCTGGAGCTTTGCTTCATCACCTGGCATCCGCAATACCGTCAGCATAAATAACTCAAAATCGGCAATCCAATTGTTTGCATCTTCATCTCCTTTGAACACCTAACCAAACTTTTGCTTCATCTTGATTCACGAACACTCGGTCAGGAAGCAATCAGTGGATCCTTACTGGGGGTACCACAAGATGGAAAGGGGAAAATGTGAAAACAACCAGCACACAATCTAAATGCCTCTCTATAGCCCAGTGGTTCCACAACAACCCTATCCCCTATTGAACACACACACACATACCCAATCTGCCAACAATTGTTGTCCAAGCCCGTTCCCAACCAGCCTTAACTGCATACAATCATAGCACCCAACACCTCACCCTCACCTAGATTCATGCTATTCAATATTGACTCACACACCATCACTTGCAACATCTTTGGAAGACATCATTATTTCCTTGAACTTTCAAAGTCTACAACAGGCACTAGCTTTACAGCCAATTCCAATCTCTTTTACATACACCACCCTCCCTTACACACATATACTTGGGCAAAGAGTTAATCATGAGAGTGAGGGAGAGATAGAAAATAGTCATTTAAATATCAAGAATATAGAAGTTATGCCGATGTAGACGTAATTGTGCACATATGCGTGACTTGTCGCCTCGCTTGAGTCGATTCCGAAGCAGATACGAAGGGGAGCTTGTAACCTCTAAACACTTGGCCTCCAACTCGCTTCATATACACAACAGCTAGGGCGTGATAGGCTGGTATAGACGAACCATCCCTCACTTAACTGTAGCTGGCAAACTTCTCACATCATCCGAAGGCCACCGCAGGCATCATCCATGTACCCACCTTGCTTGGTGGACCTCTACCAGCCCTTCATGACCCCACAACAACACTCGGCCACCCCTCTTCTTCCTTTGATCTCCTCTCCATCCAGATGATGGCACCAACCTTTTTTCATCCAACCACCACCTTCTTTTCTTCCCTTGTACTGCTCACGCGGTGTGGCCCCTTTCGACAGACCATGCTCATGCATTCAAGCCACCCTACATTGGCCCCTCTCGGCCTCTGTATCACTACCACCTTCATCGCCCCCCGATTGTGGTCTCTACAATCTCCCTTGATGCATTCAGAGCCGTTCCCACTATACAATAGCATCACCAAACTGCAGCGCTCCTGACCTCCCCTTCTCTACTGCAACAAGGTGCCCCTTTTCTTGTATGGAGCCTGCCACCCTCCTGTGCTCACTTTCTCGGCCAGCCCCTCGTCACCTGTGACGTTGTCCTCCTCATCAGCCCTCTGGCGGCTCTTGGGGTTAAATTTCGAGCGCTAGTGCCCTACGTGGCACTAGCAGTTGCCGTCGATTTCAAAAGTGTTGAGCTTTTTAATGGCAACGGCTGCTGCCACATAGGCAGCAGCGCTCGAAATTTATCATCGCCCGCGATTTTTTCGGCCCTTTCCATGCATCGGTACATCTGCACTCCTGTTTTTGCTAACCACCACGTGCAGGTCATTGCTCCCGACTCTCCTCTCTCCTCCTTGTGCACTCGCGGTGTCCTGCATGCCAGCCCTCCAGATAGCGGAACCTCCTCCTCTTTCCCTTGCTGTGTTGCTGCAAGTCGTAGCGCCGCCACCTTCCATCAATAGAATTACTCCCTTTTTGTTTAATGTTCAGCTTTCAGCTCCATTAGTTTTTAAAAGATCCCTATTAGGCCTCGTTTCACACATGCCTGCAACCGTCGAAGGTCGAAAACTTTCACCACATTACAAAGCACATGCTTAACTCCTTGACGCCCCCTTTAAAGCGTAGCCGCGTATGAAGCTTTGTCAAAAAGAGCATTTCTCACGTCGATAACCATATGGCCGCAACCTGATATAACTCGTTCTGCATAATGGATCTCATATTAAAAAGCATCTCACCGGGAGTGGCATGACTACCATGACTGTTGACAAACTAGAGCCACCACACTATGGCTCGTTCTGAGAGAGATATCCAACAATCTTCAATACCTTTTAGCATCCCGACCAATAGGGTGGAAATCCATCCTTGTCTTGCTAAATGTCACATACTACATACATATCCCAGTTGGACTTTTTTGAACACTTCATCAGGTATAGCTTTGATCGTCCACCCATCTGCTTCCAACTCTCCATGCACCAGCTTCTGACATGTCCATGGGCAGAGCAAATTTGGATGCACCAACGTCTTGTCCCTTGATAGATCCATTGGCTTTCAATGCATTTCCCATCTCGTGGGCTTGTATGCCTAGCTTAGTGGTCAACTCCATGGATATGAATTTGGGAGTTGAACTAGGGTCAAACAAAATAAAGTCATCATGCTCTTTCATCTTCCCCCAAGCATAGGAAAGGAGAAATCCTTGGCAATGAGTATCCTCTTTTGGAGCTTCAAACATAGAGGCTCTAGGAGTCTCATTGTGGGCATTTCTCTTGGGACAAGGACGATAACCATGGCCTTGCTCCCCAGACTTAAAACATTTGTGGTCCTTACGAAAAGCTTCTAGCTCTTTAGGAGAGAAGTTATATTTACCTTTGTAAACTCTCTTCTCCTTGGACCGATTGTTGTTGTTCTTGTTGGAATATCCTTGGTAAGAATTTTGGGCATTGGTTTTCCCCTTTGCATTACTTTATTTTCCATGGGCTTGACATTCCGTCTATCCCTTATTGGAAATTGATGCACGAAGCAACCATGGTGTGGTGGATTACTTTGGTGATAGAACTTGGCCATTAAGAGTTGACATACTCGGCCATCTCTTTGGGTAATCCCGCAAAGAATTGTTGCTTTTTCTTGGCAAAGTCTATCTTTTGAAAGATAGTAGCCTTGAGATGTAAATCCCAAAACTTGTCCACATATTTGTGGATAGACTCATGAGAGAGAAGCTTTAAACTTCACCATTTGGTAAGCACTTTGTCCTTTGCATCACTTGCAAGGAATTGCTTCATGATAAAAACTCATAGAGTTTTCCATGTCTTTGGGGCTTCGTCATTGCCACGAAGGCTAGCCCACCATTGACGAGCCAATTTTTGGAAGTGCATAGCTACATGGTATAGCTTGGAGGACTCCGTGAATCCCTCATCTCCAAAGGCCACATCAAATTGTTAGATGAAGGCCAATACTTTGTCAGTATGTGTAGCCGCCCTTAGATAGCCAAGTCCAAGCAGGACTCTCCCATGCGTCCATGTGTAGCCGCTTTTGGATAGCCAAGTCCAAGTAGGAATCTCCTTGCTACTAGATCCTTATTGTATTCATCATTTCTTATAATGTATGCAATGCAAGTGATCTCCTTCTCCAAGCTTGAGAACTAGAGAGTCTACACCAACAACTCTTGGCTATGGACTGCAAATCCAAGCAAGAGCCAAGCTCCAAGCATGGTCATCATCTTCTCCATCTTCATTACTATGCTAAGGTATGCTCTAAGAGTGATGATATGTGAGGATAATAATTCTTTCTCGTATGCTACATCTTCTTCCTCTTCACTTCCCTCACTCCCTGCCAACTCTCTCATCCTTTGAAGGTATATGAGGTCTTGGGATTGAGGCTGGGGACAAGTTCTTGTCAATTCCAAGTAAGTAAATTGTTGTTTTGGCTGTAATTTTGGTGCATGAAGCTTTTCATCTTCTTGGCATCGACAAGATCTCAAGGAAAACAAATATTGTATTGTAACACGTCTCTCTTTATGGGAGAATATATAATAAAGCCTTTTGGAGGGGGGACTGGCTCCAAGTAAATCCGGTCCTCAATTGTTGTCAATGTTTCTCTCTTTTATAAGTATTGTTCATGCCAAGCTTACTAGGTGTAATGTTTGTGTTTCTATCTACAATCACACACTCTCTCTCTCTCTCTCTCTCTCTCTCTCTCTCTCTCTCTCTCTCTCTCTCTCCATTAGGAATTCTCTTAATGAAATGCTCACCACTATCACTTTAGTTCCGCTACAATCAATGTTATTAACCTAATTCCATTACATTGGTATTAGGGCTATTGGTTTCTCTTTTCTTGCTTAAGAAGAGAGAGGTCCTTAAGCTTTCCACGAGGGGTTTTGAAGTTAACAAAGAACAAGTTAGCGTACACATATAATTAATTTTTAGCATGGCTGACAGTAATAAAAAGAGTAGAATGTATATTGATGACTTTGATTTTGCACATGAAGCTGCTACCAATGATGCGTCTATGTGAATTATATTGTCACTAGGCTACAACAAGCCATGGGCAACCCCGTTCTACAAGGTGAAGTTTTCCAACAACTTCGCACCCATGGGATTCTCCAAACTCCCCAAAAAGGGAGAGAGCCTATGAAGCCTCTTGTCGAAACTTCTAGAAGAAGACTCTCTCCGGTGATGAGAGAGGAGGATGAATCATACGAAAGAGAAAGAAGTGAGTCTCCAAACCCTTCGGAGGATGTGGCTCCACGAAGACGGCTGCCACAAAGATCTCCAACTCCTCCCAAGAGGAAAAGATCACCTGATAGTCCTTCTCCTCGTAATTCCAAGAAGGAAGAGAGGAATCAAAAGAAGAAAAAGGAGATAAAGAGGTCACCCTCTTATCGATCTTTATCACCTTCCTCCTCTTTTGATGAAAGTAGCGGATTATCCCCGAAAGAGTCCAAGAGGAGAGGGCATCAAAAGTCTTATGCTGCTTGGAAAAGGTCCTACAAGCTCAAGAAGTTCAAAGAGGGAGGAAATAACTTCTCTTTTTTCACCTATGATGGCACCTTTGGTGCCATGGACAAAGTCTTGACGTTTATCCAGCAATTTGACACAGCCTTTGGAGATGAGGGCTTCACTAAGTCCTCTAAGCTATGCCATGTAGCTATGTATTTTCAAAATTCTTACAGACAATGGTGGGCTAGTCTAGAAGCTAATGGCAAAGCTCCAAAGATATGGAAATCTCTAAGAGCTTCCATAATGAAGAAATCTCTTGCAATCAATGCCAAAGACAAAATTCTCACCAAATGGCAAAGCTTGAAGCTGTCTCCCTACGAGTCTATCCACAAGTACGTGCACAAGTTTTGGGATTTACATCTAAAAGCTATTGTCTACCAAAAAATAGACTTTGGAGAACAAAAACAACAACTTTGTGCTGGGCTATTTGAAGACATGGCCGAGTCTGTCAACTCTCAAAGGCCTAGGAACATTATTGAAGTCATACACCATACCATGGTTGCTTCACAAATTAACTTCCAACAAGGGGCTAAGAGGAATTCTAAGCCCATGGAAACTAAAGACCAAAATGACCCTAGAGGGAAGAACAATGCTCAAAATTCTTCTCAAGGCAACTCTAGCAACAACAAAAACAAAGTTAAGAAGAAAGGATTCTACAAAGGTATGAATAGACTCTCTCCCAAAGAGTTAGAGCGTTTTCGCAAAGACAACAAATGCTTCAAGTGCGGGGAGTAGGGAGATGGCTACCACACTTGCCCCAAAAGAAATGCACACAATGATCCACCTAGGGATTCTATGGTTGAAGCTCCAAAAGAGGATACTCATTGCAAAGGATCACCCCTTTCCTATGCTTGGGGAAAGGTGAGAGAGTATGATGCCTTTATCTTTTTTGACCCTGGCTCCACTCACAAATGCATATCAACGTAGTTGGTCTCTAGATTAGGCATACAATCTCATGAGATGGGAGACACTGTGAAGGCCGATGGAGCTTTGAAGGGGCAAGAAGCCGCAGTTACTCCCTTGATTGGAAAATTGAGGCTTCATGTCCAAAACTATGTCGACAAAGAAGATTTCTTCATCTCAGCATGAGGATGTTATCTTAGGGGCACCATGGTTTAATTGCATGGATGCCAATATGAAGTTACCTGAAAGGAGAATATATTTCAATTATAGAGGAAAAAAACATGTACATAGATGTTATTGAGTCAGGTCGCACCATACCCCTTGTAAATATTCCTGCTTTTGATAACTCAATGAAAAACTCAATTTCTGTAGGTACATGATTTTTGTTAAAGAGTAAATAAATGATCCTAATGTTTTACTAAATAAAAATGGTAGGAATCAAGAGGAATAGAGTTTTCTACTTTCCTAAATAAATTTGAAGATGTTATTATCGATGATATCCCTGGAGAGCTACCTCCAAAACGAGGGGTTGATGATCATGCAATAGAGCTTCTAGTTGGAAGCTCACCGCCTAATAAGCCTCCTTATCAAGTTTCCCAAGCTCAACAAGAGGAGATCATGAGGTAAGTGCATGAAATGGTAGAGAAAGGGATGTTGAGGCCTATCTCTTCTCCATTCTGTTCATCAGTCCTTCTAGTACAAAAAAAAGATGGCACATACCGTATGTGTGTCAATTACAATGCATTAAATAGGATCACTATCAAAAATAGATTTCCCATGCCACGGGTAGAAAATCTATTTGATAAATTGCAAGGGTCTACCTACTTTAGTAGAATTGACCTTAAAAGTGGCTATGATCAGATAAAGATAGAGAATGAAGATATTATTAAGGGTGCTTTTTGCATGACGTTTGGTCTTTATGAATCCTTGTCATGCCTTTTGGCTTGACAAATGCTCCGACCACATTCAATCGCTTAATGGAGAAATTTTTTAGGCCCCGCTGCAAGTTTATTGGAGTGTTCTTTGATGACATTATTATCTAATCCAATTCTCTTGAGGAGCATAAGCAACATCTCCAGGTAATCTTTCCAGTTTTGAGAGAGAATAAGCTTTTCATTAATCAAAAGAAGAGTGAATTTTTCCTACAAGAGATTCAATACTTAGGTCACATTATCTCTCAAGATGGCATCGGTATGGATCCAACCAAGTTAGAGGTAATAAAAGCATGGCCTAATCCAAAGAATCTACACAAGCGATGAAGCCTTATTGGTATGTGTGCATTACTACAGACGCTTCATAGAAAAAATCTCGCTAATAACAGGACCATTACATGAATTAGCAAAAAAGAACATTAGATATACATGGATTGCAAAGAGAAAAATGCTTTTGAGAAACTCAAACAGAAGCTTATCTCTCAAAGTGTGCTTACCCTACCAAATCTCTCAAAACCCTTTGAGGTTCAATGTGATGCTTGTGGTGACTTCCTTGGAGCAGTTTTGCTTCCAGAAGGACATGCCATAGCATACGAGAGTCGAAGACTCAACTCCGATGAGTGAGTATTGGGCATATCTGAAAAAGAGATACTAGATGTTCTACACGTCCTAGACTCATGGAAGCAGTATCTTTTGGAAACTCCATTTATCCTAAGAACGGATCACCAAAGCAACAAGTGCTTCATGATGCAAATCAGGCTCTCCGAAAAACAAATGAGATGAAAAATTTTTCTTTCACAATTTAATTTTCATATTGCTCACATTCTTGGCAAGCACAATCAAGTGGCCGATTCACTATCACGACAACAAAGAGCAAATAGGATATCTATAGCTCAACTCACTATGATCTGTCTTCAATGATAGATGAGTATGCTATTGATCCCTATTTCAAGGATGTGATTTCAGCCCTTGCATTAGGGAAGAAAGAGGAACCATTCACCTTGCAGGATGGTCATCTTCTCTATAGGAATAGGCTATACGTTACTAACTCACTCCTTGAGAAACTAATGTATGAATCCCATGCACCTCCTTATGCGGGGCATAGAAGGACTCAACCTACTCTTTGAGGAGTACAGACGTACTTCTATTGGCCTACCATGAAAGTAGACATACAAGAGTATGTTTCAAAATGCGTGGTATGCCAAAAGACAAAGTATGATAGAGGGAAGCAGCTTGGATTTCTTCAGCCACTGCCAATTCCTAATTCACCATGGGAGAGAATATCCATGGCTTTTATCTTTGGATTGTCCAAGTCTATCCATGGGAATATAGAAATATGGACAATAGTCGACAGACTCAACAAACACGGACACATTATACTTGTCAAAAAGACTATAAGGCACATCAAATGGAACCCTCTTCATATCCCATATTTTCAAATACCATGGATTGCCAACATCCATAGTGTCAGAGAGAGGTCATAGAATGAACCATAATTTTTGGAAGGGTCTCTTTGAGAATCTAGGTACAAGGTTAAATTTGTCCTCGGCCTATTGCCCCCAAACGGATGGCCAAAGTGAGATAGCTAGCCTTACAATTCTAGATCTACTAAAAGCCTATGTTATGGAAGTAGATCAATGCTCACAATGGGATAAGTACTTACACCTTGTAGAGTATGTGTACAATAACACTTAGCATACTTCTACAAGAAAGGCACCTTTCGAGGTCATAGAGTGAAGACCAAAAAGTCCATTGTTGCTTAAGGTACATGGGAAGATCTTTGCTGCTGACGAGTATAGATGAGATCTACGAATCTTTTCAAAATATTGAAGAAGCTATATCCATATCACAACAAAGACAAAAGACTACTGCTAACAACCACATAGGAGCCTTAGCCTTTAAGGAAAATGATTGGGTGTTTCTAAAGTTCCCCAAGGCTCGTCTAAGGCAAACTACGGGTAAAAATCCTGTGGGCCACCAAAAGTATTATGCTAAGTTAGCAAAAAGATACTATGGTCCTTTTCAAATTATTAAGACAATCAACCATATGGCTTATCAATTAAAACTGCTTAATCACTAGCGCATACACAATGCTTTTCATGTGAGACTACTTAAGTGTTACAAAGGAGAGCCACCAAGAGAACCAATAATTGAGGACCCTCCTGAGATCGAGCATCAAGAAGAGGTGCTCCAACCCAAATCCATCCTTTGACATGAAGACAAGGTGCTAAGACATGGTAAGATTATCCAACGGTATCTTATTAAATTCAAGAATTATCCTTTTGAAGATGATACATTGATGCAAGGAACAAAGCTTAAGGATTTTATGAACCTTGTCAATACTCAGAATGCTACTCTAAAGTAGGCAATGTAAATGTCCTTTTAGATAAATAATGTTTTTGTGTTATAACACTTTCTCTCTTTCTTTTATTGTGCACAAATAAGCAGTATGCATACTTAGGATCATGTTTGTGGTGACGACGTCAACCAAACACCAAGTAGAGTTTGTCACTCCACCTTGGAAAGTATGATATGGCTAAAGAACAGGCATGCTTGCAGTAGCTAAGTCTCTCAATCACCAAATGGATTAGTCATCCATTTTGGATTGATGTCCTAGGGTAGAAAGGGATCCTTTACCCGCTAGGAAACCATGGACTAATGACTAGGCTTTACCTTCTCTACCTCATAGTCGAGGACGACTATGATTTCAAGAGAGATATAATGTCATAACACCTAATACCTAGCTATACCAAATGATTTTCTCATACTAAATTGATAATTTAAAATGGGAAGACGAAAGGGAACAAGAGTTAGAATATTGATATGTGTTGCTAGATCTATTCTTAGCAAGGGACCAAGATGAGAGATAAGATTATCTCAATAAAATGGAGAGAGGTCTACCAAAGAGAAATGTACACCTAATGAAGCTTGAAATGACCTTAGGGTAAGCTTCATTAAAGTCTCCAAATAATAATGATAAAGTTCTTAGGCCTAGGACCAATGGGTAAAAGTTTTACCAACATTAGGTATTTTGGACCCTTTGAATACAAAGTCTAATGTTTCAAGTGGGTTGAAGTGCGCTGCAACTTGCAAGCGGCGAGCCCTCCTTCTAGGGGGATGAGAGAGAACACACACACGCACATACTCTCTCTCTAGAGTCACCCCTTGCACATTAGGCATGAAGGACATATGTGAGGTTCCTAGGTAGGTTGCCCCCAATTAAGCTTGAACCCTATTGGGTGGTCAATATGAAGGACCAATGAGAATTAAATTTAATAAAAATAAGCTTAAAAATTATTGGAAAGACCATAAAGAGAACCAATAAGAATTAGGACCTACTTTATTCCTATTGGACAATCTACCAAGGGGTCTAGTGAGAATTGAGCAAACCTTATGCAAGCTTAATTCCTTTTGGCCAATTGACCTAGAGAGCCAATAATAATTTAGCTTCAAATTTTTAATGAATTAAGATCTCTCTCAAAGGGGGAAACAAGGACACTTGTCACAATGCTACACCCCTTGTTTGATATGACCTACGTCTCTCCTTGGCCAGCCCCAAGCTTGAGACAATAAGCTTCAAGCTAGTGTATTCAAGCTAGGTCAATTTCTCTCTCTCACTTGCAGCTCACTTGACCCCATTCTTACACACATGTATGCATTGCTAGTGTGTGTGTGTGTGTGGTGTATATCCCCCCCCCCTACCCTCCCCCCCCTCAACACACCCCTTGCTTGATTGGGGTGAGTTCTACCCTTTTTTCATGTCTCAACCTCATTGGACCCCTCTCCCCCTAACCAATCACATACAACATGCATTTTAAGTACATGGGTAGCAGGGGTGCCCTTTGGGTGAGTGGGAGGTTAAGTCAAAGATTCTCCTAAATTTGGGGCTTTTCCCCTCCGTTCTAGGTCTCTTTTTTTCTTAAGCACCTTTCCCCCCATGCATAGGAAGCTTCTCAAGCACCTTCCTCATCAAGCATGACAAGCACCTAAAGCACCTTAGTTATCAAGCACGTCGACAAGCACCTCAAGCATCTTAGTCAGCAAGCACGACAAGCACCTCACGCTTAGGTCGGGCTCCCACTTCATGCTCAGTCCTAGCTTGCCTAAGGTCAAAGGACTTTTAACACTAACCATTGGAGGTCTTTAATAAAGCTAACCCGGTCTTTTAAGCTCCATTAGATGCACGTTTCTCTTTGATAGACCATCTCCTTTTGGATCCGTATTGAGATGTAACCATCTCCCCTCTTGGTTCCCTGCTGAGATAAGTCTAGAAGCACTTATTTCACATTGCTCTTTGGTAGACCATCTCCGTTTGGACCCGTATTGAGCTGCAACCATCTCTCCTTTTGGTCCCCTGCTGAGATAGGTTTAGAAGCACATGTCTCTATTCTAACTCTTGTTCCCGTTTATTCTCCCACATTAAATGATCAGTTTAATATGAGAAAATCATTTGGTAGGCTTGATATTAGATTTTATGACATTGCCTCTCTCTTGAAATCATAGTCGTCCTCGACTATGAGGTAGAGAAGATAAAGCCTAGTCATTAGCTTATGTTTCTTAGCGGGTAGAGGATCCCTTTTTACCCTACGACATCATTCCAAGATGGATGACTAATCCAATTGGTGCTTGGGAGACATAGCTGTGGCAAGCATGTCTGCTCTTTAGTCCATATCATACTTCCAAAGTAGAGTGACAAGTTCTACTTGGTGTTCGGGAGACGTCGTCACCACAAACATGATTCTAAGCATGCATGCTTCTTAAATTTGTGCACAATAAAAAGAGAACCAGTCTTATAAGACCAAAACATTGTTAGTTTAAAATGCATTTTCACATGCTTATTTTAAGGCATCATTGTAAGCATTGACAAGGTTCATATTATCCTTAAGCTAGGTTATTTGCATCCCTCTAACATCTTTAAAAGAATCATTCTTAAACTTAATAAGATATCGTCAGATAATCTTACCTTTTCTTAATACCCTGTCTTCATGTCATAAGATGGACTCAGATTGAAGTACTTGATCTCCAACTTTTGGAGGGCCTGCAAGTATTGCTTCTTTTGATGTCGCTCCTTTGTAAGGCTTACATAGTCTCTCATGGAAAACATGGTGCATGAGCCAATGGTTGGGGCAACTTTAATTGATAAGCCATCTCATTGACTGGCTTAAGAATCTAAAAAGGAACATAGTATCTTTTTGCTAGTTTAGCATAATACTCTTGGTGGCCCATAGGATTCTTGCCCGTAGTGGGCCCGTAGTATGCCTTAGACGAGCCTTGAGAAACTTTAGAAAGACCCAATCATTTTACTTAAAGGCTAAGTCTCTTTTGTGCTTATTAGTAGCAGTCCTTTTTGCCTTTGCTGTGAGATGGATATAACCATTTTAATCTTTCGAAAGATTCTTGTAAGTCTTGGCTATATGCATCAGTAGCGAAGATCTTCCCATGTATACTTTAAGTAGTAAGGGACTTTTGGATCTACTCTCTTTAACTTTGAAAGGTGCTTTTCCCATAGAAGTATGTACAATGTCATTGTACGCATACTCTATAAGAGGTAGGTTTTTCTCTCATTGAGAATGTTGATCTACTTCCATGACATAGGTGTTTAGTAGATCAAGAATCGTTAGATTAGTTTTTTCACTTTGGTCATCCATTTGTGGATGATAAGCCGAAAGAGAAATTTAATCTACTTTCTAGATTCTCAAAGAGACCCTTCTAGAAATTACTGGTCATTGTCCGACACTATGGATGTTGGAAAGACATGATGCTTGAAAATTTGAGATCTGAAGATGTTTTCCATTTGATGTGCCTTAATAGTCTTTTGACATGCATAAAGTGTATTTTCTTGTTAAGCATGTTGACTAAAACAATCCAAGTTGCTTCCCTCCATCAAATTTCAACTTTTGGTATACCACGCATTTTGAAACATACTCTTGTATGTTTACTTTTCATGGTAGACCAACAAAAATATATTTCTACTCCTTGAAGAGTAGATTATGGATTCCCTTTTTTGGCCCGCATAAGGAGAAGTATGGGATTCATACACTAACTTTCCTATTGTATGGGTGAGTAACACATAGCCTATTGCCGTTTGGAAGATAACCATCCTTCAAGGTGAATGGTTCTTTTTTCTTCCCTATTGCAAAGGCTGTAAATACATACTTAAAGTCTCGGTAAGTAGCATACTCATCTATCATAAAAGATAGATCATTGTGAGTTGCTATAAACACCACATTTACCCTTGGTCATTGTGAAAGTGCATCGACCACTTGATTGTGCTTGCCAACAATGTGAGCAATATGAAATCTAGATTGCAAAAGAAAATTTTCCCACCTCATTTGTTTATCGGAGAGCTTGGTTTGTGTCATGAAGTTCTTGAGGCTTTGTGATCCATTCGTAGGATGAATGGAGTCCCCAAGAGATAGTGTTTTCATGTGTTTAGGGCATATAGAATAGCTAGTCCAATACTCACTTATCGAAGTTGAGTCTTTGGCTCTCATATGCTATGGCATGCCCTTCTTGAAGCAAAATAGATCCAAGGCAATCACCACAAGCATCACATTGGACCTTAAATGTCTTTGACAGATCTAATAGTGTGAGCACACGTTGAGAGATAAGCTTATCCTTAAGCTTCTTGCTATTTTGCAGTCCATGAACACTTAACGTCCTTTTTTGTTAATTCATGTAATGGACCCACATACCTACAAAGCCTCGTACCTCCTCTAGATTCCTTGGATTAGGCCATCTTTTTATTACCTTACTTTGTTGCATCCATACGGATGCCATCTTTAGAGATAATATGACCGAAGTATTGAATCTCTTGTAGGAAAAATTCTTTTCCTTTGATTAATGAAAAGATTATTCTCTCTCACAACTTGAAAGATTACCTCCTTCTGTGAATTGTTTTGAAGTGGTTATTTGGTGCTGTCGCGGTTGATTCTTGACTTGGAGTGTCCAAGTTTGTTACAGAGGTGTCGCTTGTACTCTTCAGGTAAATTTGAATGGCCTAAAGATTTTTTTCCATCATGAGTTTGGATGCATCTGGAGCATTTGTCAGGCCAAAACTTGTAACTTGTCAAATAGATCTTCTACCCGCTACACGGGAAATCTATTTTTGATAGTGATCTTATTTAGTGCTCTATAGTCAAACCACATGTGATATGTGTCGTCTTTCTTTTGCACTAAAAGCAATGGTGAACAAAATGGAAAGGAGCTAGACCTCACCATTCCTTTTTCCACCAATTCATGCACTTGCCTCATGATCTCCTCTTGTTGAGCTTGTGAAAATCAATAAGGAGGCTTGTTAGGCGGTGAGCTTCCTGGTAGGAGCTCAATTGCATGGTCATCGTCCCTCATTTTAGAGGTAGTTCAGTAGGGATGTCATCAATGAAAACATCTTGGAATACATTTAGGAAATTAGACAAGTCTAATCCCTCTTGATTCCCTTTATTGCAGGGATATGGTGCTCCCCAACTCATTAGCATCTATGTACATGCTCTTTTCCATGTAGGTGAAGTAGATTCTCCTCTCAAGGAACTTCATGTTGGAAGCCATGCGGTTAAACCATGGTGCCCCACCAATGACATTCTCATGTTTATGATGGGAGATGAAGAAATCCTCTTTGTCCACATAGCTTTGGACATGAAGCCTTAATTTTTCAATTAAGGAAGTAACTAAGACGTTGGAAAGGGGGAAATGTGAAAACAACCAGCACACAATTTAAATGCCTCTCTATAGCCCAATGGTTCCACAACACCCCTATCCCCTATTGAACACACACACACACACACACATACCCAATCTGCCAACAATTGTTGTCCAAGCTCGTTCCCAACCAGCCTTAACTGCATACAATCATAGCACCCAACACCTCACCCTCACCTAGATTCATGCTATTCAATATTGACTCACACACAATCACTTGCAACATCTTTGGAAGACACCAATATTTCCTTGAACTTTCAAAGTCTACAACAGGCACTAGCTTTACAACCAATTTCAATCTCTTTTACATACACCACCCGCCCTTACACACATATACTTGGGCAAACAATTAATCATGAGAGTGAGGGAGAGATAGAAAATAGTCATTTAAATATCAAGAATATAGAAGTTATGCCGATGTAGACATAATTGTGCACATATGCTGACTTGTCGCCTCACTTGTGTCGATTCCAAAGCACATACAAAGGGGAGCTTGTAGCCTCTAAACACTAGGCCTCCGACTTGCTTCATATACACAACAGCTAGGGTGTGATAGGCTGGTATAGACGAACCAACCCTCACTTAACTGTGCTGGCGAACTTCTCACAGCACCCGAAGGCCACCGCAGGTATCATCCCTGTACCCACCTTGCTTGGTGGACTTCTACCAGCCCTTCATGACCCCACAACAACACTCGGCCACCCCTCTTCTTCCTTCGATCTCCTCTCCATCCAGATGACGGCACCAACCTTTTTTCATCCAACCAGCGCCTTCTTTTCTTCCCCTGTACTGCTCACGGGATGCGGCCCTTTCTACAGACCATGCTCATGCACTCAAGCCACCCTACATTGGCCCCTCTCGGCCTCTGTATCACTGCCACCTTCATCTCCCCCCGATTGTGGTCTCTACAGTCTCCCTTGATGCATTCAGAGCCGTTCCCACTATACAATAGCATCACCAAACTGTTGCTCTCTTGACCTCCCCTTCTCTACTCCAATAAGGTGCCCCTTTTCTTGTATGGAGCCCGCCACCCTCCTGTGCTCACTTGCTCGGCCAGCCCCTCGTCACCTGTGACGTTGTCCTCCTCATCAGCCCTCTGGCGGCTTCTCACTTTTTACTTCGTGTAACCCAAGCCAGGCATCCCCCAATCTCCAGCATCTTGGCTTGCTCACCTCAGCCAACTACCCTCCTTAACTCTGTTGGCAGCCACCCCCTTGAGCTCGCAGCCCTCGTTGGCTTCTCACTGACGTCCTCAGCCCCTTGCACTAGTAGCCCCTTCAACTGACGGCCCTCCTCCTGATCTTTTTCGGCCCTTTCCATGCATCAAGACATCTGCACTCCTGTTTTTGCTAACCACCACGTGCAGGTCATTGCTCCCGACTCTCCTCTCTCCTCCTTGTGCAATCGCCGTGTCCTGCATGCCAGCCCTCCAGATGGTGGAACCTCCTCCTCTTTCCCTTGCTACGTTGCTGCAGGTCGTAGCGCCGCCACCTTCCATCAATAGAATTACTCCCTTTTTGTTTAATTTTCAGCTTTCACCCCATTAGTTTTTAAAAGATCCCTATTAGGCCTCGTTTCACACATGCCTGCAACCGTCGAAGGTCGAAAACCTTCACCACATTACAAAGCACATGCTTAACTCCTTGACACCCCCTTTAAGGCGTAGCCGCATATGAAGCTTTGTCGAAAAGGGCATTTCTCACGCCGATAACCATATGGCCGCAACCTGATATAACTCGTTCTATATAATGGATCTCATATAAAAAAGCATCTCACCGGGAGTGGCATGACTACCATGACCGTTGACAAACTAGAGCCACCACACTATGGCTCGTTTTGAGAGAGATATCTAGCAATCTTCAATACCTTTTAGCATCCTGACCAATAGGGTGGAAATCCATCCTTGTCCTGCTAAATGTCACATACTGCATACATATCCCAATTGGACTTTTTTCAACACTTCATCAGGTATAGCTTTGATCGTCCACCCATCTGCTTCCAACTCTCCATGCACCAGGTTCTGACATGTCCATGGGCGGACCAAATTTGGGTGCACCATCATTGCCCACCCCCTCGTTGAGCATTTACTTAACCATAGTATTATTTAGGTAGAAGAAGACTGCATATGATAGAATGATGTAAAATAGGTAATATAGTGGCTCTATAGATAGGATAGAGATAGAGAGAAAATTGTCTGCTACTGCATCATCCTCTAGGATCAAATGGAAAGCTCAAAGCTTCCCCAAGCATAGTGTAAGCTCCACCTGTTCAAAAGTAAAACATTGGCTGTGGCCATCCACCTCTAAAACATGCATATCCAAGCCTTCCTTTGCACTTGTAGGCCAGTAGATAGGCCACCCTAACAACTCTTCGTAGCATGGAACTTTGTCACCCTGCATCCATAATCCTTCCTGCCAACCATAAGTATACTTTCGAACACTTGAAGCACCGGTACCACAAGCTTCTATCATGCAATCGTCTAGAGAACCCTCCATATCATCATCTTTATCATATGAGCACTGAGACCTGCATAGTACCCCTTGCAAAGCAACCTGGAACAACATAGCTATCAACAATACAACACATAGATTCAAAACCATGCCATTTGCTTAAGCCTGCTACATAGGCAAGCAAACCTGTTCCCTTTGCAAACCTGTATCCAAACCCTCTGTAAATGGCTCCAAGGCCACCTTTTCATACTCAAGAGTATGACTTGCTAGAGCTTCAACCTGTTCATCAAATACCTCATCTCTTGCAAGGTTGGCGGCACCTTCCTCGTTGCATGGAGCATCACTCTTATAGGCTGCACCTGCATCAGTTTCCATAGAGTCATCTACCGGAGCTAGGTCTCCACGGCCACACACAAACTCCGAAACTTCAAAGTGCACCTTGACATGCCCACCTAGGCAGAGTTGCCCCACCCCCTGCATAGACAAATCAACTTGACCTACCACTGCTTCTGTTCCTAGTTCCTGCAAGTCATCCTCAAAAACCTGCTCTTCAATTAAGTCGGATGCACAATCAAACCATACCTCTTCCTCCAATAGGGACTCACCATCACGAGACACAAGATAGGGCTATTCGACTTGCCGGTTCACACAAGGCATCTCCACACTTGCACTATGCCCCTCTTTTACCTTCAAATGACTGGCAGGCAACTCGTATACATCTTGTTCCCCTTCATCTATATGAAAAACATCATAACTTTCATACCTAGAAGAGATGGATTCTGTCTCCCACATGCTATCTGTGTCCAAACTGCTGCTCGAGCTATGAGAACTGTCAGACTCCTCTTTTGAACTTTCCGATTCTTGAACCACTGCTACCTTCCTCGTTGTGCTGGTTCTGGAACCAACACTTTTCTTTAAGATCCTCTATCACCTCGTCCTCTTGAGCAAGCAAATTGGGTGGTACTCTGAATATGCCTCTCAGTATCTTTTGAGGCTTGGTTGGCACTTGTTCTACCTCTTCTAGCATGGATCCACTTTCACGAACTTTGATCAAATGCATATCAATAAAAGAAGGATTTTTAACCTCTTGATAGACACCCATCTGCTTGAACTTAGGTCCACTGGCTGTCGCGAGTATAGACTGCAATAATCGTGCCTCCATCTTCTTCTTCATCTTTCGACTCTTTGATCTGGCAACTTCGACAGCTTAATCAAAGGTCCTTGGATCTTCATAATCCACTCGCTCACAAACATAGGGATGCAAGCAAGATAGAAACCTTTCCCGCTTAAAATATCCCGCATTTGTTGCTTGGGTAGCAGTCGCAAAATCCCCCCAATAAGCTTCAAGTCTATCAACAAAAGCATCAAAATTTTCACTTACTTCCTATTGCAAACCTTTGATCTTTGACACCACCTTCCGATACCTTTTTAGAAAGTGCTCTCGAAATCCGATCCAATTCTGCTTGTGCACATCTTCTAAGCCATCGAACCAAACTTTTGCTTTACCTCGCAGCACCAAACATAGAGTCTGGAGCTTTGCTTCATCACCTGGCATCCGCAATACCGTCAGCATAAATAACTCAAAATCGGCAATCCAATTGTTTGCATCTTCATCTCCTTTGAACACCTAACCAAACTTTTGCTTCATCTTGATTCACGAACACTCGGTCAGGAAGCAATCAGTGGATCCTTACTGGGGGTACCACAAGATGGAAAGGGGAAAATGTGAAAACAACCAGCACACAATCTAAATGCCTCTCTATAGCCCAGTGGTTCCACAACAACCCTATCCCCTATTGAACACACACACACATACCCAATCTGCCAACAATTGTTGTCCAAGCCCGTTCCCAACCAGCCTTAACTGCATACAATCATAGCACCCAACACCTCACCCTCACCTAGATTCATGCTATTCAATATTGACTCACACACCATCACTTGCAACATCTTTGGAAGACATCATTATTTCCTTGAACTTTCAAAGTCTACAACAGGCACTAGCTTTACAGCCAATTCCAATCTCTTTTACATACACCACCCTCCCTTACACACATATACTTGGGCAAAGAGTTAATCATGAGAGTGAGGGAGAGATAGAAAATAGTCATTTAAATATCAAGAATATAGAAGTTATGCCGATGTAGACGTAATTGTGCACATATGCGTGACTTGTCGCCTCGCTTGAGTCGATTCCGAAGCAGATACGAAGGGGAGCTTGTAACCTCTAAACACTTGGCCTCCAACTCGCTTCATATACACAACAGCTAGGGTGTGATAGGCTGGTATAGACGAACCATCCCTCACTTAACTGTAGCTGGCAAACTTCTCACATCATCCGAAGGCCACCGCAGGCATCATCCATGTACCCACCTTGCTTGGTGGACCTCTACCAGCCCTTCATGACCCCACAACAACACTCGGCCACCCCTCTTCTTCCTTTGATCTCCTCTCCATCCAGATGATGGCACCAACCTTTTTTCATCCAACCACCACCTTCTTTTCTTCCCTTGTACTGCTCACGCGGTGTGGCCCCTTTCGACAGACCATGCTCATGCATTCAAGCCACCCTACATTGGCCCCTCTCGGCCTCTGTATCACTACCACCTTCATCGCCCCCCGATTGTGGTCTCTACAATCTCCCTTGATGCATTCAGAGCCGTTCCCACTATACAATAGCATCACCAAACTGCAGCGCTCCTGACCTCCCCTTCTCTACTGCAACAAGGTGCCCCTTTTCTTGTATGGAGCCTGCCACCCTCCTGTGCTCACTTGCTCGGCCAGCCCCTCGTCACCTGTGACGTTGTCCTCCTCATCAGCCCTCTGGCGGCTCTTGGGGTTAAATTTCGAGCGCTAGTGCCCTACGTGGCACTAGCAGTTGCCGTCGATTTCAAAAGTGTTGAGCTTTTTAATGGCAACGGCTGCTGCCACATAGGCAGCAGCGCTCGAAATTTATCATCGCCCGCGATTTTTTCGGCCCTTTCCATGCATCGGTACATCTGCACTCCTGTTTTTGCTAACCACCACGTGCAGGTCATTGCTCCCGACTCTCCTCTCTCCTCCTTGTGCACTCGCGGTGTCCTGCATGCCAGCCCTCCAGATAGCGGAACCTCCTCCTCTTTCCCTTGCTGTGTTGCTGCAAGTCGTAGCGCCGCCACCTTCCATCAATAGAATTACTCCCTTTTTGTTTAATGTTCAGCTTTCAGCTCCATTAGTTTTTAAAAGATCCCTATTAGGCCTCGTTTCACACATGCCTGCAACCGTCGAAGGTCGAAAACTTTCACCACATTACAAAGCACATGCTTAACTCCTTGACGCCCCCTTTAAAGCGTAGCCGCGTATGAAGCTTTGTCAAAAAGAGCATTTCTCACGTCGATAACCATATGGCCGCAACCTGATATAACTCGTTCTGCATAATGGATCTCATATTAAAAAGCATCTCACCGGGAGTGGCATGACTACCATGACTGTTGACAAACTAGAGCCACCACACTATGGCTCGTTCTGAGAGAGATATCCAACAATCTTCAATACCTTTTAGCATCCCGACCAATAGGGTGGAAATCCATCCTTGTCTTGCTAAATGTCACATACTACATACATATCCCAGTTGGACTTTTTTGAACACTTCATCAGGTATAGCTTTGATCGTCCACCCATCTGCTTCCAACTCTCCATGCACCAGCTTCTGACATGTCCATGGGCAGAGCAAATTTGGATGCACCAACGTCTTGTCCCTTGATAGATCCATTGGCTTTCAATGCATTTCCCATCTCGTGGGCTTGTATGCCTAGCTTAGTGGTCAACTCCATGGATATGAATTTGGGAGTTGAACTAGGGTCAAACAAAATAAAGTCATCATGCTCTTTCATCTTCCCCCAAGCATAGGAAAGGAGAAATCCTTGGCAATGAGTATCCTCTTTTGGAGCTTCAAACATAGAGGCTCTAGGAGTCTCATTGTGGGCATTTCTCTTGGGACAAGGACGATAACCATGGCCTTGCTCCCCAGACTTAAAACATTTGTGGTCCTTACGAAAAGCTTCTAGCTCTTTAGGAGAGAAGTTATATTTACCTTTGTAAACTCTCTTCTCCTTGGACCGATTGTTGTTGTTCTTGTTGGAATATCCTTGGTAAGAATTTTGGGCATTGGTTTTCCCCTTTGCATTACTTTATTTTCCATGGGCTTGACATTCCGTCTATCCCTTATTGGAAATTGATGCACGAAGCAACCATGGTGTGGTGGATTACTTTGGTGATAGAACTTGGCCATTAAGAGTTGACATACTCGGCCATCTCTTTGGGTAATCCCGCAAAGAATTGTTGCTTTTTCTTGGCAAAGTCTATCTTTTGAAAGATAGTAGCCTTGAGATGTAAATCCCAAAACTTGTCCACATATTTGTGGATAGACTCATGAGAGAGAAGCTTTAAACTTCACCATTTGGTAAGCACTTTGTCCTTTGCATCACTTGCAAGGAATTGCTTCATGATAAAAACTCATAGAGTTTTCCATGTCTTTGGGGCTTCGTCATTGCCACGAAGGCTAGCCCACCATTGACGAGCCAATTTTTGGAAGTGCATAGCTACATGGTATAGCTTGGAGGACTCCGTGAATCCCTCATCTCCAAAGGCCACATCAAATTGTTAGATGAAGGCCAATACTTTGTCAGTATGTGTAGCCGCCCTTAGATAGCCAAGTCCAAGCAGGACTCTCCCATGCGTCCATGTGTAGCCGCTTTTGGATAGCCAAGTCCAAGTAGGAATCTCCTTGCTACTAGATCCTTATTGTATTCATCATTTCTTATAATGTATGCAATGCAAGTGATCTCCTTCTCCAAGCTTGAGAACTAGAGAGTCTACACCAACAACTCTTGGCTATGGACTGCAAATCCAAGCAAGAGCCAAGCTCCAAGCATGGTCATCATCTTCTCCATCTTCATTACTATGCTAAGGTATGCTCTAAGAGTGATGATATGTGAGGATAATAATTCTTTCTCGTATGCTACATCTTCTTCCTCTTCACTTCCCTCACTCCCTGCCAACTCTCTCATCCTTTGAAGGTATTTGAGGTCTTGGGATTGAGGCTGGGGACAAGTTCTTGTCAATACCAAGTAAGTAAATTGTTGTTTTGGCTGTAATTTTGGTGCATGAAGCTTTTCATCTTCTTGGCATCGACAAGATCTCAAGGAAAACAAATATTGTATTGTAACACGTCTCTCTTTATGGGAGAATATATAATAAAGCCTTTTGGAGGGGGGACTGGCTCCAAGTAAATCCGGTCCTCAATTGTTGTCAATGTTTCTCTCTTTTATAAGTATTGTTCATGCCAAGCTTACTAGGTGTAATGTTTGTGTTTCTATCTACAATCACGCTCTCTCTCTCTCTCTCTCTCTCTCTCTCTCTCTCTATCTCTCTCTCTCTCTCTCTCTCTCTCTCTCTCTCTCTCTCTCTCTCTCTCTCTCTCTCTCTCTCTCTCTCCATTAGGAATTCTCTTAATGAAATGCTCACCACTATCACTTTAGTTCCGCTACAATCAATGTTATTAACCTAATTCCATTACATTGGTATTAGGGCTATTGGTTTCTCTTTTCTTGCTTAAGAAGAGAGAGGTCCTTAAGCTTTCCACGAGGGGTTTTGAAGTTAACAAAGAACAAGTTAGCGTACACATATAATTAATTTTTAGCATGGCTGACAGTAATAAAAAGAGTAGAATGTATATTGATGACTTTGATTTTGCACATGAAGCTGCTACCAATGATGCGTCTATGTGAATTATATTGTCACTAGGCTACAACAAGCCATGGGCAACCCCGTTCTACAAGGTGAAGTTTTCCAACAACTTCGCACCCATGGGATTCTCCAAACTCCCCAAAAAGGGAGAGAGCCTATGAAGCCTCTTGTCGAAACTTCTAGAAGAAGACTCTCTCCGGTGATGAGAGAGGAGGATGAATCATATGAAAGAGAAAGAAGTGAGTCTCCAAACCCTTCGGAGGATGTGGCTCCACGAAGACGGCTGCCACAAAGATCTCCAACTCCTCCCAAGAGGAAAAGATCACCTGATAGTCCTTCTCCTCGTAATTCCAAGAAGGAAGAGAGGAATCAAAAGAAGAAAAAGGAGATAAAGAGGTCACCCTCTTATCGATCTTTATCACCTTCCTCCTCTTTTGATGAAAGTAGCGGATTATCCCCGAAAGAGTCCAAGAGGAGAGGGCATCAAAAGTCTTATGCTGCTTGGAAAAGGTCCTACAAGCTCAAGAAGTTCAAAGAGGGAGGAAATAACTTCTCTTTTTTCACCTATGATGGCACCTTTGGTGCCATGGACAAAGTCTTGACGTTTATCCAGCAATTTGACACAGCCTTTGGAGATGAGGGCTTCACTAAGTCCTCTAAGCTATGCCATGTAGCTATGTATTTTCAAAATTCTTACAGACAATGGTGGGCTAGTCTAGAAGCTAATGGCAAAGCTCCAAAGATATGGAAATCTCTAAGAGCTTCCATAATGAAGAAATCTCTTGCAATCAATGCCAAAGACAAAATTCTCACCAAATGGCAAAGCTTGAAGCTGTCTCCCTACGAGTCTATCCACAAGTACGTGCACAAGTTTTGGGATTTACATCTAAAAGCTATTGTCTACCAAAAAATAGACTTTGGAGAACAAAAACAACAACTTTGTGCTGGGCTATTTGAAGACATGGCCGAGTCTGTCAACTCTCAAAGGCCTAGGAACATTATTGAAGTCATACACCATACCATGGTTGCTTCACAAATTAACTTCCAACAAGGGGCTAAGAGGAATTCTAAGCCCATGGAAACTAAAGACCAAAATGACCCTAGAGGGAAGAACAATGCTCAAAATTCTTCTCAAGGCAACTCTAGCAACAACAAAAACAAAGTTAAGAAGAAAGGATTCTACAAAGGTATGAATAGACTCTCTCCCAAAGAGTTAGAGCGTTTTCGCAAAGACAACAAATGCTTCAAGTGCGGGGAGTAGGGAGATGGCTACCACACTTGCCCAAAAGAAATGCACACAATGATCCACCTAGGGATTCTATGGTTGAAGCTCCAAAAGAGGATACTCATTGCAAAGGATCACCCCTTTCCTATGCTTGGGGAAAGGTGAGAGAGTATGATGCCTTTATCTTTTTTGACCCTGGCTCCACTCACAAATGCATATCAACGTAGTTGGCCTCTAGATTAGGCATACAATCTCATGAGATGGGAGACACTGTGAAGGCCGATGGAGCTTTGAAGGGGCAAGAAGCCGCAGTTACTCCCTTGATTGGAAAATTGAGGCTTCATGTCCAAAACTATGTCGACAAAGAAGATTTCTTCATCTCAGCATGAGGATGTTATCTTAGGGGCACCATGGTTTAATTGCATGGATGCCAATATGAAGTTACCTGAAAGGAGAATATATTTCAATTATAGAGGAAAAAAACATGTACATAGATGTTATTGAGTCAGGTCGCACCATACCCCTTGTAAATATTCCTGCTTTTGATAACTCAATGAAAAACTCAATTTCTGTAGGTACATGATTTTTGTTAAAGAGTAAATAAATGATCCTAATGTTTTACTAAATAAAAATGGTAGGAATCAAGAGGAATAGAGTTTTCTACTTTCCTAAATAAATTTGAAGATGTTATTATCGATGATATCCCTGGAGAGCTACCTCCAAAACGAGGGGTTGATGATCATGCAATAGAGCTTCTAGTTGGAAGCTCACCGCCTAATAAGCCTCCTTATCAAGTTTCCCAAGCTCAACAAGAGGAGATCATGAGGTAAGTGCATGAAATGGTAGAGAAAGGGATGTTGAGGCCTATCTCTTCTCCATTCTGTTCATCAGTCCTTCTAGTACAAAAGAAAGATGGCACATACCGTATGTGTGTCAATTACAATGCATTAAATAGGATCACTATCAAAAATAGATTTCCCATGCCACGGGTAGAAAATCTATTTGATAAATTGCAAGGGTCTACCTACTTTAGTAGAATTGACCTTAAAAGTGGCTATGATCAGATAAAGATAGAGAATGAAGATATTATTAAGGGTGCTTTTTGCATGACGTTTGGTCTTTATGAATCCTTGTCATGCCTTTTGGCTTGACAAATGCTCCGACCACATTCAATCACTTAATGGAGAAATTTTTTAGGCCCCGCTGCAAGTTTATTGGAGTGTTCTTTGATGACATTATTATCTAATCCAATTCTCTTGAGGAGCATAAGCAACATCTCCAGGTAATCTTTCCAGTTTTGAGAGAGAATAAGCTTTTCATTAATCAAAAGAAGAGTGAATTTTTCCTACAAGAGATTCAATACTTAGGTCACATTATCTCTCAAGATGGCATCGGTATGGATCCAACCAAGTTAGAGGTAATAAAAGCATGGCCTAATCCAAAGAATCTACACAAGCGATGAAGCCTTATTGGTATGTGTGCATTACTACAGACGCTTCATAGAAAAAATCTCGCTAATAACAGGACCATTACATGAATTAGCAAAAAAGAACATTAGATATACATGGATTGCAAAGAGAAAAATGCTTTTGAGAAACTCAAACAGAAGCTTATCTCTCAAAGTGTGCTTACCCTACCAAATCTCTCAAAACCCTTTGAGGTTCAATGTGATGCTTGTGGTGACTTCCTTGGAGCAGTTTTGCTTCCAGAAGGACATGCCATAGCATACGAGAGTCGAAGACTCAACTCCGATGAGTGAGTATTGGGCATATCTGAAAAAGAGATACTAGATGTTCTACACGTCCTAGACTCATGGAAGCAGTATCTTTTGGAAACTCCATTTATCCTAAGAACGGATCACCAAAGCAACAAGTGCTTCATGATGCAAATCAGGCTCTCCGAAAAACAAATGAGATGAAAAATTTTTCTTTCACAATTTAATTTTCATATTGCTCACATTCTTGGCAAGCACAATCAAGTGGCCGATTCACTATCACGACAACAAAGAGCAAATAGGATATCTATAGCTCAACTCACTATGATCTGTCTTCAATGATAGATGAGTATGCTATTGATCCCTATTTCAAGGATGTGATTTCAGCCCTTGCATTAGGGAAGAAAGAGGAACCATTCACCTTGCAGGATGGTCATCTTCTCTATAGGAATAGGCTATACGTTACTAACTCACTCCTTGAGAAACTAATGTATGAATCCCATGCACCTCCTTATGCGGGGCATAGAAGGACTCAACCTACTCTTTGAGGAGTACAGACGTACTTCTATTGGCCTACCATGAAAGTAGACATACAAGAGTATGTTTCAAAATGCGTGGTATGCCAAAAGACAAAGTATGATAGAGGGAAGCAGCTTGGATTTCTTCAGCCACTGCCAATTCCTAATTCACCATGGGAGAGAATATCCATGGCTTTTATCTTTGGATTGTCCAAGTCTATCCATGGGAATATAGAAATATGGACAATAGTCGACAGACTCAACAAACACGGACACATTATACTTGTCAAAAAGACTATAAGGCACATCAAATGGAACCCTCTTCATATCCCATATTTTCAAATACCATGGATTGCCAACATCCATAGTGTCAGAGAGAGGTCATAGAATGAACCATAATTTTTGGAAGGGTCTCTTTGAGAATCTAGGTACAAGGTTAAATTTGTCCTCGGCCTATTGCCCCCAAACGGATGGCCAAAGTGAGATAGCTAGCCTTACAATTCTAGATCTACTAAAAGCCTATGTTATGGAAGTAGATCAATGCTCACAATGGGATAAGTACTTACACCTTGTAGAGTATGTGTACAATAACACTTAGCATACTTCTACAAGAAAGGCACCTTTCGAGGTCATAGAATGAAGACCAAAAAGTCCATTGTTGCTTAAGGTACATGGGAAGATCTTTGCTGCTGACGAGTATAGATGAGATCTACGAATCTTTTCAAAATATTGAAGAAGCTATATCCATATCACAACAAAGACAAAAGACTACTGCTAACAACCACATAGGAGCCTTAGCCTTTAAGGAAAATGATTGGGTGTTTCTAAAGTTCCCCAAGGCTCGTCTAAGGCAAACTACGGGTAAAAATCCTGTGGGCCACCAAAAGTATTATGCTAAGTTAGCAAAAAGATACTATGGTCCTTTTCAAATTATTAAGACAATCAACCATATGGCTTATCAATTAAAACTGCTTAATCACTAGTGCATAAACAATGCTTTTCATGTGAGACTACTTAAGTGTTACAAAGGAGAGCCACCAAGAGAACCAATAATTGAGGACCCTCCTGAGATCGAGCATCAAGAAGAGGTGCTCCAACCCAAATCCATCCTTTGACATGAAGACAAGGTGCTAAGACATGGTAAGATTATCCAACGGTATCTTATTAAATTCAAGAATTATCCTTTTGAAGATGATACATTGATGCAAGGAACAAAGCTTAAGGATTTTATGAACCTTGTCAATACTCAGAATGCTACTCTAAAGTAGGCAATGTAAATGTCCTTTTAGATAAATAATGTTTTTGTCTTATAACACTTTCTCTCTTTCTTTTATTGTGCACAAATAAGCAGTATGCATACTTAGGATCATGTTTGTGGTGACGACGTCAACCAAACACCAAGTAGAGTTTGTCACTCCACCTTGGAAAGTATGATATGGCTAAAGAACAGGCATGCTTGCAGTAGCTAAGTCTCTCAATCACCAAATGGATTAGTCATCCATTTTGGATTGATGTCCTAGGGTAGAAAGGGATCCTTTAGCCGCTAGGAAACCATGGACTAATGACTAGGCTTTACCTTCTCTACCTCATAGTTGAGTACGACTATGATTTCAAGAGAGATATAATGTCATAAAATCGAATACCTAGCTATACCAAATGATTTTCTCATACTAAATTGATCATTTAATATGGGAAGACGAAAGGGAACAAGAGTTAGAATATTGATATGTGTTGCTAGATCTATTCTTAGCAAGGGACCAAGAGGAGAGATAAGATTATCTCAATAAAATGGAGAGAGGTCTACCAAAGAGAAATGTACACCTAATGAAGCTTGAAATGACCTTAGGGTAAGCTTCATTAAAGTCTCCAAATAATAATGATAAAGTTCTTAGGCCTAGGACCAATGGGTAAAAGTTTTACCAACATTAGGTATTTTGGACCCTTTGAATACAAAGTCTAATGTTTCAAGTGGGTTGAAGTGCGCTGCAACTTGCAAGCGGCGAGCCCTCCTTCTAGGGGGATGAGAGAGAACACACACACGCACATACTCTCTCTCTAGAGTCACCCCTTGCACATTAGGCATGAAGGACATATGTGAGGTTCCTATGCAGGTTGCCCCCAATTAAGCTTGAACCCTATTGGGTGGTCAATATGAAGGACCAATGAGAATTAAATTTAATAAAAATAAGCTTAAAAATTATTGGAAAGACCATAAAGAGAACCAATAAGAATTAGGACCTACTTTATTCCTATTGGACAATCTACCAAGGGGTCTAGTGAGAATTGAGCAAACCTTATGCAAGCTTAATTCCTTTTGGCCAATTGACCTAGAGAGCCAATAATAATTTAGTTTCAAATTTTTAATGAATTAAGATCTCTCTCAAAGGGAGAAACAAGGACACTTGTCACAATGCTACACCCCTTGTTTGATATGACCTACGTCTCTCATTGGCCAGCCCCAAGCTTGAGACAATAAGCTTCAAGCTAGTGTATTCAAGCTAGGTCAATTTCTCTCTCTCACTTGCAGCTCACTTGCCCCCATTCTTACACACATGTATGCATTGCAAGTGATCTCCTTCTTCAAGGTTGAGAAGTAGATAGCCTACACCAAAAACTCTTGGCTATGGAACACAAATCCAAGCAAGATCCAAGCTCCAAGCATGCTCATCATCTTCTCCATATTCATTACGATGCTAAGATATGCTTCTCCCTTGTATGCTACATATTCTTCCTCTTCACTTCCTCCACTCCGTGCCAGCTCTTGCCACGTTTGAAGGTGTTTGAGGACTTGGGATTAAGGCCGGGGACAAGTTCTTGTCTACTGCAAGTAAGTTAATTGTTGTTTTGGGCATAACTTTGGTGCATGAAGCTTTCAATCTTCATGGCATCAACAAGGCCTCAAGGAACAAAAATATTGTATTGTACCAAGTCTCTCTTTATCGAAGAACATATAATACAAAATCCTTTTGGAAAGGGGATTGGCTCCAAGTAAATCCGATCCTCAACTATTGTCAATTTCCCTATTTCTCTCTCTTTTACAAGAATTATTCATGCCAAGCTAACTAGGTGTAATGTTTGTGTTGCTATCTACAATCAAGATCTTTCTCTCTCTCTCTCTCTCTCTCTCTGTCTCTCTCTCTTCATATTAGGAATTATCTTTATGAAATTTTCACTACTATCACTTTAATTTAGTTGCAATCATTGTTATTAGCCTAACTCTGTTACATCCCATCTTAGAGAAATCCTCGGTCTACATTTGTTGAAAACAACCTATTTCTATTTGGCTTTGCCCATCTTACAATCAATACATTCCAAGGGACCATGTAGATAGTGGGAACATCACCCATACAGGATTTTAGAATGGTGGATGAACTCATAATTACCAAGCCAGTTATTGCGATAACTGAACATTGGAAAATTGCTTAGAGGCCCAATCCGACCACTATAAATAGGATCCGTCACTTCATTTGATGGGGGTTTAGCTTGTGCTATCATTGTAGTCCATTCTACTATGCTCTTGTGTCTAGTATCATCTGTTGATCTCATCTCTCTCTTATACTTGTTTGGCTAAGCTCAAAGCAATCCTTTGGCTCATGTTGTATTCTATTCCAGTTGTACTGATCTAAATATAATCTAGTTCCAGTTTCAGTCTATGTGCTATTTCCAATCAAGCGGCCATTTCCATTTTCATTTCAGTACCAATGTCTCTATGTGATCTGTGATTTGAAGTCTAACTATAGTGACTGGTTTACCTAACTCTACTACCCCAACCTAGAATAGTTGTCTGAAGAAACTAGCTCATTCCATTTTGGTGATCATGATGGTTGAGCTGAGTTACTCTTGAAAGTGAATCACTCTCCTAGTTGGGATTTGGAGTATAGTCTAAGTTTGGAAGGCAAGATGTAGCAACATTTGTCTGATGAGGATGTGACAGGTGAGGATTGGGTGGCAGTCTTCACAAAGAAAAGGCAGAAGGGTGCCAGGGTCTTCTTGCATATGGTGCGGCTTGAATATGCAAAATAATGTAGGTTATTGTTTCACAAAGTATATCAAACCATACCAACCAACAAAGAAATCATACACAAGTTTTCAACCTTGTTTGTATATGAGAGATGCCCAACTACCATGTAAAGTCCAACAGGTCAACAAAAGGTTGCATGGGCTGTTTTTGGTGAACACGTCCTAGATAACTGCAAGAAGCCCTTCGGTGGGATGGACAAAATGCTCAAGAACTCGACTGGCTGCAATGAGAATGGTCAGCATGTGACTCGGACCACACAATCCACTCCAAATTCTCTCATTGACCATGACTAGATAACTTCTAAATTCCTACAGTTTGGGCCCTTACTCATTTTTGAATTACAGCTCTTTTAATCTCCAAATCGTGGTGAAAGTCGACCAGATGTTGGCTGAAAGCACAATCAAGTGGCCGATTCACCATCACGACAACTAAGAGCAAATGCGGTATCTATAGCTCAACTCACTATGATCTGTCTTCAATGATAGATGAGTATGATATAGGTCCCTATTTCAAGGATGTGATTTCAGCCCTTGCATTAGGGAAGAAAGAGGAACCATTCACTTTGCAGGATGGTCATCTTCTCTATAGGGATAGGCTATGCGTTACTAACTCACTCCTTGGGAAAGTAATGTATGAATCCCATGCACCTCCTCATGCGGGGCATAGAGGGACTCAACCTACTCTTCGAGGAGTAGAGACGTACTTCTATTGGCCTACGTGCATGAAAGTAGACATACAAGAGTATGTTTCAAAATGCGTGGTATGCCAAAAGACAAAGTATGATAGAGGGAAGCAGCTTGGACTTCTTCAGCCATTGCCAATACCTAATTCACATGGGAGAGAATATCCATGGCTTTTATCTTTGGATTGTCCAAGTCTATCCATGGGAATATAGAAATATGGAGAATAGTTGACAGAATCAACAAACAAGGACACATTATACTTGTCAAAAAGACTATAAGGCACATCAAATGGAACCCTCTTCATATCCCATATTTTCAAATACCAGGGATTGCCAACATCCATAGTGTCAGACAGAGATCATAGAATGAACCATAATTTTTGGAAGGGTCTCTTTGAGAATCTAGGTACAAGGTTAAATTTGTCCTCGGCCTATCGCCCCCAAACGGATGGACAAAGTAAGATAGCTAGCCTTACAATTCTAGATCTACTAAAAGCCTATGTGATGGAAGTAGATCAACACTCACAATGGGATAATTACTTACACCTTGTAGAGTATGTGTACAATAACACTTAGCATACTTCTATACGAAAAGCACCTTTCGAGGTCAGAGAGTGAAGACCAAAAAGTCCGTTGTTGCTTAAGGTACATGGGAAGATCTTTGCTGCTGACGAGTATAGATGAGATCTACAAGAATCTTTTCAAAAGATTGAAGAAGCTATATCCATATCACAACAAAGACAAAAGACTACTTCTAACAAGCACATAGGAGTGTTAGCCTTTAAGGAAAATGATTGGGTGTTGCTAAAGTTCCCCAAGGCTCATCTAAGGCAAACTACAGGCAAAAGTCCTGTGGGCCACCAAAAGTATTATGCTAAGTTAGCAAAAAGATACTATGGTCCTTTTCAAATTCTTAAGACAATCAACCATATGGTTTATCAATTAAAACTGCTTAATCACTAGCGCATACACAATGCTTTTCATGTGAGACTACTTAAGTGTTACAAAGGAGAGCCACCAAGAGAACCAATAATTGAGGACCCTTCGGATATCGAGCATCAAGAAGAGGTGCTCCAACCCAAATCCATCCTTTGACATGAAGACAAGGTGCTAAGACATGGTAAGATTATCCAACGGTATCTTATTAAATTCAAGAATTATCCTTTTGAAGATGATACATTGATGCAAGGAACAAATCTTAAGGATTTTATGAACCTTGTCAATACTCACAATGCTATTCTAAAGTAAGCAATGTAAATTTTCTTTTAGATAAATAATGTTTTTGTCTTATAACGCTTTCTCTCTTTCTTTTATTGTGCACAAATTTAAGCAGTATGCATACTTAGGATCATGTTTGTCGTGACGACGTCAACCAAACACCAAGTAGAGTTTGTCACTCTACCTTGGAAAGCATGATATGGCTAAAGAACAGGCATGCTTCAGTAGCTAAGTCCCTCAATCACCAAATGGATTAGTCATCCATTTTGGATTGATGTCGTAGGGTAGAAAGGGATCCTTTACCCGCTAGGAAACCATGGACTAATGACTAGGCTTTACCTTCTCTACCTCATAGTCGAGGACGACTATGATTTCAAGAGAGATATAATGTCATAAAACCTAATACCTAGCTATACCAAATGATTTTCTCATACTAAATTGATCATTTAATATGGGAAGACGAAAGGGAACAAGAGTTAGAATATTGATATGTGTTGCTAGATCTATTCTTAGCAAGGGACCAAGAGGAGAGATAAGATTATCTCAATAAAATGGAGAGAGGTCTACCAAAGAGAAATGTACACCTAATGAAGCTTGAAATGACCTTAGGGTAAGCTTCATTAAAGTCTCCAAATAATAATGATAAAGTTCTTAGGCCTAGGACCAATGGGTAAAACTTTTACCAACATTAGGTATTTTGGACCCTTTGAATACAAAGTCTAATGTTTCAAGTGGGTTGAAGTGCGCTGCAACTTGCAAGCGGCGAGCCCTCCTTCTAGGGGGATGAGAGAGAACACACACACGCACATACTCTCTCTCTAGAGTCACCCCTTGCACATTAGGCATGAAGGACATATGTGAGGTTCCTAGGTAGGTTGCCCCCAATTAAGCTTGAACCCTATTGGGTGGTCAATATGAAGGACCAATGAGAATTAAATTTAATAAAAATAAGCTTAAAAATTATTGGAAAGACCATAAAGAGACCAATAAGAATTAGGACCTACTTTATTCCTATTGGACAATCTACCAAGGGGTCTAGTGAGAATTGAGCAAACCTTATGCAAGCTTAATTCCTTTTGGCCAATTGACCTAGAGAGCCAATAATAATTTAGCTTCAAATTTTTAATGAATTAAGATCTCTCTCAAAGGGGGAAACAAGGACACTTGTCACAATGCTACACCCCTTGTTTGATATGACCTACGTCTCTCCTTGGCCAGCCCCAAGCTCGAGACAATAAGCTTCAAGCTAGTGTATTCAAGCTAGGTCAATTTCTCTCTCTCACTTGCAGCTCACTTGCCCCCATTCTTACACACATGTATGCATTGCAAGTGATCTCCTTCTTCTAGGTTGAGAAGTAGATAGCCTACACCAAAAACTCTTGGCTATGGAACACAAATCCAAGCAAGATCCAAGCTCTAAGCATGCTCATCATCTTCTCCATATTCATTACGATGCTAAGATATGCTTCTTTCTTGTATGCTACATATTCTTCCTCTTCACTTCCTCCACTCTGTGCCAGCTGTTGCCACCTTTGAAGGTGTTTGAGGACTTGGGATTAAGGCCGGGGACAAGTTCTTGTCCATTGCAAGTAAGTTAATTGTTATTTTGGGCATACGTTTGGTGCATTAAGCTTTCCATCTTCATGGCATCAACAAGGCCTCAAGGAACACAAAGATTGTATTGTACCAAGTCTCTCTTTATCGAAGAACATATAATACAAAATCCATTTCTCAAGGGGACTGGCTCCAAGTAAATCCGATCCTCAACTATTGTCAATTTCCCTATTTCTCTCTCTTTTACAAGAATTATTCATGCCAAGGTAACTAGGTGTAATGCTTGTGTTGCTATCTACAATCAAGCTCTCTCTCTCTCTCTCTCTCTCTCTCTCTCTCTCTCTCTCTCTCTCTCTCTCTCCATATTAGGAATTATCTTTATGAAATTTTCACTACGATCACTTTAATTTAGGTGCAATCATTGTTATTAGCCTAACTCTGTTACATCCCATCTTAAAGAAATCCTCGGTCTACATTTGTTAAAAACAACCCATTGCTATTTGGCTTTGCCCATCTTAGAATCAATACATTCCAAGGGACCATGTAGATAGTGGGTACATCACCCATACATGATTTTAGAATGGTGGATGAACTCATAATTATGAAGCCAGTTATTGGGATAACTGCACAATGAAAAATCAATTAGAGGCCCAATCCGACCACTATAAATAGGAGCCATTACTTCATTTGATGGGGGATTAGCTTGTGCTATCATTGTAGTCCATTCTACTATGCTCTTGTGTCTAGTATTATGTGTTGATCTCATCTCGCTCTTATACTTGTTTGGCTAAGCTCAAAGCAATCCTTTGGCACATGCTGTATTCTATTCCAGTTGTGCTGATCTAAATATAATCTAGTTCCAGTTTCAATCTATGTGTCATTTCCATTCCAGGGGCCATTTCCATTTTCATTTCAGTACCAATGTCTCTATCTGATCTGTCATTTGAAGTTTAACTACATGAACTGGTTTACCTAACTGTACTACCCCAACCTAGAATAGTTGTCTAAAGAAACCAGCTCATTCTATTTTGGTGATCATGATGGCTTGAGCTGAGTTACTCTTGAAAGTGAATCACTCTCCTAGTTGGCATTTGGAGTACAGTCTAAGTTTGGAAGGCAAGATGTACCAACATTTGTCTGATGAGGATGTGAAAGGTGAGGATTAGCTGGCAGTCTTCACAAAGAAAAGGGAGAAGGGTGCAAGGGTCTTCTTGCATATGGTGCGGCTTGAATATGCAAAAGAATGTAGGTTATTGTTTCACAAAGTATATCAAGCCATACCAACCAACAAAAAAATCATACACAAGTTTTCAACCTTGTTTGTATATGAGAGATTCTTAGCTACCACGCAAAGTCCAACAAGTCAACGGAAGGTTGCATGGGCTGTTGTTGGTGAACACATCCTAGATCACTACAAGAAGCTCTTGGGTGGGATGGACAAAAAGCTCGAGAACTGGATTGACTGCAATGAGAATGGTCAGCATGTGACTCGGACCACACAACCCACTCCAAAGGTTCTCATTGACCATGATGAGATAACTTCTAAGTTCCTATAGTTTGGGCCTTCACTCATTTTTGAATTGCATCTCTTTTAATCTCCAAATTGTGGTGAAAGTGGACCAGATGTTGGCTGAAAGCACAATCAAGTGGCCGATTCACTATCAGGATAAGCAAGAGCAAATGCGGTATCTATAGCTCAACTCACTATGATCTGTCTTCAATGATAGATAAGTATGCTATTTAATCTTATTTCAAGGATGTGATTTCAGCCCTTGCATTAGGGTAGAAAATGGAACCATTCACCTTGCAGGATGGTCATCTTCTCTATAGGAATAGGCTATGAATTACTGACTCACTCCTTGGGAAAGTAATGTATGAATCCCATGCACCTCCTTATGCGGTGCATAGAGGGACTCAACCTACTCTTCGAGGAGTAGAGACATACTTCTATTGGCCTACCATGAAAGTAGACATACAAGAGTATGTTTCAAAATGCGTGGTATGCCAAAAGACAAAGTATGATAGAGGGAAGCAGCTTGGATTTCTTCAGCCACTGCCAATTCCTAATTCACCATGGGAGAGAATATCCATGGCTTTTATCTTTGGATTGTCCAAGTCTATCCATGGGAATATAGAAATATGGACAATAGTCGACAGACTCAACAAACAAGGACACGTTATACCTGTCACAAAGACTTTAAGGCACATCAAATGGAACCCTCTTCATATCCCATATTTTCAAATACCATGGATTGCCAACATCCATAGTGTCAAGCAGATATCATAGAATGAACCATAATTTTTGGAAGGGTCTCTTTGAGAATCTAGGTACAAGGTTAAATTTGTCCTCGGCCTATCGCCCCCAAACGGATGGCCAAAGTGAGATAGGTAGCCTTACAATTCTTGATCTACTAAAAGCCTATGTTATGGAAGTAGAGCAACGCTCACAATGGGATAAGTACTTACACCTTGTAGAGTATGTGTACAATAACACTTAGCATACATCTACAAGAAAGGCACCTTTCGAGGTCATAGAGTGAAGACCAAAAAGTCCGTTGTTGCTTAAGGTACATGGGAAGATCTTTGCTGCTGACGAGTATAGATGAGATCTACAAGAATCTTTTCAAAAGATTGAAGAAGCTATATCCATATCACAACAAAGACAAAAGACTACTGCTACAAGCACATAAGAGCCTTAGCCTTTAAGGAAAATGATTGGGTGTTGCTAAAGTTACCCAAGGCTCGTCTAAGGCAAACTACGGGCAAAACTCCTGTGGGCCACCAAAAGTATTATGCTAAGTTAGCAAAAAGATACTATGGTCCTTTTCAAATGCTTAAGACAATCAACCATATGGCTTATCAATTAAAACTGCTTAATCACTAGCGCATACACAATGCTTTTCATGTGAGACTACTTAAGTGTTACAAAGGAGAGCCACCAAGAGAACCAATAATTGAGGACCCTCCGGAGATCGAGCATCAAGAAGAGGTGCTCCAACCCAAATCCATCCTTTGACATGAAGACAAGGTGCTAAGACATGGTAAGATTATTTGAGGATATCTTATTAAATTCAAGAATTATCCTTTTGAAGATGATACATTGATGCAAGGAACAAAGCTTAAGGATTTTATGAACCTTGTCAATACTCACAATGCTACTCTAAAGTAGGCAATGTAAATGTCCTTTTAGATAAATAATGTTTTTGTCTTATAACACTTTCTCTCTTTATTTTATTGTGCACAAATTTAAGCAGTATGCATACTTAGGATCATGTTTGTGGTGACGACGTCTCCCAAACACCAAGTAGAGTTTGTCACTCTACCTTGGAAAGCATGATATGGCTAAAGAACAGGCATGCTTGCAATAGCTAAGTCCCTCAATCACCAAATGGATTAGTCATCCATTTTGGATTGATGTCGTAGGGTAGAAAGGGATCCTTTACCTGCTAGGAAACCATGGACTAATGACTAGGCTTTACGTTCTCTACCTCATAGTTGAGTACGACTATGATTTCAAGAGAGATATAATGTCATAAAATCGAATACCTAGCTATACCAAATGATTTTCTCATACTAAATTGATCATTTAATATGGGAAGAAGAAAGGGAACAAGAGTTAGAATATTGATATGTGTTGCTAGATCTATTCTTAGCAAGGGACCAAGAGGAGAGATAAGATTATCTCAATAAAATGGAGAGAGGTCTACCAAAGAGAAATGTACACCTAATGAAGCTTGAAATGACCTTAGGGTAAGCTTCATTAAAGTCTCCAAATAATAATGATAAAGTTCTTAGGCCTAGGACCAATGGGTAAAAGTTTTACCAACATTAGGTATTTTGGACCCTTTGAATACAAAGTCTAATGTTTCAAGTGGGTTGAAGTGCGCTGCAACTTGCAAGCGGCGAGCCCTCCTTCTAGGGGGATGAGAGAGAACACACACACGCACATACTCTCTCTCTAGAGTCACCCCTTGCACATTAGGCATGAAGGACATATGTGAGGTTCCTAGGCAGGTTGCCCCCAATTAAGCTTGAACCCTATTGGGTGGTCAATATGAAGGACCAATGAGAATTAAATTTAATAAAAATAAGCTTAAAAATTATTGGAAAGACCATAAAGAGAACCAATAAGAATTAGGACCTACTTTATTCCTATTGGACAATCTACCAAGGGGTCTAGTGAGAATTGAGCAAACCTTATGCAAGCTTAATTCCTTTTGGCCAATTGACCTAGAGAGCCAATAATAATTTAGCTTCAAATTTTTAATGAATTAAGATCTCTCTCAAAGGGAGAAAGAAGGACACTTGTCACAATGCTACACCCCTTGTTTGATATGACCTACGTCTCTCATTGGCCAGCCCCAAGCTTGAGACAATAAGCTTCAAGCTAGTGTATTCAAGCTAGGTCAATTTCTCTCTCTCACTTGCAGCTCACTTGCCCCCATTCTTACACACATGTATGCATTGCAAGTGATCTCCTTCTTCTAGGTTGAGAAGTAGATAGCCTACACCAAAAACTCTTGGCTATGGAACACAAATCCAAGCAAGATCCAAGCTCCAAGCATGCTCATCATCTTCTCCATATTCATAACGATGCTAAGAGATGCTTCTCCCTTGTATGCTACATATTATTCCTCTTCACTTCCTCCACTCCGTGCCAGCTCTTTCCACCTTTGAAGGTGTTTGAGGACTTGGGATTAAGGCCGGGGACAAGTTCTTGTCTACTGCAAGTAAGTTAATTGTTGTTTTGGGCATAACTTTGGTGCATGAAGCTTTGCATCTTCATGGCATCATTAAGGCCTCAAGGAACACAAATATTGTATTGTACCAAGTCTCTCTTTATCCAAGAACATATAATACAAAATCCTTTTGGAAAGGGGACTGGCTCCAAGTAAATCCGATCCTCAACTATTGTCAATTTCCCTATTTCTCTCTCTTTTACAAGAATTATTCATGCCAAGCTAACTAGGTGTAATGTTTGTGTTGCTATCTACAATCAAGCTCTCTCTCTCTCTCTCTCTCTCTCTCTCTCTCTCTCTCTCTCCATATTAGGAATTATCTTTATGAAATTTTCACTAATATCACTTTAATTTAGCTGCAATCATTGTTATTAGCCTAACTCTGTTACATCCCATGTTAAAGAAATCCTCGGTCTACATTTGTTGAAAACAACCCATTGCTATTTGGCTTTGCGCATCTTACAATCAATACATTCCAAGGGACCATGAAGATAGTGGGAACATCACCCATACATGATTTTAGAATGGTGGATGAACTCATAATTCCCAAGCCAGTTATTGCGATAACTGCACACCGGAAAATCAATTAGAGGCCCAATCCGACCACTATAAATAGGAGGCATTACTTCATTTGATGGGGGATTAGCTTGTGCGATCATTGTAGTCCATTCTAATATGCTCTTCTGTCTAGTATCATCTATTGATCTCATCTCGCTCTTATACTTGTTTGGCTAAGCTCAAAGCAATCCTTTGGCTCATGTTGTATTCTATTCCATTTGTACTGATCTAAATATAATCTAGTTCGTGTTTCAGTCTATGTGTCATTTCCATTCCAGGGGCCATTTCCATTTTCATTTCAGTACCAATGTCTCTATTTGATCTGTGATTTGAAGTCTAACTACATGAACTGGTTTACCTAACTGTACTACCCCAACCTAGAATAGTTGTCTGAAGAAACCAGCTGATTCCATTTTGGTGATCATGATGGCTTGAGCTGAGTTAATCTTGAAAGTGAATCACTCTCCTAGTTGGGATTTGGAGTACAGTCTATGTTTGGAAGGCAAGATGTACCACCATTTGTCTGATGAGGATGTGACAGGTGAGGATTGGCTGGCAGTCTTCACAAAGAAAAGGGAGAAGGGTGCCAGGGTCTTCTTGCATATGGTGCGTCTTGAATATGCAAAAGAATGTAGGTTATTGTTTCACAAAGTATATCAAGCCATACCAACCAACAAGGAAATCATACACAAGTTTTCAACCTTGTTTGTATATGAGAGATGCCAGCTACCATGTAAAGTCCAACAGGTCAACGGAAGGTTGCATGGGCTGTTTTTGGTGAACACGTCCTAAATCACTGCAAGAAGCTCTTGGGTGGGATGGACAAAAAGCTCAAGAACTCGACTGGATGCAATGAGAACGGTCAGCATGTGACTCGGACCACACAATCCACTCCAAAGGCTCTCATTGACCATGACTAGATAACTTCTAAATTCCTACAGTTTGGGCTTCACTCACTTTTGAATTGCAGCTCTTTTAATCTCCAAATCATGGTGAAAGTCGACCAGATTTTGGCTGAAAGCACAATCAAGTGGCCGATTCACCATCACGACAACTAAGAGCAAATGCGGTATCTATAGCTCAACTCACTATGATCTGTCTTCAATGATAGATGAGTATGCTATTGGTCCCTATTTCAAGGATGTGATTTCAGCCCTTGCATTAGGGAAGAAAGAGGAACCATTCACCCTGCAGGATTGTCATCTTCTCTATAGGAATAGGCTATGCATTACTTACTCACTCCTTGGGAAAGTAATGTATGAATCCCATGCACCTCCTTATGCGGTTGCCCCCAATTAAGCTTGAACCCTATTGGGTGGTCAATATGAAGGACCAATGAGAATTAAATTTAATAAAAATAAGCTTAAAAATTATTGGAAAGACCATAAAGAGAACCAATAAGAACTAGGACCTACTTTATTCCTATTGGACAATCTACCAAGGGGTCCAGTGAGAATTGAGCCAACCTTATGCAAGCTTAATTCCTTTTGGCCAATTGACCTAGAGAGCCAATAATAATTTAGCTTCAATTTTTTAATGAATTAAGATCTCTCTCAAAGGGGGAAAGAAGGACACTTTTCACAATGCTACACCCCTTGTTTGATATGACCTACGTCTCTCATTGGCCAGCCCCAAGCTTGAGACAATAAGCTTCAAGCTAGTGTATTCAAGCTAGGTCAATTTCTCTCTCGCACTTGCAGCTCACTTGCTCCCATTCTTACACACATGTATGCATTGCAAGTGATCTCCTTCTTCAAGGTTGAGAAGTAGATAGCCTACACCAAAAACTCTTGGCTATGGAACACAAATCCAAGCAAGATCCAAGCTCCAAGCATGCTCATCATCTTCTCCATATTCATTACTATGCTAAGATATGCTTCTTTCTTGTATGCTACATATTCTTACTCTTCACTTCCTCCACTCCGTGCCAACTTTTGCCACCTTTGAAGGTGTTTGAGGACTTGGGATTAAGGCTGGGGACAAGTTCTTGTCTATTGCAAGTAAGTTAATTGTTGTTTTGGGCATGACTTTGGTGCATGAAGCTTTCCATCTTCATGGCATCAACAAGGCCTCAAGGAACACAAAGATTGTAGGGTGAAAGCATGTTAACCTGTCGTGCTTTTTGTGCTAGTTAGTAGTTTCAAGTTAGCACATCTTCAAAAAGTTGGGCGTCCGGTATATTTTTTACAAATAATATCAAAATTTGTCAGAGGTTGTACATTTGGATTCCTTGTTACAAGTGCTTTCTATTGATATATCATATGTCATAGATCTTGGAGATGTAGGTCAAGTTATTGTACTAGTTAGCATATGTCAAAATCGTGCTAGATAGCATTGTCCGGGACATGAAAAAGCATGACAGGTTAATATGCTTTCACCCTGTATTGTACCAAGTCTCTCTTTATCGAAGAACATATAATACAAAATCCTTTTGGAAATGGGACTGGCTCCAAGTCAATCGATCCTCAACTATTGTCAATTTCCCTATTTCTCTCTCTTTTACAAGAATTATTCATGCCAAGCTAACTAGGTGAGGATTGGCTGGCAATCTTCACAAAGAAAAGGGAGAAGGGTGCCAGGGTCTTCTTGCATATCGTGTGGCTTGAATATGCAAAAGAATGTAGGTTATTGTTTCACAAAGTATATCAAGCCATACCAACCAACGAAGAAATCATACACAAGTTTTCAACCTTGTTTGTATATGAGAGATGCCCAGCTACCACGCAAAGTCCAACAAGTCAACGGAAGGTTGCATGGGCTGTTTTTGGTGAACACGTCCTAGATCACTACAAGAAGCTCTTGGGTGGGATGGACAAAAAGCTGGAGAACTCAACTGATTGCAATGAGAATGGTCAACATGTGAGTCGGACCACACAATCCCCTCCAAAGGCTCTCATTGACCATGACCAGATAACTTCTAACATCCTACAGTTTGGGTCTTCACTCATTTTTGAATTGCATCTCTTTTAATCTCCAAATCATGGTGAAAGTGGAGCAGATGTTTGCTGAAAGCACAATCAAGTGGCCGATTCACTATCAGAACAACCAAGAGCAAATGCGGTATCCATAGCTCAACTCACTATGATCTGTCTATAATGATAGATGAGTATGCTATTGATCCCTAGTTCAAGGATGTGATTTCAGCCCTTGCATTAGGGAAGAAAGAGGAACCATTCACCTTGCAGGATGGTCATCTTCTCTATAGGAATAGGCTATGCATTACTTACTTAGTCCTTGGGAGAGTAATGTATGAATCCCATGCACCTCCTTATGCGGGGAATAGAGGGACTCAACCTACTCTTCGAGGAGTAGAGATGTACTTCTATTGCCCCACCATGAAAGTAGACATACAAGAGTATGTTTCAGAATGCGTGGTATGCCAAAAGACAAAGTATGATAGAGGGAAGAAGCTTGGATTTCTTCAACCATTGCCAATTCCTAATTCACCATGGGAGAGAATATCCATGGCTTTTATCTTTGGATTGTCCAAGTCTATCCATGGGAATATAGAAATATGGACAATAGTCGACAGACTCAACAAACAAGGACACATTATACCTGTGAAAAAGACTGTAAGGCACATCAAATGGAACCTTCTTCATATCCCATATTTTCAAATACCATGGATTTCCAACATCCATAGTGTCAGACAGAGATCATAGAATGAACCATAATTTTTGGAAGGGTCTCTTTGAGAATCTAGGTACAAGGTTAAATTTGTCCTCGGCCTATCGCCCCCAAACGGATGGCCAAAGTAAGATAGCTAGCCTTACAATTCTAGATCTACTAAAAGCCTATGTTATGGAAGTAGATCAACACTCACAATGGGATAAGTACTTAAAGCAATCCTCCTGTTCTTTTCCCCATGTAAGTTTGGCTGTCTTTTTTAGTAGCTGCATCAAGGGTGCGGCGATAATTACATAATCTTTGACGAAGATTCTATACCATCCTGTAATGCCCAAAAATCCTCGAATCTCACTGATCGTTTTGGGTTGTGGCCAGTCTATTATATCTTTAATCTTTGCGGGGTCTACTGAAATTCCTTCAGGGTTTATTATAAAACCAAGATAACTAACTTCTGGCGTGAAAAACACACATTTACTCATCTTGGCATATAACTGATGTTGGCGTAGAAGGTGAAGTATTTTGCGTACATGGCCTTCATGCTCCTTTTCATACTTGGAATATACCAGGATATCATCAAAAAACACCAACACAAAATCATCCAGATATTCTCTGAATATATCTTGCATGAGACGGTTAAAAGTAGCTGGAACATTCGTAAGACCAAAAAGCATCAGGATGAACTCATAATGCCGATACCGGGTGTTGAAAGCAGTTTTATAAATATCTGCCTCCTTAATCCGGATTTGATGGTAACCTGATCTGAGATCAATTTTTGTGAATACTTTGGCTCCATGTAATCTATCAAGCAATTCATCGATGCGAGGAATAGGGTACTTATTCTTTACTTATACCTGGTTAAGCCCCCTATAATCGATGCAGAGACGTAAAGATCCATCCTTCTTCTTTTGGAATAGAACAGGCGCTCCCCAAGGTGAAATGCTTGGTCTTATGAATCCCTGTTCAATAAGCTGACGAAGCTGTTCTTTTAATTCAATAGCTTTAGGGAGGGACATTTTGTAGGGTCTTTTTGAAATTGTTTCATTACCTGGAAAGGTTTCTATTTCATGTTCTATATCCCTTGGAGGAGGTAAATTTGAGAGATCCTCCGGAAATATATCTGAGAATTCCTTAAGTCATTCTGGAGTTGTGGCGTCCCTTGAATCATCTGCCTTATTAAGTTTTACTACAAAGATCTGTTGCCCCTTACGTAACCCCTGCAGAAGTCGACTAGCCTTGACTAAATGAGCCTTAGGTTTTCCATTTGATCCTTGTACTAGTGTTTCTTCACCTAAGTGATTTTTGAAGGTTAAGGTCCCTTGAGCACAGTGAATTTGAGCTTGATTTTTGATTAACCAATCCATTCCTAGAAGTCAGGGTTCCCCCTAGTTCAAACTCAACTTCCCCAGCTGTAAATCAAGATAGAACCTCTTTCCCATTTGCTAATTCTACCACTAATTTCTTGGTGGGATGTTGGTTCAATTTAAGTTTCCTTAAACATTTAGGGGAGAGAAAAGAGTGTGTGCTACCACAATCTATAAGTAGTTCAAATTTTTCACCTTCTTTGTTTGCAGTGGTTTGGATGACAGCATACTGTTGCCGAGCTCCAGGGTTATCAATGGTGGAAAAAAGAGTAGCTCTTTCATCTTCCTCATCCAGCAAGGTAGGCTCTCCTACTGCAGCATAAGCTCTGGCTCCTCTACCTCTTTCTCTGCCTTGTCCTCTATTGCCTCTACCTCTTTGATTGTTTCCTTGTCCTATCCGAGTCTGAGGAGTGGTTCTGTAGCAACTCGGGGATTTTGCCCCTCAGGACATTGACTCCTGTAGTGTCCCATTCTATTGCATCCATAGCATCTGATGTTTGGAAAGGTCTACTCTATAGTGGCTGCAACTGACACTGCCCTCCGTTGATTTCCTTGGTTATAGTTTCCCCTTGCTCTTCCTCTAAAGTTATTGTAGTTGTAATAACTTTTGGCAGGGGGGTTTCCTTCAGCTACAAGTGGTTTAGCTCTTAGAAGAGCATCTTGAATAGAGATGGGTCTCATAGCTTCCAAGCGGGTACTTCAAGGTTTGTTGAGACCCTGACAAAAATGAGAAATCTGTTGTTCCATAGTCATTGGTGGGGCGTAACTTCTTAAAGACACATATTTGGTGTAGTACTCTTCCAAAGTAAGCCCTAACTGTTTGAGGGCGAAGAATTCATTCATTTTGATAGCTTGGTGAGCTGGAGGAAGATATCTTTCTTTCACTGCCTCCTTCATTCTTTCCCAGGAGGGACTAATGGAAGGGTTATCTCTACAGTATTGTTTCCACCAGAGTTTGGCATCTCCGGTGAGTCAAAAGATTCCTAACATTTCCTGATTTTCCGAAGCAGTTCCTACTGCCGAGAAATGATTATCCATGGAGTCGAGCCAGGCTTCGGTGTCACGTTCTAAGTTGGTTCCTTCTCCCTTGAAAGTTGGGAGTTGAACTTATTTTAACAGTAGCTTCTTTTCCTGAGTGGGAGTATAGAGACTTTTTGCATTTCCCTGAGTTTGTAATGAATGAAAATCTTTTAGTGATTACACTACTTTTGTTTTGTCATGCAAGTTTTCTAATCTATATACTTTTAAAACAATGCAAACAGAAATCTGACAATCATTATCACCATCTCAATTAAACTACACAAGCATGTCATAAAACCATGGTATATACAAAGGTGAATACAACACTGACTCATATTATGTACAAGATGGACTCATACTATGTACAAGATGGACTCATACTATGTACAAGATGAACTCATACTATATACAATGTGTAATTCTCTAGATCAACATCCTTTTCACCACTGGTGGGTCTGACAGGGGATAAAAAAATATGACATCTTTTGGTCCCCTAAATTTTGGGCCTACCCTCATGGGCCTGATCCTACATGGATATATTACTGTGGCTACCTGATCATATACCCATTGATTTTGTGACACTTCTACCCCATCTATAATAATGGTCTGATCTGGATCTTCAGTCCCACTGAAAAAGAAAACTTCGATGGTCCGAAGTGTTTCTGACTACTTGAGTCTTTTCAGATTGAGTGTCAGTCCTTCTAACTGTCCCGCATCAACCAGGAAAATTCCGCCAAACGGTGATCAGCTGATTCCCCATGTAGGGGAAGGAGAAAACATTAAATCTAACAGTTGCATGATGCTCTTGCAAAGTACAAAGTTATTGGAGCTGCAAGCAACCTCGAACATGATGTTGAAAATCACAAACTTTTGGTAAGCTTGGCTGATATTTTCCTGTATTGATAGGGAAATTCTCATTTCACAATATACCATAATTAAAAATGCAGTATAACTTGTGCCTGTTTTTTCAACTTTTACCCTCCTAAGGTTAGGACCTTATTAAACATGCTTTGATACCCCTTGTAAGGTCCCCAATCCCGCCGACACCAAAAACGGGATGGTACCATTGACAGGTCTCTATGCTTACTAAAGTTAGAGTCCTTAAACAAGAAAAATTCCAGGGAATTCACCCTTACCATTGATAATGGTTAAGGTTTATAGCCCTAGAAAGAGACCTAGTCCTGTCTCACAGTGGAAACGGGACCATAACAACAAATTTCCGGCCCTATAACTTCATCATTCAGATTTTGGTTTCCTTAGCCAACGCTTTTTTCCCCCTAACATATGTGAGGGCATAGCCGTTGGTGGATTCCTCTTCCAAGTGAAGAAGTTTCTAAATGTTTTAGTGCGCGGGAATGGATAGTTACCTGACTAATCAGGTCCACCCATCCATGATTGATCACCTTAGTCAATCCCCACTCACCACCCCGAACTCACACATGATTTTTGTGTTATTTAATTACTACCACATTCTTTTCCTAATTAAAACAATGATTCCTTTTAACTTTCACACTGCATTTCATTAAGACAACTTTTGAAACAGTATTGAAGACATTCTTTAAGCAAACAAACATTTTTAGACTTAGAAGACAAGATACTGTCATTCTGAAGTATCTCTGACCAGTACCGGCTTGTCTCAAGACCACCTATACAGGGGTGAAAAAAAAGACACCCATTTCTTATTTATAAAAACCGGGGTGGAAAAAGCCATCACCCAAAGTCCGGGCGCCCATACGCCAACCGGCTGCCCATACAACCGGGCGGTTCCTCTAGGATAAACTTGAAAGTACTATCCACAAATACAAACAAGCACGGGGTAAAGACTCCACGCGTGCTGAAGAAACCGACTCATCCATGATGGTATCTCCATCATTACTCATTACCTGGAGTAAAATATTTCCAAGAAATCAAGGTGTCTTGAGACAAGCTGTTTTAAGGATGGTCAAACATTTCTTTCTTAGGTCAATTAGTCATAACCCAATCATTTCTTTCCTATTTAAAATCATTGCTCGTTGGTTTCGTGGAAGTTACCTTCCATTTACAGCCAGTTTATCCTTCCTAACCTTACGTATGCAATGTTAACTTTAAAAATGAACTTTAAAAGATATTAAGTGAATAAAATAGAAATCCACCAGGGTTGCTCGTCCATGTGCTGTGGGGCAAGTGCCTGTAGACTTTCCGCTGTTGGCCTATGGCTAGGCCCAGCCTCATGGTCGTTAATGGCTTTGTTTCACTTGTTAACATCCTCTTCCTCAGTAAGAGGATTTCCCCTGGTTCTGTTTGGAGCCATATCGGTAGCCTTATAAAAAGACTTAATCCATTAGAAGCTTAATTGAATAATCTTCTTTTTCCTTTTTTTACCAAAAAATAAGGATTTTTGGAGTAAGTAGGTATCTTTAATAGTCAATTTGATGAGATATTCCTCTTGTAACTTATTTATGCTACAAGTAAATTCCCATAATTACCATTTTATTTGGAAAGCCCTTTAACTAGGTTTCTCCTTAGTTTATCTTCCATTTTAGCCTTAGTAAATTATAAATTTCTATCGGCTAATGGATTACTCACCCTAAATTGTAATTGAATATGTTCTATCTTTAAGAATTTTCATAAATTTGATTTATAACCTTTTCCTCCTATACTTATGGTCTAAATTAGGCAAAATTTTACTGATAGTAATTTGTTATACCATCCATTTATGCTGAGGTAATTTTTCCACCCTTCAATAGTGATTTTAGACATCAGGAATTTATTTGATAATTAGATAAATTCATTTACTAATTTCCTTTCTCTATTTTATCCAGAAAAATCGATTACTTTTATTGAAGATAAATATCTAAACTATTTATATGAGGTTGGGGTATCTATCATAGATTCCTCAAGGTGTATTCTACCTCTGATATTTATATCAAAGGTTTTTGGATTAATCTACTATATTCTCCCTTTTATTTTCTCCTAAAAATAATATAATTTTATTGGGATAATTAGGTAAACTAATTATCTAAGGGTAATATAATTATCACGGGTTTCCTAAGGTAAAATAAGCCTTTGATAAATAACACAAGACATTTTGAATCAATTTGAGAAATTTTCCCTTTTAATTTTTTCTAAAAACAAAGTAATTTTGCTAAAGTAAGTAGGTAAATTAATTATCTGAGCTTCACATAATTATCACGGGTTTCGTAACATGTAATTAACCTCTGATAAATAATTCAAACCAATTTGAATCTATTTGCTAATTTTCCCTATTTAATGTGTCCTAAAAACATAGTAATTCTGCTAAAGTAACTAGGTAAATTAACTTTCTGAGCTTCACATAAATATCATGGGTTTCCTAACTATAATTAACCTTTGATAAATAACTCAAATAATTTTGAATCTATATGCTAATTTTCCCTATTTAATTTGTCATAAACACAGAGTATTTCTCCTAAAGTAATTAGATAAACTAAATATCTGAGCTTGAAATAATTATCACAGGTTCTACAACATGTAATTAACCTCTGATAAATAAATCAAACCAATTTGAATCTATTTGCTAATTTCTCCTATTTAATGTGTCCTAAAAATAGAGTAATTCTGCTAAAGTAGTTATGTAAATTAATAATTTGAGCTTTACATAATTATCATGGGTTTCGTAACATATAATTAAGCTTTGATAAATAACTTAAATCATTTTGAATCTATTTGCTAATTTTTCTTATATAATTTGTCCTAAAAATAGAGTATTTTTGTTAAAGTAATTAGATAAATTAATTACCTGATCTTGGCATAAATATCATAGGTTTCCTAGCATGTAATTATTCTTTGATAAATAACTTAAACCAATTTGAATTCATTTGGTAATTTTCTTGATTTAATGTCTCCTAAAAATAGAGTATTTTTGCTAAAGTAATTAGATAAATTAATAATTTGAGTTTGAAATAATTATCACAGGTTTGCTAACATATTTTTAACCATTGATAAATAACTCAAAGCATTTTAAATCAATTTACTAATTTTCCCTATTTAATTTGTCTTAAAAACGGAGTATTTCTGCTAAAATAATTAGGTAAATGAATAGTCTGAAATTGACATAATTATCATAGATTTCCTAACATATAATCAACCTCTAATAAATAACTCAAGACATTTTGAATCAATTTGATTATTTTCTCCTTTAATTTTCTCTAAAAAAATAGTGTAATTTTGCCTAATTAATTATGAAAATTACTCAAAAAATTATAAGATAATTTTTCTAGCTTAATGAATATCTAATGTAGCTTTGATAATCACCTCAACTAAATCTAAGCATGATTAATATATTTTCCATTAATTTATGGTTAATTTGAATAATTTCAATCCTAATATGATAGGATAATTAATTAGCTTAATATTTCCAAGCTTAATTACAACAATTAGTAGAGAATATCTAATTTAAAGAGGATTTATGAGTAAACATAGACCTAATCTTTAATTTATTAAGAAAATAGATTAATCTCGCCTTGCTAATTAAGAAGGATTAGGCTAATTATCGTTTAAGTTAATCAACTAGAGCTTAATATCTAGTGAATTCTGCGTAGCGTTCTCTCTAGATGAGAGAGAGAACTTGATACACTCTCTCTCTCTCTAGATGAGAGAGAGTGTATCAAGTCTCTGAGTCTAAATTTTTATGAAGGGAAGGGGATCTTTTTATAGCTTTTCTGGGCACCGGGTAGTTTCTGGCAGGTTTTGACACCCCAAGCAAGCACCCAACTTGCAAATGGTGTCAACTGTTGCTAAATCAGTCTCTGGCAAGTTCCCTCGAGCTCCACACTGCCCCCATACCTTTCAGAATCAAGTTTGGTTGATTTTACTGATTTCTACTGATTTTACTGATTTCTAATGATGAAAATTGGAATATCAGTTAATTCTGGAACCTTAGGATAAGAACGTCCTTGCTAATAAATAGTACTGAAACCATCCAATTTTTTTAAACTAATTGAATTCCTATTGTAACCTTTCAGGGCCTGTGACTTTTCTAGTTTTTATCGGATTCTGATTCTGAAAATTACTAACCATAGTAAAGCTCTGCTTATGATTCCAAAAATACCAATATTAGCCATGATTGAATCCTTCAACAGTTTTTTTCAAGTTAATTTTACAAGCTTTCTACAATTTTTAAGGTTTTGGAAACTGGAAACCTTACACTTTGTAGCTTTTTGGAACCCCAATTTTTTTGCGATGTAAAAATTGATGTAATTTATTCGCTATTCTTTCTCCTACTCTCTTGTCTTGTTCTCAATTGTCTATTTTATTTTGCTAACTTCGAGGTTGAGAATGGAACCGGTCCCCCCTCCAATAGGCATTTGTATTATAGTTTCTTCCGTTAAGAGAGACTTGGTACAATACAATCTTTGTGTTCCTTGTGACCTAGGTGATGCAATGAAGATGGAAAGCTTCATGCATCACAAGCATAACATAAACTTTGTAGAAAGAATTAACTATCCCAAGCGTCAGTCCCAAGGCCGCAAACACCTTCGAAGGTGGAGAGAGCTAGCGGGGAATGAGGATAGGGAAGAGGAAGAAGAAACATTCCATAGGAGAAAGAAATAGTTCCTCACTTATCATCACTCTTCTTGCTAGCATACATAATAGCATAGTGATGAAGATGGAGAAGATGACAAGCTTAAGCATTGAAGCATGGCTCTTGGTTGGATTTGCATTCCATAGCCAAGAGTGTTGGCGTAGGCTCTCACTTCTCACAAGCTTGGAGAAGGAGGTGGAGTTCCTTAACTTTCACCAAGTGAGAATGAATTCACAAAATGAGTGTGTGTGTGTGTGGTGTATATCCCCCCCTCCCACCCTCCCCCCCCTCAACACACCCCTTGCTTGATTGGGGTGAGTTCTACCCTTTTTTCATGTCTCAAGCTCATTGGACCCCTCTCCCCCTAACCAATCACATACAACATGCATTTTAAGTACATGGGTAGCAGGGGTGCCCTTTGGGTGAGTGGGAGGTTAAGTCAAAGATTCTCCTAAATTTGGGGCTTTCCCCCTCCGTTCTAGGTCTCTTTTTTACTCAAGCACCTTTCCCCCCATGCATAGGAAGCTTCTCAAGCACCTTCCTCATCAAGCATGACAAGCACCTAAAGCACCTTAGTTATCAAGCACGTCGACAAGCACCTCAAGCATCTTAGTCAGCAAGTACGACAAGCACCTCACGCTTAGGTCGGGCTCCCACTTCATGCTCAGTCCTAGCTTGCCTAAGGTCAAAGGACTTTTAACACTAACCATTGGAGGTCTTTAATAAAGCTAACCCGGTCTTTTAAGCTCCATTAGATGCACGTTTCTCTTTGATAGACCATCTCCTTTTGGATCCGTATTGAGATGTAACCATCTCCCCTCTTGGTTCCCTACTGAGATAAGTCTAGAAGCACTTATTGCACATTGCTCTTTGGTAGACCATCTCCGTTTGGACCCGTATTGAGCTACAACCATCTCTCCTTTTGGTCTCCTGCTGAGATAGGTTTAGAAGCACATGTCTCTATTCTAAGTCTTGTTCCCGTTTATTCTCCCACATTAAATGATCAGTTTAATATGAGAAAATCATTTGGTAAGCTCGATATTAGATTTTATGACATTGCCTCTCTCTTGAAATCATAGTCGTCCTCGACTATGAGGTAGAGAAGATAAAGCCTAGTCATTAGTTTATGTTTCTTAGCGGGTAGAGGATCCCTTTTTACCCTACGACATCATTCCAAGATGGATGACTAATCCAATTGGTGCTTGGGAGACATAGCTGCGGCAAGCATGTCTGCTCTTTAGTCCATATCATACTTCCAAAGTAGAGTGACAAGTTATACTTGGTGTTCGGGAGACGTCGTCACCACAAACATGATTCTAAGCATGCATGCTTCTTAAATTTGTGCACAATAAAAAGAGAACCAGTCTTATAAGACCAAAACGTTGTTAGTTTAAAATGCATTTTCACATGCTTATTTTAAGGCATCATTGTAAGCATTGACAAGGTTCATATTATCCTTAAGCTAGGTTATTTGCATCCCTCTAACATCTTTAAAAGAATCATTCTTAAACTTAATAAGATATCGTCAGATAATCTTACCTTTTCTTAATACCTTGTCTTCATGTCATAAGATGGACTCAGATTGAAGTACTTGATCTCCAACTTTTGGAGGGCCTGCAAGTATTGCTTCTTTTGATGTCGCTCCTTTGTAAGGCTTACATAGTCTCTCATGGAAAACATGGTGCATGAGCCAATGGTTGGGGCAACTTTAATTGATAAGCCATCTCATTGATTGGCTTAAGAATCTAAAAAGGAACATAGTATCTTTTTGCTAGTTTAGCATAATACTCTTGGTGGCCCATAGGATTCTTGCCCGTAGTGGGCCCGTAGTATGCCTTAGACGAGCCTTGAGAAACTTTAGAAAGACCCAATCATTTTACTTAAAGGCTAAGTCTCTTTTGTGCTTATTAGTAGCAGTCCTTTTTGCCTTTGCTGTGAGATGGATATTACCATTTTAATCTTTCGAAAGATTCTTGTAAGTCTTGGCTATATGCATCAGTAGCGAAGATCTTCCCATGTATACTTTAAGTAGTAAGGGACTTTTGGATCTACCCTCTTTAACTTCGAAAGGTGCTTTTCCCATAGAAGTATGTACAATGTCATTGTACGCATACTCTATAAGAGGTAGGTTTTTCTCTCATTGAGAATGTTGATCTACTTCCATGACATAGGTGTTTAGTAGATCAAGAATCGTTAGATTAGTTTTTTCACTTTGGTCATCCATTTGTGGATGATAAGCCGAAAGAGAAATTTAATCTACTTCCTAGATTCTCAAAGAGACCCTTCTAGAAATTATTGGTCATTGTCCGACACTATGGATGTTGGAAAGACATGATGCTTGAAAATTTGAGATCTGAAGATGTTTGCCATTTGATGTGCCTTAATAGTCTTTTTGACATGCATAAAGTGTATTTTCTTGTTAAGCATGTTGACTAAAACAATCCAAGTTGCTTCCCTCCATCAAATTTCAACTTTTGATATACCACGCATTTTGAAACATACTCTTGTATGTTTACTTTTCATGGTAGACCAACAAAAATATATTTCTACTCCTTGAAGAGTAGATTATGGATTCCCTTTTTTGGCCCGCATAAGGAGAAGTATGGGATTCATACACTGACTTTCCTATTGTATGGGTGAGTAACACATAGCCTATTGCCGTTTGGAAGATAACCATCCTTCAAGGTGAATGGTTCTTTTTTCTTCCCTATTGCAAAGGCTGTAAATACATACTTAAAGTCTCGGTAAGTAGCATACTCATCTATCATAAAAGATAGATCATTGTGAGTTGCTATAAACACCACATTTACCCTTGGTCATTGTGAAAGTGCATCGACCACTTGATTGTGCTTGCCAACAATGTGAGCAATATGAAATCTAGATTGCAAAAGAAAATTTTCCCACCTCATTTGTTTATCGGAGAGCTTGGTTTGTGTCATGAAGTTCTTGAGGCTTTGTGATCCATTCGTAGGATGAATGGAGTCCCCAAGAGATAGTGTTTTCATGTGTTTAGGCCATCTTTTTATTACCTCTGACTTTGTTGCATCCATACGGATGCCATCTTTAGAGATAATATGACCGAAGTATTGAATCTCTTGTAGAAAAAATTCACTTTTCTTTTGATTAATGAAAAGATTATTCTCTCTCACAACTTGAAAGATTACCTCCTTCTGTGAATTGTTTTGAAGTGGTTATTTGGTGTTGTCGCGGTTGATTCTTGACTTGGAGTGTCCAAGTTTGTTACAGAGGTGTCGCTTGTACTCTTCAGGTAAATTTGAATGGCCTAAAGATTTTTTTCCATCATGAGTTTGGATGCATCTGGAGCATTTGTCAGGCCAAAACTTGTAACTTGTAAAATAGATCTTCTACCCGCTACACGGGAAATCTATTTTTGATAGTGATCTTATTTAGTGCTCTATAGTCAAACCACATGTGATATGTGTCGTCTTTCTTTTGCACTAAAAGCAATGGTGAACAAAATGGAAAGGAGCTAGACCTCACCATTCCTTTTTCCACCAATTCATGCACTTGCCTCATGATCTCCTCTTGTTGAGCTTGTGAAAATCGATAAGGAGGCTTGTTAAGCGGTGAGCTTCCTGGTAGGAGCTCAATTGCATGGTCATCGTCCCTCATTTTAGAGGTAGTTCAGTAGGGATGTCATCAATGAAAACATCTTGGAATACATTTAGGAAATTAGACAAATCTAATCCCTCTTGATTCCCTTTATTGCAGGGATATGGTGCTCCCCAACTCATTAGCATCTATGTACATGCTCTTTTCCATGTAGGTGAAGTAGATTCTCCTCTCAAGGAACTTCATGTTGGAAGCCATGCGGTTAAACCATGGTGCCCCACCAATGACATTCTCATGTTTACGATGGGAGATGAAGAAATCCTCTTTGTCCACATAGCTTTGGACATGAAGCCTTAATTTTTCAATTAAGGAAGTAACTAAGACGTTGGAAAGGGGGAAATGTGAAAACAACCAGCACACAATTTAAATGCCTCTCTATAGCCCAATGGTTCCAGAACACCCCTATCCCCTATTGAACACACACACACATACACATACCCAATCTGCCAACAATTGTTGTCCAAGCCCGTTCCCAACCAGCCTTAACTGCATACAATCATAGCACCCAACACCTCACCCTCACCTAGATTCATGCTATTCAATATTGACTCACACACAATCACTTGCAACATCTTTGGAAGACACCAATATTTCCTTGAACTTTCAAAGTCTACAACAGGCACTAGCTTTACAACCAATTTCAATCTCTTTTACATACACCACCCGCCCTTACACACATATACTTGGGCAAACAATTAATCATGAGAGTGAGGGAGAGATAGAAAATAGTCATTTAAATATCAAGAATATAGAAGTTATGCCGATGTAGACATAATTGTGCACATATGCTGACTTGTCGTCTCGCTTGTGTCGATTCCAAAGCACATACAAAGGGGAGCTTGTAGCCTCTAAACACTAGGCCTCCGACTTGCTTCATATACACAACAGCTAGGGTGTGATAGGCTGGTATAGACGAACCAACCCTCACTTAACTGTGCTGGCGAACTTCTCACAGCACCCGAAGGCCACCGCAGGTATCATCCCTGTACCCACCTTGCTTGGTGGACTTCTACCAGCCCTTCATGACCCCACAACAACACTCGGCCACCCCTCTTCTTCCTTCGATCTCCTCTCCATCCAGATGACGGCACCAACCTTTTTTCATCCAACCAGCGCCTTCTTTTCTTCCCCTGTACTGCTCACTGGATGCGGCCCTTTCTACAGACCATGCTCATGCACTCAAGCCACCCTACATTGGCCCCTCTCGGCCTCTGTATCACTGCCACCTTCATCTCCCCCCGATTGTGGTCTCTACAGTCTCCCTTGATGCATTCAGAGCCGTTCTCACTATACAATAGCATCACCAAACTGTTGCTCTCTTGACCTCCCCTTCTCTACTCCAATAAGGTGCCCCTTTTCTTGTATGGAGCCCGCCACCCTCCTGTGCTCACTTGCTCGGCCAGCCCCTCGTCACCTGTGACGTTGTCCTCCTCATCAGCCCTCTGGCGGCTTCTCACTTTTTACTTCGTGTAACCCAAGCCAGGCATCCCCCAATCTCCAGCATCTTGGCTTGCTCACCTCAGCCAACTACCCTCCTTAACTCTGTTGGCAGCCACCCCCTTGAGCTCGCAGCCCTCGTTGGCTTCTCACTGACGTCCTCAGCCCCTTGCACTAGTAGCCCCTTCAACTGACGGCCCTCCTCCTGATCTTTTTCGGCCCTTTCCATGCATCAAGACATCTGCACTCCTGTTTTTGCTAACCACCACGTGCAGGTCATTGCTCCCGACTCTCCTCTCTCCTCCTTGTGCACTCGCCGTGTCCTGCATGCCAGCCCTCCAGATGGTGGAACCTCCTCCTCTTTCCCTTGCTACGTTGCTGCAGGTCGTAGCGCCGCCACCTTCCATCAATAGAATTACTCCCTTTTTGTTTAATTTTCAGCTGTCAGCCCCATTAGTTTTTAAAAGATCCCTATCAGGCCTCGTTTCACACATGCCTGCAACCGTCGAAGGTCGAAAACCTTCACCACATTACAAAGCACATGCTTAACTCCTTGACACCCCCTTTAAGGCGTACCGCATATGAAGCTTTGTCGAAAAGGGCATTTCTCACGCCGATAACCATATGGCCGCAACCTGATATAACTCGTTCTATATAATGGATCTCATATAAAAAAGCATCTCACCGGGAGTGGCATGACTACCGTGACCGTTGACAAACTAGAGCCACCACACTATGGCTCGTTTTGAGAGAGATATCTAGCAATCTTCAATACCTTTTAGCATCCTGACCAATAGGGTGGAAATCCATCCTTGTCCTGCTAAATGTCACATACTGCATACATATCCCAATTGGACTTTTTTGAACACTTCATCAGGTATAGCTTTGATCGTCCACCCATCTGCTTCCAACTCTCCATGCACCAGGTTCTGACATGTCCATGGGCGGACCAAATTTGGGTGCACCATCATTGCCCACCCCCTCGTTGAGCATTTACTTAACCATAGTATTATTTAGGTAGAAGAAGACTGCATATGATAGAATGATGTAAAATAGGTAATATAGTGGCTCTATAGATAGGATAGAGATAGAGAGAAAATTGTCTGCTACTGCATCATCCTCCAGGATCAAATGGAAAGCTCAAAGCTTCCCCAAGCATAGTGTAAGCTCCACCTGTTCAAAAGTAAAACATTGGCTGTGGCCATCCACCTCTAAAACATGCATATCCAAGCCTTCCTTTGCACTTGTAGGCCAGTAGATAGGCCACCCTAACAACTCTTCGTAGCATGGAACTTTGTCACTCTGCATCCATAATCCTTCCTGCCAACCATAAGTATACTTTCGAACACTTGAAGCACCGGTACCACAAGCTTATTGAACACACACACACATACCCAATCTGCCAACAATTGTTGTCCAAGCCCGTTCCCAACCAGCCTTAACTGCATACAATCATAGCACCCAATCCCTCACCCTCACCTAGATTCATGCTATTCAATATTGACTCACACACCATCACTTGCAACATCTTTGGAAGACATCATTATTTCCTTGAACTTTCAAAGTCTACAACAGGCACTAGCTTTACAGCCAATTCCAATCTCTTTTACATACACCACCCTCCCTTACACACATATACTTGGGCAAAGAGTTAATCATGAGAGTGAGGGAGAGATAGAAAATAGTCATTTAAATATCAAGAATATAGAAGTTATGCCGATGTAGACGTAATTGTGCACATATGCGTGACTTGTCGCCTCGCTTGAGTCGATTCCGAAGCAGATACGAAGGGGAGCTTGTAAGCTCTAAACACTTGGCCTCCAACTCGCTTCATATACACAACAGCTAGGGCGTGATAGGCTGGTATAGACGAACCATCCCTCACTTAACTGTAGCTGGCAAACTTCTCACATCATCCGAAGGCCACCGCAGGCATCATCCATGTACCCACCTTGCTTGGTGGACCTCTACCAGCCCTTCATGACCCCACAACAACACTCGGCCACCCCTCTTCTTCCTTTGATCTCCTCTCCATCCAGATGATGGCACCAACCTTTTTTCATCCAACCACCACCTTCTTTTCTTCCCTTGTACTGCTCACGCGGTGTGGCCCCTTTCGACAGACCATGCTCATGCATTCAAGCCACCCTACATTGGCCCCTCTCGGCCTCTGTATCACTACCACCTTCATCGCCCCCCGATTGTGGTCTCTACAATCTCCCTTGATGCATTCAGAGCCGTTCCCACTATACAATAGCATCACCAAACTGCAGCGCTCCTGACCTCCCCTTCTCTACTGCAACAAGGTGCCCCTTTTCTTGTATGGAGCCTGCCACCCTCCTGTGCTCACTTGCTCGGCCAGCCCCTCGTCACCTGTGATGTTGTCCTCCTCATCAGCCCTCTGGCGGCTCTTGGGGTTAAATTTCGAGCGCTAGTGCCCTACGTGGCACTAGCAGTTGCCGTCGATTTCAAAAGTGTTGAGCTTTTTAATGGCAACGGCTGTTGCCACATAGGCAGCAGCGCTCGAAATTTATCATCGCCCGCGATTTTTTCGGCCCTTTCCATGCATCGGTACATCTGCACTCCTGTTTTTGCTAACCACCACGTGCAGGTCATTGCTCCCGACTCTCCTCTCTCCTCCTTGTGCACTCGCGGTGTCCTGCATGCCAGCCCTCCAGATAGCGGAACCTCCTCCTCTTTCCCTTGCTGTGTTGCTGCAAGTCGTAGCGCCGCCACCTTCCATCAATAGAATTACTCCCTTTTTGTTTAATGTTCAGCTTTCAGCTCCATTAGTTTTTAAAAGATCCCTATTAGGCCTCGTTTCACACATGCCTGCAACCGTCAAAGGTCGAAAACTTTCACCACATTACAAAGCCCATGCTTAACTCCTTGACGCCCCCTTTAAAGTGTAGCCGCGTATGAAGGTTTGTCAAAAAGAGCATTTCTCACGTCGATAACCATATGGCCGCAACCTGATATAACTCGTTCTGCATAATGGATCTCATATTAAAAAGCATCTCACCGGGAGTGGCATGACTACCATGACTGTTGACAAACTAGAGCCACCACACTATGGCTCGTTCTGAGAGAGATATCCAACAATCTTCAATACCTTTTAGCATCCCGACCAATAGGGTGGAAATCCATCCTTGTCCTGCTAAATGTCACATACTACATACATATCCCAGTTGGACTTTTTTGAACACTTCATCAGGTATAGCTTTGATCGTCCACCCATCTGCTTCCAACTCTCCATGCACCAGCTTCTGACATGTCCATGGGCAGAGCAAATTTGGATGCACCAACGTCTTGTCCCTTGATAGATCCATTGGCTTTCAATGCATTTCCCATCTCGTGGGCTTGTATGCCTAGCTTAGTGGTCAACTCCATGGATATGAATTTGGGAGTTGAACTAGGGTCAAACAAAATAAAGTCATCATGCTCTTTCATCTTCCCCCAAGCATAGGAAAGGAGAAATCCTTGGCAATGAGTATCCTCTTTTGGAGCTTCAAACATAGAGGCTCTAGGAGTCTCATGGTGGGCATTTCTCTTGGGACAAGGACGATAACCATGGCCTTGCTCCCCAGACTTAAAACATTTGTGGTCCTTACGAAAAGCTTCTAGCTCTTTAGGAGAGAAGTTATATTTACCTTTGTAAACTCTCTTCTCCTTGGACCGATTGTTGTTGTTCTTGTTGGAATATCCTTGGTAAGAATTTTGGGCATTGGTTTTCCCCTTTGCATTACTTTATTTTCCATGGGCTTGACATTCCGTCTATCCCTTATTGGAAATTGATGCACGAAGCAACCATGGTGTGGTGGATTACTTTGGTGATAGAACTTGGCCATTAAGAGTTGACATACTCGGCCATCTCTTTGGGTAATCCCGCAAAGAATTGTTGCTTTTTCTTGGCAAAGTCTATCTTTTGAAAGATAGTAGCCTTGAGATGTAAATCCCAAAACTTGTCCACATATTTGTGGATAGACTCATGAGAGAGAAGCTTTAAACTTCACCATTTGGTAAGCACTTTGTCCTTTGCATCACTTGCAAGGAATTGCTTCATGATAAAAACTCATAGAGTTTTCCATGTCTTTGGGGCTTCGTCATTGCCACGAAGGCTAGCCCACCATTGACGAGCCAATTTTTGGAAGTGCATAGCTACATGGTATAGCTTGGAGGACTCCGTGAATCCCTCATCTCCAAAGGCCACATCAAATTGTTAGATGAAGGCCAATACTTTGTCAGTATGTGTAGCCGCCCTTAGATAGCCAAGTCCAAGCAGGACTCTCCCATGCGTCCATGTGTAGCCGCTTTTGGATAGCCAAGTCCAAGTAGGAATCTCCTTGCTACTAGATCCTTATTGTATTCATCATTTCTTATAATGTATGCAATGCAAGTGATCTCCTTCTCCAAGCTTGAGAACTAGAGAGTCTACACCAACAACTCTTGGCTATGGACTGCAAATCCAAGCAAGAGCCAAGCTCCAAGCATGGTCATCATCTTCTCCATCTTCATTACTATGCTAAGGTATGCTCTAAGAGTGATGATATGTGAGGATAATAGTTCTTTCTCGTATGCTACATCTTCTTCCTCTTCACTTCCCTCACTCCCTGCAAACTCTCTCCACCTTTGAAGGTATTTGAGGTCTTGGGATTGAGGCTGGGGACAAGTTCTTGTCAATTCCAAGTAAGTAAATTGTTGTTTTGGCTGTAATTTTGGTGCATGAAGCTTTTCATCTTCTTGGCATCGACAAGATCTCAAGGAAAACAAATATTGTATTGTAACACGTCTCTCTTTATGGGAGAATATATAATAAAGCCTTTTGGAGGGGGGACTGGCTCCAAGTAAATCCGGTCCTCAATTGTTGTTAATGTTTCTCTCTTTTATAAGTATTGTTCATGCCAAGCTTACTAGGTGTAATGTTTGTGTTTCTATCTACAATCAAGCTCTCTCTCTCTCTCTCTCTCTCTCTCTCTCTCTCTCTCTCTCTCTCTCTCTCTCTCTTCATTAGGAATTCTCTTAATTAAATGCTCACCACTATCACTTTAGTTCCGCTACAATCAATGTTATTAACCTAATTCCATTACATTGGTATTAGGGCTATTGGTTTCTCTTTTCTTGCTTAAGAAGAGAGAGGTCCTTAAGCTTTCCACGAGGGGTTTTGAAGTTAACAAAGAACAAGTTAGCGTACACATATAATTAATATTTAGCATGGCTGACAGTAATAAAAAGAGTAGAATGTATATTGATGACTTTGATTTTGCACATGAAGCTGCTACCAATGATGCGTCTATGTGAATTATATTGTCACTAGGCTACAACAAACCATGGGCAACCCCGTTCTACAAGGTGAAGTTTTCCAACAACTTCGCACCCATGGGATTCTCCAAACTCCCCAAAAAGGGAGAGAGCCTATGAAGCCTCTTGTCGAAACTTCTAGAAGAAGACTCTCTCCGGTGATGAGAGAGGAGGATGAATCATACGAAAGAGAAAGAAGTGAGTCTCCAAACCCTTCGGAGGATGTGGCTCCACGAAGACGGCTGCCACAAAGATCTCCAACTCCTCCCAAGAGGAAAAGATCACCTGATAGTCCTTCTCCTCGTAATTCCAAGAAGGAAGAGAGGAATCAAAAGAAGAAAAAGGAGATAAAGAGGTCACCCTCTTATCGATCTTTATCACCTTCCTCCTCTTTTGATGAAAGTAGCGGATTATCCCCGAAAGAGTCCAAGAGGAGAGGGCATCAAAAGTCTTATGCTGCTTGGAAAAGGTCCTACAAGCTCAAGAAGTTCAAAGAGGGAGGAAATAACTTCTCTTTTTTCACCTATGATGGCACCTTTGGTGCCATGGACAAAGTCTTGACGTTTATCCAGCAATTTGACACAGCCTTTGGAGATGAGGGCTTCACTAAGTCCTCTAAGCTATGCCATGTAGCTATGTATTTTCAAAATTCTTACAGACAATGGTGGGCTAGTCTAGAAGCTAATGGCAAAGCTCCAAAGATATGGAAATCTCTAAGAGCTTCCATAATGAAGAAATCTCTTGCAATCAATGCCAAAGACAAAATTCTCACCAAATGGCAAAGCTTGAAGCTGTCTCCCTACGAGTCTATCCACAAGTACGTGCACAAGTTTTGGGATTTACATCTAAAAGCTATTGTCTACCAAAAAATAGACTTTGGAGAACAAAAACAACTTTGTGCTGGGCTATTTGAAGACATGGCCGAGTCTGTCAACTCTCAAAGGCCTAGGAACATTATTGAAGTCATACACCATACCATGGTTGCTTCACAAATTAACTTCCAACAAGGGGCTAAGAGGAATTCTAAGCCCATGGAAACTAAAGACCAAAATGACCCTAGAGGGAAGAACAATGCTCAAAATTCTTCTCAAGGCAACTCTAGCAACAACAAAAACAAAGTTAAGAAGAAAGGATTCTACAAAGGTATGAATAGACTCTCTCCCAAAGAGTTAGAGCGTTTTCGCAAAGACAACAAATGCTTCAAGTGCGGGGAGTAGGGACATGGCTACCACACTTGCCCCAAAAGAAATGCACACAATGATCCACCTAGGGATTCTATGGTTGAAGCTCCAAAAGAGGATACTCATTGCAAAGGATCACCCCTTTCCTATGCTTGGGGAAAGGTGAGAGAGTATGATGCCTTTATCTTTTTTGACCCTGGCTCCACTCACAAATGCATATCAACGTACTTGGCCTCTAGATTAGGCATACAATCTCATGAGATGGGAGACACTGTGAAGGCCGATGAAGCTTTCAAGGGGCAAGAAGCCGCAGTTACTCCCTTGATTGGAAAATTGAGGCTTCATGTCCAAAACTATGTCGACAAAGAAGATTTCTTCATCTCAGCATGAGGATGTTATCTTAGGGGCACCATGGTTTAATTGCATGGATGCCAATATGAAGTTACCTGAAAGGAGAATATATTTCAATTATAGAGGAAAAAAACATGTACATAGATGTTATTGAGTCAGGTCGCACCATACCCCTTGTAAATATTCCTGCTTTTGATAACTCAATGAAAAACTCAATTTCTGTAGGTACATGATTTTTGTTAAAGAGTAAATAAATGATCCTAATGTTTTACTAAATAAAAATGGTAGGAATCAAGAGGAATAGAGTTTTCTACTTTCCTAAATAAATTTGAAGATGTTATTATCGATGATATCCTTGGAGAGCTACCTCCAAAACGAGGGGTTGATGATCATGCAATAGAGCTTCTAGTTGGAAGCTCACCGCCTAATAAGCCTCCTTATCAAGTTTCCCAAGCTCAACAAGAGGAGATCATGAGGTAAGTGCATGAAATGGTAGAGAAAGGGATGTTGAGGCCTATCTCTTCTCCATTCTGTTCATCAGTCCTTCTAGTACAAAAGAAAGATGGCACATACCGTATGTGTGTCAATTACAATGCATTAAATAGGATCACTATCAAAAATAGATTTCCCATGCCACGGGTAGAATATCTATTTGATAAATTGCAAGGGTCTACCTACTTTAGTAGAATTGACCTTAAAAGTGGCTATGATCAGATAAAGATAGAGAATGAAGATATTATAAAGGCTGCTTTTTGCATGACGTTTGGTCTTTATGAATCCTTGTCATGCCTTTTGGCTTGACAAATGCTCCGACCACATTCAATCGCTTAATGGAGAAATTTTTTAGGCCCTGCTGCAAGTTTATTGGAGTGTTCTTTGATGACATTATTATCTAATCCAATTCTCTTGAGGAGCATAAGCAACATCTCCAGGTAATCTTTCCAGTTTTGAGAGAGAATAAGCTTTTCATTAATCAAAAGAAGAGTGAATTTTTCCTACAAGAGATTCAATACTTAGGTCACATTATCTCTCAAGATGGCATCGGTATGGATCCAACCAAGTTAGAGGTAATAAAAGCATGGCCTAATCCAAAGAATCTACACAAGCTATGAAGCCTTATTGGTATGTGTGCATTACTACAGACGCTTCATAGAAAAAATCTCGCTAATAACAGGACCATTACATGAATTAGCAAAAAAGAACATTAGATATACATGGATTGCAAAGAGAAAAATGCTTTTGAGAAACTCAAACAGAAGCTTATCTCTCAAAGTGTGCTTACCCTACCAAATCTCTCAAAACCCTTTGAGGTTCAATGTGATGCTTGTGGTGACTTCCTTGGAGCAGTTTTGCTTCCAGAACGACATGCCATAGCATACGAGAGTCGAAGACTCAACTCCGATGAGTGAGTATTGGGCATATCTGAAAAAGAGATACTAGATGTTCTACACGTCCTAGACTCATGGAAGCAGTATCTTTTGGAAACTCCATTTATCCTAAGAACGGATCACCAAAGCAACAAGTGCTTCATGATGCAAATCAGGCTCTCCGAAAAACAAATGAGATGAAAAATTTTTCTTTCACAATTTAATTTTCATATTGCTCACATTCTTGGCAAGCACAATCAAGTGGCGGATTCACTATCACGACAACAAAAAGCAAATAGGATATCTATAGCTCAACTCACTATGATCTGTCTTCAATGATAGATGAGTATGCTATTGATCCCTATTTCAAGGATGTGATTTCAGCCCTTGCATTAGGGAAGAAAGAGGAACCATTCACCTTGCAGGATGGTCATCTTCTCTATAGGAATAGGCTATACGTTACTAACTCACTCCTTGAGAAACTAATGTATGAATCCCATGCACCTCCTTATGCGGGGCATAGAAGGACTCAACCTACTCTTTGAGGAGTACAGACGTACTTCTATTGGCCTACCATGAAAGTAGACATACAAGAGTATGTTTCAAAATGCGTGGTATGCCAAAAGACAAAGTATGATAGAGGGAAGCAGCTTGGATTTCTTCAGCCACTGCCAATTCCTAATTCACCATGGGAGAGAATATCCATGGCTTTTATCTTTGGATTGTCCAAGTCTATCCATGGGAATATAGAAATATGGACAATAGTCGACAGACTCAACAAACACGGACACATTATACTTGTCAAAAAGACTATAAGGCACATCAAATGGAACCCTCTTCATATCCCATATTTTCAAATACCATGGATTGCCAACATCCATAGTGTCAGAGAGAGGTCATAGAATGAACCATAAGTTTTGGAAGGGTCTCTTTGAGAATCTAGGTACAAGGTTAAATTTGTCCTCGGCCTATTGCCCCCAAACGGATGGCCAAAGTGAGATAGCTAGCCTTACAATTCTAGATCTACTAAAAGCCTATGTTATGGAAGTAGATCAATGCTCACAATGGGATAAGTACTTACACCTTGTAGAGTATGTGTACAATAACACTTAGCATACTTCTACAAGAAAGGCACCTTTCGAGGTCATAGAGTGAAGACCAAAAAGTCCCTTGTTGCTTAAGGTACATGGGAAGATCTTTGCTGCTGACGAGTATAGATGAGATCTACGAATCTTTTCAAAATATTGAAGAAGCTATATCCATATCACAACAAAGACAAAAGACTACTGCTAACAAGCACATAGGAGCCTTAGCCTTTAAGGAAAATGATTGGGTGTTTCTAAAGTTCCCCAAGGCTCGTCTAAGGCAAACTACGGGTAAAAATCCTGTGGGCCACCAAAAGTATTATGCTAAGTTAGCAAAAAGATACTATGGTCCTTTTCAAATTATTAAGACAATCAACCATATGGCTTATCAATTAAAACTGCTTAATCACTAGCGCATAAACAATGCTTTTCATGTGAGACTACTTAAGTGTTACAAAGGAGAGCCACCAAGAGAACCAATAATTGAGGACCCTCCTGAGATCGAGCATCAAGAAGAGGTGCTCCAGCCCAAATCCATCCTTTGACATGAAGACAATGTGCTAAGACATGGTAAGATTATCCAACGGTATCTTATTAAATTCAAGAATTATCCTTTTGAAGATGATACATTGATGCAAGGAACAAAGCTTAAGGATTTTATGAACCTTGTCAATACTCAGAATGCTACTCTAAAGCAGGCAATGTAAATGTCCTTTTAGATAAATAATGTTTTTGTGTTATAACACTTTCTCTCTTTCTTTTATTGTGCACAAATAAGCAGTATGCATACTTAGGATCATGTTTGTGGTGACGACGTCAACCAAACACCAAGTAGAGTTTGTCGCTCCACCTTGAAAAGTATGATATGGCTAAAGAACAGGCATGCTTGCAGCACCTAAGTCTCTCAATCACCAAATGGATTAGTCATCCATTTTGGATTGATGTCCTAGGGTAGAAAGGGATCCTTTACCCGCTAGGAAACCATGGACTAATGACTAGGCTTTACCATGGACTAATGACTAGGCTTTACCTTCTCTACCTCATAGTTGAGTACGACTATGATTTTAAGAGAGATATAATGTCATAAAATCGAATACCTAGCTATACCAAATGATTTTCTCATACTAAATTGATCATTTAATATGGGAAGACGAAAGGGAACAAGAGTTAGAATATTGATATGTGTTGCTAGATCTATTCTTAGCAAGGGACCAAGAGGAGAGATAAGATTATCTCAATAAAATGGAGAGAGGTCTACCAAAGAGAAATGTACACCTAATGAAGCTTGAAATGACCTTAGGGTAAGCTTCATTAAAGTCTCCAAATAATAATGATAAAGTTCTTAGGCCTAGGACCAATGGGTAAAAGTTTTACCAACATTAGGTTTTTTGGACCCTTTGAATACAAAGTCTAATGTTTCAAGTGGGTTGAAGTGCGCTGCAACTTGCAAGCGGCGAGCCCTCCTTCTAGGGGGATGAGAGAGAACACACACACACGCACATACTCTCTCTCTAGAGTCACCCCTTGCACATTAGGCGTGAAGGACATATGTGAGGTTCCTAGGTAGGTTGCCCCCAATTAAGCTTGAACCCTATTGGGTGGTCAATATGAAGGACCAATGAGAATTAAATTTAATAAAAATAAGCTTAAAAATTATTGGAAAGACCATAAAGAGAACCAATAAGAATTAGGACCTACTTTATTCCTATTGGACAATCTACCAAGGGGTCTAGTGAGAATTGAGCAAACCTTATGCAAGCTTAATTCCTTTTGGCCAATTGACCTAGAGAGCCAATAATAATTTAGCTTCAAATTTTTAATGAATTAAGATCTCTCTCAAAGGGAGAGGGAAGGACACTTGTCACAATGCTACACCCCTTGTTTGATATGACCTACGTCTCTCATTGGCCAACCCCAAGCTTGAGACAATAAGCTTCAAGCTAGTGTATTCAAGCTAGGTCAATTTCTCTCTCTCACTTGCAGCTCACTTGCCCCCATTCTTACACACATGTATGCATTGCAAGTGATCTCCTTCTTCTAGGTTGAGAAGTAGATAGCCTACACCAAAAACTCTTGGCTATGGAACACAAATCCAAGCAAGATCCAAGCTCCAAGCATGCTCATCATCTTCTCCATATTCATTACAATGCTAAGATATGCTTCTCCCTTGTATGCTACATATTCTTCCTCTTCACTTCCTCCACTCCGTGCCAGCTCTTGCCACCTTTGAAGGTGTTTGAGGACTTGGGATTAAGGCCGGGGACAAGTTCTTGTCTACTGCAAGTAAGTTAATTGTTGTTTTGGGCATAACTTTGGTGCATGAAGCTTTCCATCTTCATGGCATCAACAAGGCCTCAAGGAACACAAATATTGTATTGTACCAAGTCTCTCTTTATCGAAGAACATATAATACAAAATCCTTTTGGAAAGGGGATTGGCTCCAAGTAAATCCGATCCTCAACTATTGTCAATTTCCCTATTTCTCTCTCTTTTACAAGAATTATTCATGCCAAGCTAACTAGGTGTAATGTTTGTGTTGCTATCTACAATCAAGATCTTTCTCTCTCTCTCTCTCTCTCTCTCTCCATATTAGGAATTATCTTTATGAAATTTTCAATACTATCACTTTAATTTAGCTGCAATCATTGTTATTAGCCTAACTCTGTTACATCCCATCTTAAAGAAATCCTCGGTCTACATTTGTTGAAAACAACCCATTTCTATTTGGCTTTGCCCATCTTACAATCAATACATTCCAAGGGACCATGTAGATAGTGGGAACATCACCCATACAGGATTTTAGAATGGTGGATGAACTCATAATTACCAAGCCAGTTATTGCGATAACTGAACATCGGAAAATTGCTTAGAGGCCCAATCCGACCACTATAAATAGGATCCGTTACTTCATTTGATGGGGGTGTAGCTTGTGCTATCATTGTAGTCCATTCTACTATGCTCTTGTGTCTAGTATCATCTGTTGATCTCATCTCTCTCTTATACTTGTTTGGCTAAGATGAAAGTAATCCTTTGGCACATGCTGTATTCTATTCCAGTTGTGCTGATCTAAATATAATCTAGTTCCAGTTTTATCTTTGGATTGTCCAAGTCTATCCATGGGAATATAGAAATATGGACAATAGTCGACAGACTCAACAAACAAGGACACGTTATACCTGTCACAAAGACTTTAAGGCACATCAAATGGAACCCTCTTCATATCCCATATTTTCAAATACCATGGATTGCCAACATCCATAGTGTCAACCAGATATCATAGAATGAACCATAATTTTTGGAAGGGTCTCTTTGAGAATCTAGGTACAAGGTTAAATTTGTCCTCGGCCTATCGCCCCCAAACGGATGGCCAAAGTGAGATAGGTAGCCTTACAATTCTTGATCTACTAAAAGCCTATGTTATGGAAGTAGAGCAACGCTCACAATGGGATAAGTACTTACACCTTGTAGAGTATGTGTACAATAACACTTAGCATACATCTACAAGAAAGGAACCTTTCGAGGTCATAGAGTGAAGACCAAAAAGTCCGTTGTTGCTTAAGGTACATGGGAATTGCTGCTGACGAGTATAGATGAGATCTACAAGAATCTTTTCAAAAGATTAAAGAAGCTATATCCATATCACAACAAAGACAAAAGACTACTGCTACAAGCACATAGGAGCCTTAGCCTTTAAGGAAAATGATTGGGTGTTGCTAAAGTTCCCCAAGGCTCGTCTAAGGCAAACTACGGGCAAAACTCCTGTGGGCCACCAAAAGTATTATGCTAAGTTAGCAAAAAGATACTATGGTCCTTTTCAAATGCTTAAGACAATCAACCATATGGCTTATCAATTAAAACTGCTTAATCACTAGCGCATACACAATGCTTTTCATGTGAGACTACTTAAGTGTTACAAAGGAGAGCCACCAAGAGAACCAATAATTGAGGACCCTCCGGAGATCGAGCATCAAGAAGAGGTGCTCCAACCCAAATCCATCCTTTGACATGAAGACAAGGTGCTAAGACATGGTAAGATTATTTGACGATATCTTATTAAATTCAAGAATTATCCTTTTGAAGATGATACATTGATGCAAGGAACAAAGCTTAAGGATTTTATGAAGCTTGTCAATACTCACAATGCTACTCTAAAGTAGGCAATGTAAATGTCCTTTTAGATAAATAATATTTTTGTCTTATAACACTTTCTCTCTTTATTTTATTGTGCACAAATTTAAGCAGTATGCATACTTAGGATCATGTTTTTGGTGACGACGTCTCCCAAACACCAAGTAGAGTTTGTCACTCTACCTTGGAAAGAATGATATGGCTAAAGAACAGGCATGCTTGCAGTAGCTAAGTCCCTCAATCACCAAATGGATTAGTCATCCATTTTGGATTGATGTCGTAGGGTAGAAAGGGATCCTTTACCTGCTAGGAAACCATGGACTAATGACTAGGCTTTACCTTCTCTACCTCATAGTCGAGGACGACTATGATTTCAAGAGAGATATAATGTCATAAAACCTAATACCTAGCTATAACAAATGATTTTCTCATACTAAATTGATCATTTAATATGGGAAGACGAAAGGGAACAAGAGTTAGAATATTGATATGTGTTGCTAGATCTATTCTTAGCAAGGGACCAAGAGGAGAGATAAGATTATCTCAATAAAATGGAGAGACGTCTACCAAAGAGAAATGTACACCTAATGAAGCTTGAAATGACCTTAGGGTAAGCTTCATTAAATTCTCCAAATAATAATGATAGATTTCTTAGGCCTAGGACCAATGGGTAAAACTTTTACCAACATTAGGTATTTTGGACCCTTTGAATACAAAGTCTAATGTTTCAAGTGGGTTGAAGTGCGCTGCAACTTTCAAGCGGCGAGCCCTCCTTCTAAGGGGATGAGAGAGAACACACACACACACTTTCTCTCTAGAGTCACCCCTTGCCCATTAGGCATGGACATATGTGAGGTTCCTAGGTAGGTTGCCCCCAAATAGGCTTCAAGCTTGAACCCTATTGGGTGGTCAATATGAAGGACCAATGAGAATTAAATTTAATAAAAATAAGCTTAAAAATTATTGGAAAGAACATAAACAGAACCAATAATAATTAGGACCTAATTTATTCCTATTGGACAATCTACCAAGGGGTCCAGTGAGAATTGAGCAAACCTTATGCAAGCTTAATTCATTTTGGCCAATTGACCTAGAGAGCCAATAATAATTCAGCTTCAAATTTTTAATGAATTAAGATCTCTCTCAAAGGGGGCAAGAAGGACACTTGTCACAATGCTACACCCCTTGTTTGATATGACCTACGTCTCTCATTGGCCAGCCCCAAGCTTGAGACAATAAGCTTCAAGCTAGTGTATTCAAGCTAGGTCAATTTCTCTCTCTCACTTGCAGCTCACTTGCCCCCATTCTTACACACATGTATGCATTGCAAGTGATCTCCTTCTTCTAGGTTGAGAAGTAGATAGCCTACACCAAAAACTCTTGGCTATGGAACACAAATCCAAGCAAGATCCAAGCTCCAAGCATGCTCATCATCTTCTCCATATTCATAACGATGCTAAGATATGCTTCTCCCTTGTATGCTACATATTCTTCCTCTTCAGTTCCTCCACTCCGTGCCAGCTCTTTCCACCTTTGAAGGTGTTTGAGGACTTGGGATTAAGGCCGGGGACAAGTTCTTGTCTACTGCAAGTAAGTTAATTGTTGTTTTGGGCATAACTTTGGTGCATGAAGCTTTGCATCTTCATGGCATCATTAAGGCCTCAAGGAACACAAATATTGTATTGTACCAAGTCTCTCTTTATCCAAGAACATATAATACAAAATCCTTTTGGAAAGGGGACTAGCTCCAAGTAAATCCGATCCTCAACTATTGTCAATTTCCCTATTTCTCTCTCTTTTACAAGAATTATTCATGCCAAGCTAACTAGGTGTAATGTTTGTGTTGCTATCTACAATCAAGCTCTCTCTCTCTCTCTCTCTCTCTCTCTCTCTCTCTCTCTCTCTCTCTCTCTCTCTCTCTCTCCATATTAGGAATTATCTTTATGAAATTTTCACTAATATCACTTTAATTTAGCTGCAATCATTGTTATTAGCCTAACTCTGTTACATCCCATCTTAAAGAAATCCTTGGTCTACATTTGCTGAAAACAACCCATTGCTATTTGGCATTGCGCATCTTACAATCAATACATTCCAAGGGACCATGTAGATAGTGGGAACATCACCCATACAGGATTTTAGAATGGTGGATCAACTCATAATTACCAAGCCAGTTAAGCTTCATTGAAGTCTCCAAATAATAATGATAAAGTTCTTAGGCCTAGGACCAATGGGTAAAACTTTTACCAACATTGGGTATTTTGGACCTTTTGAATACAAAGTCTAATGTTTCAAGTGGGTTGAAGTGCGCTGCAACTTGCAAGGGGCGAGCCCTCCTTCTAGGGGGATGAGAGAGAACACACTCTCTCTCTCTCTCTCTCTCTCTCTAGAGTCACCCCTTGCACATTAGGCATGAAGGACATATGTGAGGTTCCTAGGTAGGTTGCCCCCAATTAAGCTTGAACCCTATTGGGTGGTCAATTATATGAAGGACCAATGAGAATTAAATTTAATAAAACTAAGCTTAAAAATTATTGGAAAGACCATAAAGAAGTCCAATAAGAACTAGGACCTACTTTATTCCTATTGGACAATCTACCAAGGGGTCCAGTGAGAATTGAGCAAACCTTATGCAAGCTTAATTCCTTTTGGCCAATTGACCTAGAGAGCCAATAATAATTTAGCTTCAATTTTTTAATGAATTAAGATCTCTCTCAAAGGGGGAAAGAAGGACACTTGTCACAATGCTACACCCCTTGTTTGATATGACCTACGTGTCTCATTGGCCAGCCCCAAGCTTGAGACAATAAGCTTCAAGCTAGTGTATTCAAGCTAGGTCAATTTCTCTCTCGCACTTGCAGCTCACTTTCTCCCATTCTTACACACATGTATGCATTGCAAGTGATCTCCTTCTTCTAGGTTGAGAAGTAGATAGCCTACACCAAAAACTCTTGGCTATGGAACACAAATCCAAGCAAGATCCAAGCTCCAAGCATGCTCATCATCTTCTCCATATTCATTACGATGCTAAGATATGCTTCTCCCTTGTATGCTACATATTCTTCCTCTTCACTTCCTCCACTCCGTGCCAGCTCTTTCCACCTTTGAAGGTGTTTGAGGACTTGGGATTAAGGCCGGGGACAAGTTCTTGTCTACTGCAAGTAAGTTAATTGTTGTTTTGGGCATAACTTTGGTGCATGAAGCTTTCCATCTTCATGGCATCATTAAGGCCTCAAGGAACACAAATATTTTATTGTACCAAGTCTCTCTTTATCGAAGAACATATAATACAAAATCCTTTTGGAAAGGGGACTGGCTCCAAGTAAATCCGATCCTCAACTATTGTCAATTTCCCTATTTCTCTCTCTTTTACAAGAATTATTCATGCCAAGCTAACTAGGTGTAATGTTTGTGTTGCTATGTACAATCAAGCTCTCTCTCTCTCTCTCTCTCTCTCTCTCTCTCTCTCTCTCTCCATATTGGGAATTATCCACTTTAATTTAGCTGCAATCATTGTTATTAGCCTAACTCTGTTACATCCCATCTTAAAGAAATCCTCGGTCTACATTTGCTGAAAACAACCCATTGCTATTTGGCTTTGCCCATCTTACAATCAATACATTCCAATGGACCATGTAGATAGTGGAAACATCACCCATACAGGATTTTAGAATGGTGGATGAACTCATATTTACCAAGCCAGTTATTGCGATAACTGCACACCGGAAAATCAATTAGAGGCCCAATCCGACCACTATAAATAGGAGCCATTACTTCATTTGATGGGGGATTAGCTTGTGCGATCATTGTAGTCCATTCTAATATGCTCTTCTGTCTAGTATCATCTGTTGATCTCATCTCGCTCTTATACTTGTTTGGCTAAGCTCAAAGCAATCCTTTGGCTCATGTTGTATTCTATTCCATTTGTACTGATCTAAATATAATCTAGTTCGTGTTTCAGTCTATGTGTCATTTCCATTCCAGGGGCCATCTCCATTTTCATTTCAGTACCAATGTCTCTATTTGATCTGTGATTTGAAGTCTAACTACATGAACTGGTTTACCTAACTCTACTACCCCAACCTAGAATAATTGTCTGAAGAAACCAGCTCATTCCATTTTGGTGATCATGATGGCTTGAGCTGAGTTACTGGATGTGACAGGTGAGGATTGGGTGGTAGTCTTCACAAAGAAAAGGGAGAAGGGTGCCGGGGTCTTCTTGCATATGGTGCGTCTTGAATATGCAAAAGAATGTAGGTTATTGTTTCACAAAGTATATCAAGCCATACCAACCAACAAAGAAATCATACACAAGTTTTCAACCTTGTTTGTATATGAGAGATGCTAGCTACCATGTAAAGTCCAACAGGTCAACGGAAGGTTGCATGGGCTATTTTTGGTGAACACGTCCTAGATCACTGCAAGAAGCTCTTGGGTGGGATGGGAAAAAAGTTCAAGAACTAGACTGGATTCAATGAGAACGGTCAGCATGTGACTCGGACCACACAAGCCACTCCAAAGGCTCTCATTGACCATGACTAGATAACTTCTAAATTCCTACAGTTTGGGCTTCACTCACTTTTGAGTTGCAGCTCTTTTAATCTCCGAATCATGGTGAAGGTCGACTAGATGTTGGCTGAAAGCACAATCAAGTGGCCGATTCACTATCACGACAACTAAGAGCAAATGCGGTATCTATAGCTCAACTCAGTATGATCTGTCTTCAATGATAGATGAGTATGCTATTGGTCCCTTTTTCAAGGATGTGATTTCAGCCCTTGCATTAGGGAAGAAAGAGGAACCATTCATCCTGCAAGATTGTCATCTTCTCTATAGGAATAGGCTATGCATTACTTACTCACTCCTTGGGAAAGTAATGTATGAATCCCATGCACCTCCTTATGCGGTTGCCCCCAATTAAGCTTGAACCCTATTGGGTGGTCAATATGAAGGACCAATGAGAATTAAATTTAATAAAAATAAGCTTAAAAATTATTGGAAAGACCATAAAGAGAACCAATAAGAATTAGGACCTACTTTATTCCTATTGGACAATCTACCAAGGGGTCCAGTGAGAATTGAGCGAAGCTTATGCAAGCTTAATTCCTTTTGGCCAATTGACCTAGAGAGCCAATAATAATTTAGCTTCAATTTTTTAATGAATTAAGATCTCTCTCAAAGGGGGAAATAAGGACACTTGTCACAATGCTACACCCCTTGTTTGATATGACCTACGTCTCTCATTGGCCAGCCCCAAGCTTGAGACAATAAGCTTCAAGCTAGTGTATTCAAGCTAGGTCAATTTCTCTCTCGCACTTGCAGCTCACTTGCCCCCATTCTTACACACATGTATGCATTGCAAGTGATCTCCTTCTTCAAGGTTGAGAAGTAGATAGCCTACACCAAAAACTCTTGGCTATGGAACACAAATCCAAGCAAGATCCAAGCTCCAAGCATGCTCATCATCTTCTCCATATTCATTACTATGCTAAGATATGCTTCTTTCTTGTATGCTACATATTCTTACTCTTCACTTCCTCCACTCCGTGCCAACTTCTGCCACCTTTGAAGGTGATTGAGGACTTGGGATTAAGGCCGGGGACAAGTTCTTGTCTACTGCAAGTAAGTTAATTGTTGTTTTGGGCATAACTTTGGTGCACGAAGCTTTCCATCTTCATGGCATCAACAAGGCCTCAAGGAACACAAAGATTGTAGGGTGAAAGCATGTTATCCTGTCGTGCTTTTTGTGCTAGTTAGTAGTTTCAAGTTAGCACATCTTCAAAAAGTTGGGCATCCGGTATATTTTTTACAAATAATATCTAAATTTGTCGGAGGTTGTACATTTGGATTCCTTGTTACAAGTGCTTTCTATTGATATATCATATGTCATAGATCTTGGAGATGTAGGTCAAGTTATTGTACTAGTTAGCATATGTCAAAATTGTGCTAGTTAGCATTGTCCGGGACATGAAGAAGCATGACAGGTTAACATGCTTTCACCCTTTATTGTACCAAGTCTCTCTTTATCGAAGAACATATAATACAAAATCCTTTTGGAAAGGGGACTGGCTCCAAGTGAATCTGATCCTCAACTATTGTCAATTTCCCTATTTCTCTCTCTTTTACAAGAATTATTCATGCCAAGCTAACTAGGTGTAATGTTTGTGTTTCTATCTACAATCAAGCTCTCTCTCTCTCTCTCTCTCTCCTCTCTCTCTCTCTGTGTCTCTCTCTCTCTCTCTCTCTCTCTCCATATTAGGAATTATCTTTATGAAATTTTCAGTACTATCACTTTAATTTAGCTGCAATCATTGTTATTAGCCTAACTCTGCTACATCCCATCTTAAAGAAATCCTTGGTCTACATTTGTTGAAAACAACCCATGGCTATTTGTCTTTGCCATCTTACAATCAATACATTCCAAGGGGCCATGTAGATAGTGGGAACATCACCTATACAGGATTTTAGAATGGTGGATGAACTCATAATTACCAAGCCAATTATGGACATAACTGCACATCGAAAAATCAATTAGAGGCCCAATCCGACCACTATAAATAGGAGCCATTACTTCATTCATTTGATGGGGGATTAGCTTGTGCTATCATTGTAGTCCATTCTACTATGCTCTTGTGTCTAGTATCATCTGTTGATCTCATCTTGCTCTTATACTTGTTTGGCTAAGCTCAAAGCAATCCTGTGGCTCATGTTGTATTCTATTCCAGTTGTACTGATCTAAATATAATCTAGTTCCATTTTCAGTCTATGTGTGATTTCCATTCCACGGGCCATTTCCATTTTCATTTTAGTACCAAGTCTCTATCTGATCTGTCATTTGAAGTTTAATTACATGAACTGGTTTACCTAACTCTACTACCCCAACCTAGAATAGTTGTCTGAAGAAACCAACTCATTCCATTTTGGTGATCATGATGGCTTGAGCTGAGTTACTCTTGAAAGTGAATCACTCTCCTAGTTGGGATTTGGAGTACAGTCTAAGTTTGGAATCCAAAATGTACCAACATTTGTCTGATGAGGATGTGACAGGTGAGGATTGGCTGGCAGTCTTGACAAAGAAAAGGGAGAAGGGTGCCAGGGTCTTCTTGCATATGGTGCAGCTTGAATATGCAAAAGAATCTAGATTATTGTTTCACAAAGTATATCAAGCCATACCAACCAACAAAGAAATCATACACAAGTTTTCAACCTTGTTTGTATATGAGAGATGCCTAGCTACCATGCAAAGTCCAACAAGTTAGCGGAAGGTTGCATGGGCTGTTTTTGGTGAACACTTCCTAGATCACTACAAGAAGCTCTTGGGTGGGATGGACAAAAATCTCAAGAACTAGACTGACTGCAATGAGGATGGTCAGCCTGTGACTCGGACCACACAATCCACTCCAAAGGCTCTCATTGACCATGACCTGATAACTTCTAAATTCCTACAGTTTGGGCCCTCACTCATTTTTGAATTGCATCTCTTTTAATCTCCAAATCATGGTGAAAGTGGACCAGATGTTGGCTGAAAGCACAATCAAGTGGCCGATTCACTACCAGGACAACCAAGAGCAAATGCGGTATCTATAGCTCAACTCACTATGATCTGTCTTCAATGATAGATGAGTATGCTATTGATACCTAGTTCAAGGATGTTATTTCAGCCCTTGCATTAGGGAAGAAAGAGGAACCATTCACCTTGCAGGATGGTGATCTTCTCTATAGGAATAGGCTATGCATTACTGACTCACTCCTTGAGAGATTTTCACTACTATCACTTTAACTTAGCTGCAATCATTTTTATTAGCCTAACTCTCTTACATCCCATCTTAAAGAAATCCTCGGTCTACATTTGTTGAAAACAACCCATTGCTATTTGGCTTTGCCCATCTTACAATCAATACATTCCAAGGGACCATGTAGATAGTGGGAACATCACCCACACAGGATTTTAGAATGGTGGATGAACTCATAATTACCAAGCAAGTTATTGTGATAACTCCACAATAAAAAATCAATTAGAGGCCCAATCCGACCACTATAAATAGGAGCCATTACTTCATTTGATGGAGGATTAGCTTGTGCTATCATTGTAGTCCATTCTACTATGCTGTTGTGTCTAGTATCATCTGTTGATCTCATCTCGCTCTTATACTTGTTTGGCTAAGCTCAAAGCAATCCTTTGGCTCATGTTGTATTCTATTCCAGTTGTACTGATCTAAATATAATCTAGTTCGAGTTTCAATCTATGTGTCATTTCCATTCGAGGGGACATTTCCATTTTCATTTGAGTACCAATGTCTCTATCTCATCTGTCATTTGAAGTTTAACTACATGAACTGGTTTACCTAACTCTACTACCCCAACCTAGAATAATTGTCTGAAGAAAACAGCTCATTCCATTTTTGTGATCATGATGGCTTGAGCTGAGTTACTCTTGAAAGTGAATCACTCTCCTAGTTGGGATTTGGAGTACAGTCTAAGTTTGGAATCCAAAATGCACCAACATTTGTCTGATGAGGATGTGACAGGTGAGGATTGGGTGGCAGTCTTCACAAAGAAAAGGGAGAAGGGTGCCAGGGTCTTCTTGCATATCGTGCGACTTGAATATGCAAAAGAATGTAGCTTGTTGTTTCACACAGTATATCAAGCCATACCAACCAATGAAGAAATCATACACAAGTTTTCAACCTTGTTTGTATATGAGAGATGCCCAGCTACCATGCAAAGTCCAACAAGTCAACGGAAGGTTGCATGGGATGTTTTTGGTGAACACGTCCTAGATCACTACAAGAAGCTTTTGGGTGGGATGGACAAAAAACTGGAGAACTCAACTGATTGCAATGAGAATGGTCAACATGTGAGTCGGGCCACACAATCCCCTCCAAAGGCTCTCATTGACCATGACCAGATAACTTCTAAATTCCTACAGTTTGGGTCTTCACTCATTTTTGAATTGCATCTCTTTTAATCTACAAATCGTGGTAAAAGTGGACCAGATGTTGGCTGAAATCACAATCAAGTGGCCGATGCACTATCAGTACAACCAACAGCAAATGCGGTATCTATAGCTCAACTCACTATGATCTGTCTTCAATGATAGATGAGTATGCTATTGATCCCTAGTTCAAGGATGTGATTTCAGCCCTTGCATTAGGGAAGAAAGAGGAACCATTCACCTTGCAGGATGGTCATCTTCTCTATAGGAATAGGCTATGCATTACTGACTCAGTCCTTGGAAGAGTAATGTATGAATCCCATGCACCTCCTTATGCGGGGCATAGAGGGACTCAACCTACTCTTCGAGGAGTAGAGACGTACTTCTATTGCCCTATCATGAAAGTAGACATACAAGAGTTTGTTTCAGAATGCGTGGCATGCCAAAAGACACAGTATGATAGAGGGAAGAAGCTTGGATTTCTTCAGCCATTGCCAATTCCTAATTCACCATGGGAGAGAATATCCATGGCTTTTATCTTTGGATTGTCCAAGTCTATCCATGGGAATATAGAAATATGGACAATAGTCGAGAGACTCAACAAACAAGGACACATTATACCTGTCAAAAAGACTATAAGGCAGATCAAATGGAACCTTCTTCATATCCCATATTTTCAAATACCATGGATTGCCAACATCCATAGTGTGAGACAGAGATCATAGAATGAACCATAATTTTTGGAAGGGTCTCTTTGAGAATCTAGGTACAAGGTTAAATTTGTCCTCGGCCTATCGCCCGCAAACGAATGGCCAAAGTAAGATAGCTAGCCTTACAATTCTAGATCTACTAAAAGCCTATGTTATGGAAGTAGATCAATGCTCACAATGGGATAAGTACTTACACCTTGAGTATGTGTGCAATAACACTTAGCATACTTCTACAAGAAAGGCACCTTTCGAGGTCATAGAGTGAAGACCAAAAAGTCCCTTGTTTCTTAAGGTACATGGGAAGATCTTTGCTGATGACGAGTATAGATGAGATCTACAAGAATCTTTTCAAAAGATTGAGGAAGCTATATCCACATCACAACAAAGACAAAAGACTACTGCTAACAAGCACATAGGAGCCTTAGCCTCTAAGGAAAATGATTGGGTGTTGCTAAAGTTCCCCAAGGCTCGTCTAAGGCAAGATACGGGCAAAAATCCTGTGGGCCACCAAAAGTATTATGCTAAGTTAGCAAAAATATACTATGGTCATTTTCAAATTCTTAAGACAATCAACCATATGGCTTATCAATTAAAACTGCTTAATCACTAGCGCATACACAATGCTTTTCATGTGAGACTACTTAAGTGTTACAAAGGAGAGCCACCAAGAGAACCAATAATTGAGGACCCTCCGGAGATCGAGCATCAAGAAGAGGTGCTCCAACCCAAATCCATCCTTTGACATGAAGACAAGGTGCTAAGACATGGTAAGATTATTTGACGATATCTTATTAAATTCAAGAATTATCCTTTTGAAGATGATACATTGATGTAAGGAACAAATCTTAAGGATTTTATGAACCTTGTCAATACTCACAATGCTACTCTAAAGTAGGCAATGTAAATGTCCTTTTAGATAAATAATATTTTTGTCTGATAACACTTTCTCTCTTTCTTTTATTGTTGTGCACAAATTTAAGTAGTATGCATACTTAGGATCATGTTTATGGTGACGACGTCTCCCAAACACCAAGTAGAGTTTGTCACTCTACCTTGGAAAGCATGATATGGCTAAAGAACAGGTATGCTTGCAGCAGCTAAGTCTCTCAATCACCAAATGGATTAGTCATCCATTTTGGATTGATGTCATAGGGTAGAAAGGGATCCGTTACCCGCTAGGAAACCATGGACTAATGACTAGGCTTTACCTTCTCTACCTCATAGTCGAGGACGACTATGATTTCAAGAGAGATATAATGTCATAAAATCTAATACCTAGCTATACCAAATGAGTTTCTCATACTAAATTGATTATTTAATATGGGAAGACTAAAGGGAACAAGAGTTAGAATATTGATATGTGTTGCTAGATCGATTCTTAGCAAGGGACCAAGAGGAGAGATAAGATTATCTCAATAAAATGGAGAGAGGTCTACCAAAGAGAAATGTACTCCTAATGAAGCTTGAAATGGCCTTAGGGTAAGCTTCATTAAAGTCTACAGATAATAATGATAAATTTCTTAGGCCTAGGACCAATGGGTAAAAGTTTTACCAACATTAGGTATTTTGGACCCTTTGAATACAAAGTCTAATGTTTCAAGTGGGTTGAAGTGCGCTGCAACTTGCAAGGGGCGAGCCCTCCTTCTAGGGGGATGAGAGAGAACACACACTCTCTCTCTCTCTCTCTAGAGTCACCCCTTGCACATTAGGCATGAAGGACATATGTGAGGTTCCTAGGTAGGTTGCCCCCAATTAAGCTTGAACCCTATTGGGTGGTCAATTATATGAAGGAACAATGAGAATTAAATTTAATAAAACTAAGCTTAAAAATTATTGGAAAGACCATAAAGAGAACCAATAAGAACTAGGACCTACTTTATTCCTATTGGACAAGCTACCAAGGGGTCCAGTGAGAATTGAGCAAACCTTATGCAAGCTTAATTCCTTTTGGCCAATTGACCTAGAGAGCCAATAATAATTTACCTTCAATTTTTTAATGAATTAAGATCTCTCTCAAAGGGAGAAAGAAGGACACTTGTCACAATGCTACACCCCTTGTTTGATATGACCTACGTCTGTCATTGACCAGTCCCAAGCTTGAGACAATAAGCTTCAAGCTAGTGTATTCAAGCTAGGTCAATTTCTCTCTCTCACTTGCAGCTCACTTGCCCCCATTCTTACACACATGTATGCATTGCAAGTGATCTCCTTCTTCAAGGTTGAGAAGTAGATAGCCTACACCAAAAACTCTTGGCTATGGAACACAAATCCAAGCAAGATCCAAGCTCCAAGCATGCTCATCATCTTCTCCATATTCATTACGATGCTAAGATATGCTTCTCCCTTGTATGCTACATATTCTTCCTCTTCACTTCCTCCACTCCGTGCCAGCTCTTGCCACCTTTGAAGGTGTTTGAGGACTTGGGATTAAGGCCGGGGACAAGTTCTTGTCTATTGCAAGTAAGTTAATTGTTGTTTTGGGCATAACTTTGGTGCATGAAGCTTTCCATATTCATGGCATCAACAAGGCCTCAAGGAACACAAAGATTGTATTGTACCAAGTCTCTCTTTATCGAAGAACATATAATACAAAATCCTTTGTAAGGGGACTGGCTCCAAGTAAATCCGATCCTCAACTATTGTCAATTTCCCTATTTCTCTCTCTTTTACAAGAATTATTCATGGCAAGCTAACTAGGTGTAATGTTTGTGTTGCTATCTACAATCAAGCTCTCTCTCTCTCTCTCTCTCTCTCTCTATCTCTCTCTCTCTCTCTCTCTCTCTCTCTCTCTCTCTCTCTCTCTCTCTCTCTCTCTCCATATTAGGAATTATCTCTCTCCATATTAGGAATTTTCTTTATCTTTCAGTACCAATGTCTCTATCTGATCTGTCATTTGAAGTTTAATTACATGAACTGGGGCCTAACTGTAGTACCCCAACCTAGAATAGTTGTCGGAAGAAACCAATTCATTCCATTTTGGTGATCATGATGGATTGAGCTGAGTTACTCTTGAATGTGAATCACTCTCCTAGTTGGGATTTGGAGTACAGTCTAAGTTTGGAATCCAAGATGTACCAACATTTGTCTGATGAGGTTGTGGCAGGTGAGGATTGGGTGGCAGTCTTCACAAAGAAAAGGGAGAAGGGTGCCAGGGTCTTCTTGCATATGGTGCGGCTTGAATATGCAAAAGAATGTAGGTTATTGTCTCACAAAGTATATCAATCCATACTAACCAACAAAGAAATCATACACAAGTTTTCGACCTTGTTTGTATATGAGAGATGCCCAGCTACCATGCAAAGTCCAAGAGGTCAATGGAAGGTTGCATGGGCTGTTTTTGGTGAACACGTGCTAGATCACTACAAGAAGCTCTTGGGTGGGATGGACAAAAATCTCAAGAAGTGGACTGACTGCAATGAGAATGGTCAGCATGTGACTCGAACCACACAATCCACTCCAAAGGCTCTCATTGACCATGACCATATAACTTCTAAATTCCTACAGTTTGGGCCCTCACTCATTTTTGAATTGCAGCTCTTTTAATCTCCAAATCGTGGTGAAAGTGGACCAGATGTTGGCTGAGAGAGTGTGAAAAGCACACTAAATGAAACTCAAGTGCAACTACAAGAGAAAAGTGAGAGCTAGCATGTGGAAGATAGAGGGAACATCTTCAGCTCTATAGCAGTGCTTCAAGGGCAATTGACTGAGCTTCAAACACTAAAAGACAACATGGAGGAGGAGCATGTTGTGCGTCTGATTCTGAGATGATGGTAATTGCTGCAAAGATCATTGCTCTCTCAAGTGCATTGATAGCTCTAGGGGCTGATGCAAGCAAATCAATGATTTGAGACGACATTGACCGTATAGCGGTATGCAATGTAAAACTAAACCTTGCATTTAGGTTTTTAAGTGCAATGTGAACTTTTTAAGTGGTTCATAGATTTTTGGGATATTACCTGACAAGTACAACTCTCCAGATTCAACACCCGACTCTGATTATGTTTTGCATGGTACTTTCCACAAGTCCCAATGGAGTTTTTTTGATACTTAACAAGGCACAAGTAGATAGAACTACACGAACTCCACCATTTAACAAGGATTAAATATGTCATGGTACTTTCCATAAGTACCAATGGATCCGTATGGGTGCTTCACAAAGCGTAGGGATGGTAAAAATGAGGCAGAACTCTCAGATTCCACCATGTGATTTTGATTTTATACACCATGGTACTTTTTGTAGTTACCAATGAGGCATTGTTGGTGCTTCATAGAGCTTATAAATGGTAGAAGTAGGTAGAACTCTCAAAATCCAACATTTGACTGTGATTGAGTAGATCATGGTAATTTTTGTAAGTACCAATGCAAGTTTATTGAGCAGTGGTTCACAAATCTTAGTGATGGTGGTGGAAATCACAAAGTCCTCCATTAGACTAGGATGAAAGGTACTTTGTGAGGCTAGTAGTATGGTAGCTTTTTATATGGTAGTTCAAATTCAACGTACAACCAAGAGTAGCCACATGGGCACTTTGTACATATTTTTGTATTACTTGGTAGAGTTTATAGTACCTATCATAGGTACATTGACAAAATATACGCCTTTATCTTTCAAGGTATCTTTCATAGGTTGATACTTTAAAAATACCTATGCCCTCTTTCCAAAGTATCATGCATGTGTTTGTACATTTTGAAAGTACATGTCTTTTTTTTTCCTAAGTACCATGCATGTGTTTGTACCATGGGAAGTACATATGTGTTAGGACAAGGGTCCTACGGGGCAAGGCCCAACCTAGGGGGTCAGGGACCTAGGCCAAGGGCCTGGACTTGACCAGTGTGGACTGGGGATCCGCTTAGGGCAAGAGCTAGGAGCTAGGCCTATATAAGGGGCGGTAGGGAGGAGGATCCTATGTCTTAGTCTCCTAGGCCTTACACTGGTATCAGAGCTATGGAGGAGGGTAAACTTGCTTTGCATGTGATCTCTCTCTCTCTCTCTCTCTCTCTCTCTCTCTCTCTCTCTCTCTCTCTCTCTCTCTCTCTCTCTCTCTCTCTCTCTCGGGAAAAAGCCATCATGGTGTGGTGACGAGGAAGAACGACTGTGTCGGGCGTGGGAGCGACTGCTTGCAAGAACAAACAAGTCGATGAGCTGAGCCGCGTGTAGGCCCGCTTAGCCGGGGAGGGTGCAAATCTACCAGTGCTGAATCAGGAGATCTTGGGCTTGATGATCTCGCACTGGGCACAGGTAGGTTTTTCGTTTCTTCATCTCCCTCCCTTGCGGCCTGTAGCGACCTGGGTTGTCTTCCACGCTACCGCCATCGCTGTCTGCCGCTGTTGAACAGCTTGTTTCCCATTCGAACACCCAAGGCCAAGGGCCTCAGGGCAATTGAAAATGCTAAGGGGAGGTGCCCATGGGAGAAAATCACTTCTCCTATTCTTCTTCCGCCTACCTTGGACCATCGAAGCCAGGCATATAAGGTAACATCGATCAGCAGCTATGGCATAATATTTCTATGATATTTCCAAAATTTTGATTCAATATTCTATTCGGCGGTTTGAGCTGCATGTCAATATGGACTGATTAGGCTAAGCAAAGAGCCGCATACATGGACCACCTTGTCACCAGTAGTTGTCATCGAGACAGCTACCAACGGGGATTTTTGTTTGCAACTTTTCCACAAGGATTATGCATTCACCGTCATGGAGTAATCCAAGCATATGGAAATTGTGGGCAATCGTGCAAGATTCACACGGATTAAATGTGAAGCAAAGCTTTGTAATCTGAAGTACAACAATATGCAATTCCCATTGTTGGACCTTCAGGTCAGGCAAGGTTGGGTGCATGAAAATACGGGCAAGGCCTGCGACATGTAGAGCAAAGATTCTCGGCAAGGCCGACTAATTGTTTCATGCATGTCCGTATTGGCATGCTGCATCCAAGCGTTTTCAAGGAAAATTGTAGAAAGTACATCTATTCTTTAATCTTACACTAATTTGTCGAACATAATCCTCCTCGACACGGTTGAGGAACGGTACACACACTTTTTTGTCAATCCTGTTTAGACTTCGAGTTGGAGACAAGTGCAAGCAATTGCTAGAGCTGCAAAACACTGGGCATGCATGGTCATGCCACATGCAAGATATTGGCAACATAGCATGTAGATTCGTAGGATTACTGAGATGGCAAGCACAAGGTGCTTTGTCACGACAGCTTTTTGTGACACAAGCAAGCATGCACGGCATGTCTTGGACGATTCTTATGCATGATTACACTCCAAACACAAGCATGGCTTGTGACATTTTGTGCAAAGCTTTGACTCAAGAGTATCTATAGCTCTGAGTCATGGTAGCATCCGAAGTGGGTCTACTAAAAAGTATCATACGAAGACAAGGACTTCCATGATTGGCCTATGCTATACGCATACAAAATTAGCATGGAAATTGGCCATATGTTTGCAGGTTATTTTCTATTGCAGCTTATTTCATTATGTACCAGACAGGTGTATAGGATATACGATGGCGTCTGTGCAGATATGGCTATAAGCCATTTTGGAACGAGTTTTTCCTTCCAAATTTCATGACAACTTGTTACAACAACGAACAGGTTAGCCAAGTTTAAGTTTTTTCCTGTTTACACTTTACTTGGCAATTACTATCGTGGTGCAAAGCAAAGTGCTCTGGCAATTTTATATGAAACAAGGATTAAGGGAACTGGCAAAATAGGGAATCATAGCTCACTGCATCCCTACCAATCTAAAACTGTGCAAGGCACTTAAGAATCCCTACCAGTCTACACTGTGTAAGGCACTTATAGTTTTGGTTCTCACACTGGAGGCCATCAATCTCCACAAGGGCTTACAATTCTGCATGCAAGGCATGCTAGGATGATGGATTCAATTCTATCGCTTCATGCATTACACTTTCACTATCACACTTGCAACTCTGTCAAGGACAATCACGACCCCGGAAAGGCCGATAGATCGGACTGCGTTTTGTGTTTTTCTGTTACCTCTTCTCGATGAGACAACCATACCGAAAAACTGGGGAATGCTTATACGATAAGCTGCAAGTCAGGCATAAGATGCGTAAGAACACATAGCTTGGGCACACACTCTGAAAACATAAGGAAAGTTCTTCAGCCAGCATGCTCTTCTTTTCGTTCTCTATCTCTCTCTCTTAGGAAAAAATTGAAAATCTTCTAAGAAGCTTCTCGTTCATGTTTTGCTCATGAGTCAGCTTGCGTCGAGGTGCTCTAACTCACAGCTAGCACGTGGCTAAGATGCTACTCAAATTAGTCATCATCGGTTCATCGATCGCACACTATTTTGCATAAGGGCTATGATCCAAACAGGCTAAGAGCCATTGTCAGGCCAAGGGTAAGACCCAACTATTGGCATTCTTTGGGTGATTGTTTTCAAGATCTACCCAAGGAAGTACACATCTACGTTAATGGAAAAGCAAGAGTCTTGTCATTACGGATGTTTAGGGTGTCATCTTTGCACTACCTGTTTTCAGTGTGACACTCAAGTTGCATTTTTGATAATCTTCAACTCACAGCAGCTGATCTCTACAAGAAAGTATAGATGCAGAAATCAGTTGCGACAGCATGGCTGTCCATAAGAGCTCAATAGTTCACTTGTGTGGGTCTCCTGCTCTCTCTATAGCACTATGGAGTGCCTATGGACATACTGTTTTGGGGTAAGACCTGGCGGGTGATTGCTACATCACCCCATAGGCATTAAGGATCACATTTTGATCTGCATTGAGAATCACACTTGATCTCTCCCAGTTATACTTTCAAGGAAAGAATCCTGCAATCAACCACGCGGTAGTAGACGAACACACTTTTCACGTTGACTCCAATCATTCCGTACACAATTGATTATGTTGGTTACCGTTATCTACTAGTTGAGCAGTTTCTACAAGGAGTCTTACCAAGGGTTACATAGATTCTAATCCAAGGGCTTGGATTGCAAAGGCAACCCCCAGGGTTCCCAGTGCAATGCTATTTGTTTCTTTAGGTAGGGGATGTGCTCCTCTCCATTTGAATACGGGTAAGTGAACATTACTTTCAAATCTCCAGGTACGCATCTATTGATTTGATGTTATTTCATTTTTAGTATGCTTTGCTTGGTTTTTCAAGACATATAAGTACGCTTGAATGTTACAGAGCCATGCCAAGAGCATGTTGGCACAAAGTATTTTGGGCCAAGTGTCTAATCTAATCTTTCTGCCTTATACTGTTACGAACCTACTTGTCGGGTTCAATTTGGCACATGTTGTCACATGGGATACAACATGGTCTAGGAACTCAAGGAGTTCGGTTTAGCCAGTGTGGAGCAATGAATGAGGGTCCCTCTCACTCTTGTTGCAGAGTGTTTAGAGTTACCTCCACACACAAGTATATCTTGTACTTGAAGGATGTTCTTTTTTATACATCCTTACATAAGACATATTCCACATGTGGAGAATATGAGTCTCTGGACTTACACTGGGGCCATTATTTCAATTATGTGTCATGACACAGTCCAACTAGGTGTTGGTCAAATCTGTTTTCTAGATCATTTTCAGCACGACGTATCAGGAGCACTTTCATGGCCAGAAATTGTCAGATACTTAGAATGACTTGTTCAGCTACAAGTATTGCTAAACAACCTTACAGATAGTTGTTTATACATATAGCAAGGCTATAAGTTGTTAATGAAAAAGTTTCATTCTCTGTACCAAGAAGTGATCAATGTTTCACCTTCTATTGTGATTCAGATGTTTCAGCAAGGCTTGCAAAAGATTGCAACTGAAAGTATTTAGTTTCTTTTCAGAAATATTTACATTCCTTCTTAATCTGTGCTAGGAGCATCACATTTTCCATAAGTATTGGCAATGATCACCATGGATATACAGGTTCGGATCTTTTTCTTGCTAAATGCATGCACACTAGGTGTTATGGGCCCTAGTGTTTAGCAAAAGCTGATTTGGAACGGCATGCATATTCCTCAAGTTGTTGCTTATGAAGCATTTTTGCACTCTATGTGCAGTATCTCTAGGAGATTACTTTTCGGTCTACTTATCAGTAATAGAGGGCATGGCTTGGTTTGAGTGATTGTGGATTTTTCAGGTTAACCACAATGGTTATTCCGGACATTGTTGACTCCTCAACAATGTTACACGATATTGTGATTCCTATTTACCAATCGTGTGGGATGACTGTCTGTAAACCGTAACGAAACACACCTCAGTACTGTCAGTTATCTAAGGGGATAGGCAGATTACAAAGTGTAATCTTGGGCTAAAGGATATGCAAAGTGCGTACATTAGCACCAAGCATATCCAATTAATAAGCATTTATTGCTCTATTTGGACTTCACTTGTTGTCAGTTAAAGCATGTTTGCGACTAGGTTTAGTCTCTTCATGTATAAGTCAGGTTCTCAACTTTGAACATTAGTTATGGTTATTTATTGATGACAACAAGTCAAGGACTTAAACTTGGCCGATGAGTTACATCAGCAAGTCACTTTCAAGGAAAATGAAAAAAGTTACACACTTTAGACTGAAACATGTGTTTTCTGTGTGTTACCTAAGTAAATGAATGCTATCCATCTATGATGACTTATGCATTCTTGTATTCTACAGGCTAGGATAAAATTTTGTTATTGCATGCACACTAGGTGTTATGGGCCCTACTGTTTAACACTCTTTTGTCTAAGGTAGCATGAGACTACATCTCCAGTTGTTTCAAGGATGAACCTCTCTTTCGAATGGAAGGAGTAAATCATCAATCATTCCTGTAACTTAAGTTATGAGCATGTTATAAACAAAGGTTTATATTCTGCAAGTTAAGAAAGGACAATAGACATGCTAAGAGCATAAACTTGCTACGAGCATAAAATATAGGTGGCAACACCATTCAGAGATGCTAAGATGCATTTAGGATATGCTAAATAGCATATGCACATTACAACTCTTGATATGATTCTTATGGTACGGTTTTAAGATGGTTTGACTAGTCTACAATCAAGTCTATTGCTTTACAACTTTTGCGAAAACTTATTCTTTTCACTCTTGTTTTCAAGGACGAAAACTCTTCCTGAAGGGGGGAGTAATGTTAGGACAAGGGTCCTACGGGGCAAGGCCCAACCTAGGGGGTCAAGGACCTAGGCCAAGGGCCTGGACTGGGCCAGTGTGGATTGGTGATCCGCTTAGGGCAAGAGCTAGGAGCTAGGCCTATATAAGGGGCGGTAGGGAGGAGGATCCTACGTCTTAGTCTCCTAGGCCTTACAATATGCCTTTGTTGCAAAGTGCCTTACGTATGTGCTTGGTAAGCTATTATGATTGGTACTTGTCCTTGGTACTCTCATAGGTACTTAGAGTGTATCCTTGGTACTTTTTTGACATGGATTAATATTTACTTGTCAAGTGTGGTGCAGAAAGAACTAATTGAGCTGGCAACATCAGAATCTACATGTGCTACTCAAGTCACATTTTGTGAGAGCTTGCTAGATTAAGTGAAGAGAGGTGATTCAATGTTTCTACGACCATATAGCTGGCGAGCATGGGAGTCACCGACATGCCAAAGTGGTTTTCCAAGAGCATGTGTTGCATGTGGTTTAGGTTTTTTGGCTTCCGAAGTAGTGTGTATATATACACTAGCATGTGGCAATGCATACCATGCTTTGTGTTTTGCTGGATGGGCTGGGCCAGAGAAAGAATGTACCAACCCTTCCTGTAAGCAGAGTATTCCAAAATCGGCAAAGTCGATGTGTGTGCATAATGGCTGGTTTTCTATTCTCCATGTCTATCAAGATTAATAGAGCTTGTTAAGAATGTAAGAAACTTTTTATGATTACACAAGCTACAACTTTTGTGGTGTAGTTGTAGGTTCCAGTCATATGCCATACATGCCGCTTTCCAAGATTGCATGCAAAAGAATCCCCAATCATGATTAGGGCGGCTTTCGGCTCTTGTATCACAACAAAGGGACACTGAATTGGGGTACGTGAAACATAATGGCGTAGTTTGAAACCATTGACCGGTACAGAAATAACCTCCCCCCGCAAATCCACCAAATAGAAAGAAATAGGCATGCATGCTTGAAAAATCGAAAATGGTCCTGACCACCGTAATTTAAGCTTCCCCGGCATCTTCCCGAGGCGGTAATTAAATACAAGGACCAGCTGTCCCCGAACAAATTGCCGTGCTTTTGGGCGATGCAACCATTTTTTCCGCCTAGACTACAGGCTCTACAGCACCGCAAAGCTATGCAACTGCTCTTCGTCTAGTTCCTGCAAAACATTCAATCGATAAATCACAGAATCTTCCGGAAGAAGCCGATCCGTAATCAGCATCCGCAGACTCGGAATCACATGCTCCACTGGGGTGATTGCCTCCATGCCAAATCCCAACTTAAAAGGAGTCAATCCTGTTGCCACTTTATAAGCTGTCCGATAGGCCCATAAGGCGAAAGGAAGTTTCACATCCCAATCTGTTCGATGCATATTCACTAATTTTGTTAAAATCCGAAACAATTGCTTATTAGCTGATTCTGCTTGACCATTCGCCTGAGGATAATATGGAGAAGATTTCCTGTGCAATACAAAATAAAACCGTAGCATTCTCTCCATCACTTTATTCAAAAAATGACTTCCCCTGTCACTAACCAGCTCAATAGGGCAACCATATCTAGAAAAGATATCCTTATATACGCATCCAGTCACAGAAACTGCAGTATTATCTCTCAAAGGCCATGCCTCCACCCATTTGGTAGCGTAATCCGTGGCTGTCAAAATATACTTATTACCTGTGTGAGCTGCAACTGGTTGAAAAGGTCCAAGAAAATTCAAACCCCACTTTTGAAAAGGCTCCAAGGGCAAAACCGGTTGAAAAGGCATTCTGGACCTTTTGGTAGGTTTCCCCAACCGCTGACACACATCACACTGTTGCACATAATTTATCGCATCCTGAAACAATGTGGGCCACCATAATCCTAATCGGAGAACCTTTCAAGCTGTGGTTAATGCTGCAAAGTGACCTCCTGCAATCCCGGTATGGACTTCCTCCAATACTGCTTCCTGCTCCTGTGGTAGTACACATGTGAGTAATACATCCACCACCATACGATAATAGAGCTTCCCCATAATAATCTCAAAATTCCTGCTTCTGATAGCCATACGTTTCCTTTGATGTCTAGACAAGAAGGAAGGCATTTCGCCACTATCAAGAAAATGAAACATCTCCTCATACCATGTCCATGGGATGCTAGGGATGACCCTTGCCTATTGTGGAACTATTGTATTCTCTACAACTACACCTGTTAGAAACAGAGACGCATCCGGAAATTCATTAGCTACACCCGTCGACGGCTCACTGGAATCTAACCTGGATAGGTAGTCAGCTACCGCATGCTGAGCCCCTGGCCGATGTATGACCTCAAAGTCAAATTTCTGCAGCAAAAGCACCCATCTGGCCAATCTTCCCGTCAAATTATGTTGCCGTACCAGGTATAAAAGAGCCAAATGGTCCACATGGAAGAAAAAACATCGGCCCAACAGATAGTGCCGAAATTTCTTCACTGAATAAATCATCCCTAAACATTCCCTTTTGGTTACTGAATAGTTTGTTTCTGCGGATGATAACCGTCTACTAGCATAATAGACAGGTCGAAACCATCCTTGACTTTGTTCCTGCATCAGCACATTGCCAATAGCTCGATCCGAAGAATCCACAAACACATGAAAATCTTGACCCCAATTCGGAGCAAGCATAATCGGAGCTTTGGATAGCTGAAGTTTTAATCTCCAAAAAGCCAAGTCACATTCCTGTGTCCATTCAAAATCTATAGCATGCCTGCCTGAGTAATTGGGATTGCCAAATGCACGACAAACCGCAAATGCCTCCCATGCCAACGGGCTTGACCTAGGAAAATCTGACACTGTTTCTGGTTCTGCGGTGGAGGCACTTCCATAATTGTGGCTATTTTATCCAGATCCACTGAAATACCATCTTCATAAATTATATGCCCCAATAGCCTGCCACTGCGAACAACAAATGCACACTTTAAAGGATTCAAACTGAATTTTACCTCTCTGCATTTCATAAAGCATAACCATAATTTCTTCAAATGCTCCAATTGCGCTCCAAAAACACTGAGATCATCCAGAAAAATTCTCATAAAATCCATCAAATAAGGACCAAAAATTTGGAACATATCCCTTTGAAAAGTTGAAGGCGCATTCCGCAATCCGAACCACATCACTGTGCAGGTAAACACACCCCATGCGGTAATAAAAGTTGTTTTTGGCTGATCTCACAATGCCATTCGAATTTGGTTATATCCACTAAACCCATCCAGAAAAGTATACATCTCATGTCCTGCTACATCATCCAAAATGGAATCCAAGAATGGAAGAGGAAAAGGATCTGGAACAGTAGCCGCATTCAATTTCCTGTAATCCACACAAATTCAAATTTTCTTGTTTTTCTTTGGTACAACCACAATTGGAGAAATCCACTCCAGATTATCAATAGGAGTAATAAAACCCACTTCCAAAAGACGATCAATTTCCATCTTAACTTGCTTTGCCACATTCGGATTCATCCTATATGAGTGCTGCTTCACTGGCACTGCATCCGGTTTCAGATTTATCGTATGCTGATAAAACTTAGGATCCAATCCCTGCATATCCGCATATTCCCATGCAAAAATATCCTTAAATTCTGTCAGTAAGTTGATCAAATCATCTCTAAAAATTGCCTCAAGCTGCTTATTAATGTATATGGGCTGCGACTCCGCTTGCTCCCCAAGAAAGACCTTCTCTAATTCATCTTCTTTAACCCTTGTAATTTTTTCCATCTGCGCCTCAAATGCACTCTCTTGCTAAATAACGTCCTCCAATGATTCAGGACTTGGAAACATCTGTTGTTGCTCCCCTAATCCTACTGGGGTTCCTGAAACCCCAGTTCCCTTTCGGAACCAGAGAAATATCCGCAAGATATAAAGAGGCCAAATCTGGATTAGCTTTTAGAAATTGCTCCTTTTCATCCTCTTCTAATCCTTCCACCATATTTATTGTTTCTGCTATCACCGGCCATGCTGCCTGAACTGGTTGTCTGCATGTTCCCAACATCACCCGCACTTTCCTTCTACCCTTCTTTACTGTAAGCATATTTGCTTCCCAATTATGCTTTACCCTCGCTTGTCGTAACCAGGGTCTCCCCAAGATAATGTGATAATCTTGATTATGATCTTCAATATTCAAGACTACTAAGGAAACAACAAAGGATAAGCCCGCCACATCCAAGACAATGCCTCGAAGTAACCCCACTGGTTGCACTCTTCTTTGATCTACCATGTGGACTACAAAGGGTGCAGGCTCCCAATCACTGAGGCCAAAACGCTCACAAGCTTCTTGAGTAATAATGTTTACTCCCGCTCCTCCATCCAATAGTACCTTATCAATGTATGTTCCATGGTATCTAACTGAAAGCTCCGGAATGCGGGTATCCATGATTCTATTTGTCGGCAACGGGGCTGAATCATCCTCCTCGCTTTCAACTTTCCCGATGGCGACTTCCCTCAGCTCTGTGGACATTTGTCGCAGCAATGCATTATGAAAATTCGGGACCAATTTCAGCAATGAACCGAGAGGTACTTGTATTGGCGACGTGAGGACCTCTTTCCAAACTGAATTCCAATCCTCCTCTTCTCTAATATCATCCTTATTTCCAGCTTTTCCTTCCTTTATTTCCAGGTCCACAATCGATGGTCCTGATAACTTCACTGGTGGTGCGGATTGTGGCAACCAGGACACAATCTTTTTTCACACTTCTAGATGTTCACAGATTTTAGCAGAGCTAGGTATTGCAAGCTCAAAGATGAAGTACAAATAGAAGTCCAAAAAGTTGACCTAAGTGGTTATCTAGAAATCTGCACAAGCCAGCAAACCAGACAGTTGGTGCATATGCAATTAGGATCATTGTACATGGACTACGCTAGTTGAATCTATAGCCAAGAGACAAAAATGGAAGACCCAATAAAAAAACCAATAGAAGCAAGTCTAATCAAAGAACTAGATCAAAGGCAGTACAAAGGTCAAGATAGAGCAATATACAACCTGGTGCTCAGTGTTCTGAAAGAAGATGCTGACAACTTGGCTAGGATAGAAGCAAAAAAATTTCAACAAGAGATTGAATGAAGGAATCAATTCAAGTACCACCCATAATGGTGTATTGATTAGACTGGAAGAAAAGGTGGACATTTCCTAGAGGATTTTCCTAGGAACCTAGACAACAAGGACATAGCAACTGCAAAGCAAAGCACGAAGCAAACTGAAAATAAAAAATTTGATGTGAGTGCATCTAATTTTTCATTTTTGATGCAATCAGAATCCTTTTGCATGACTACTAGAGACACCAATAAAAGCATGGAAAGCTGAGAATCTACAGGAAGATGAGAGGTCAAAAAGAGTGTTAGGTTTCTGAATGATTCTACATCCACAGCTGTTAGGTAAAGGCAGTGTGCTTCACCGTGCTTTGCCCATGTCTGTCGAGAAGTGTTCAACCACCCACATTTATCTCCGTCTTCTTTATACATACAAAGAATAAGGAGCTCTCACTCACTCTCACATAGTTCTCATACAATGAGAATTGGGAGCTCCACCCACATCCTGTGTTGTGCTCTCTCTCTCTCTCTCTCTCTCCAGCTCTCCCCTTCACACTCTCCACACACACACACACTGCATTTGTGCACTCACAACTGGTATCAGAGTTTTGGCTTCGCGACAGATAGAGTGCTACAGAGAAGTGAGCTTTCGGCTATGGTGAGCTTGCTTTGGTGGAAGCTTGAGATCGGTGAGCAACCACCAAATCTGTGCTCATGGAAGCTTGAGGGACATTCCCAAGCTTGAGAGAAGGGTGTATTGCAAGTATGTATGCTTTTTTGCAGCCATACTTGCAGGAAGAATGTAGATTTTATTTTCGCAGGTCATATTTTGGGCTCCAAAACAGTGTTTTTTGCAAAACTTTTTCATACGAGAATGCGATTTATGCAAGGTTAGGATGTAGCTTGGGGGATTCGTATGCTTCGAACGCAATGGTGATGTCCATTTTGACTGATTCTGACCTCTAAAATTTCTACAACAGCAGCTGTTTATTGTGTGTCAAGAATTCCACATATGGTTTGCTCTCCGATGTGAGAGTGGTATTGGCTGCAAGTTTTCTCACAGGTGGGAGGATATGATGTATGATTTGTGGGGTTTAATGCTCAGAAAGACTCATGTAATTGTATTTTGAGCTCGGCAATGTATGTCTTGAGCATGTTTTTTTGGCAGTCACAGGTAGAGCAGGTATTTGTGTACTAGATTTGCAGGTGTTTGCAATGATGTATGCAAAGTGTGGAGATTGGTGTATGCATTTGGAGTGCGGTTTGATGCGCTTTGGTTGCTCATGGTTTTGAGCATGCAATTAATTTGGTTATCAATTTTGTAGCCGTTTTGCTGACAAAACTCTGGTGAAATTTTCCCATCAATTTTATGCGCATCGTTGATGCGATTGAGATTGCGATCGCTTGTAGCACTCAGGATTTGCGTGTAGTGTTTTCCCATTTTGGTGGTGCATCGTGAGCGTGTTTTGCTCTATATTTTTGGTCTTGATTTGTGAGTGCTCGGCCATTTGGAGCTTCTAGTTTTCACTCCCAGCAGAGCAGGTTGAGTCTAGTACTCCCACATGTGTTGCCATTTGTAGTTGAGGACATCTTCTGCAGTGTTCTGGCTTGCATACCGGTTTTGACACAACAGGTGTCTTGAGCTTTTGCTTTGTATATTCTTTTGTGGGATAGTGGTTGGAGTTTACTCGCCATAGTTTGTCATCGAGCTTAGTTCTCACATTCACAAGTTTTGTCAGTTTGGACACAGTTTGGTGTTCTTGTACCTACTCCTGCAGGAGTGAGGAGTTGTGTATGTTATGATTTCTGGTACATTGTTCATTCATTGGCACATTTTGGCAGCATTGTTTTACTCACATATGTATATCATTTGTGGCACCGTTGAGTGATACTCCTGCTAGAGCGGTTTGGCTCTGTGTATGACTTTGTGAGGTGATTCCGAATGAGTACATTCCTGGATTGGCCATTTGAGAATTTGCTGTTGTCTTCGTTGCAATTTACTGTTGAGTTTTTGCTCCAGTTACATAGGAGACTGCCAAAAAAATTCTAGATATGTATGCCTATTATAGAGGCTAGTGAGCTTGACCGTTCGCTCACGTTCTTTGCTTAAGACAGTGGTTTGCTCTCGAGTGGGAGAGTCTTGTGATCTTGAGCATTGTTTGCCATAGTTTTGGCATGGATATGGAGAAGCTTCACGTTAGAGGCGGTTCTTGTTCATGATCGCAACTGACATGTTGACATTGTGGCCACAATGGGCATATTAGGCATTGTTGCTTCAGGCGTATGAGACAGTGGAAGAGGTAGAGGCATGGTGCTACTATGAGGACAGATGCTAAAGACTATGCATGTGATGGCCATGTCACTTTTGAATTTATCTTGCCTTCAGACTACTTTGTGTCTTGGGATAGCACAATGTCTATGCATTTTCTACAAGAAGAGCATGCAGTTTTTCACGTGATGCCACATTGTGATTTGTTTTTCTCTTTCTCTAGTGGTAGACTTGGTTATGTGCAACTTGTTGATGGTTTAGCATATGACATAGAGGGTGCTGGAGATGTATGAATGTCTCTACCTAGCGGTGCATTGCTTATGCTACGAGATGTACGTTATGTACCAGGACTCAGCCAGAGTCTCATTTTAGTGCATCAATTGCAGAGTAGTGGACATTGTGTATTGCTTAGAAAGTGGTCATTTCAAATGCATAGGGAATCACTGGTGATAGCCAGAGGTGTTGGGAGTGGTCTAGTATACCCTTTGCGTATTTCTAACACACAAGGCGGTGTAGTCTCTGGTTATTTGCAACAATGTTTGGATCAAGAGACGAGGTGTGTCTCTTTTGCCAATGTGCTGCATGGAGAGTAGGTTGTGCATTTGTCTTGTGGTGACGTTCACGTAGACAGTGGTATATCTAGGATGCACAGCTTTGTCAGTCATCAGTTGAGGTGACATCAATTGAGCCAGAGATCGATGCATCATTGTATGATGCATGTGATACATTTGAGGACGATAGTGTCCTTCAGACAGCTGTGTGTGATTGCAGTGGTGCTGATTTTTTGATTTTGCAATCATTCTCAACAGATATGCTTTTGCCAGACGATGCTGACATGGTGATGCATAGTCAGATGGTTCCTGAGGAGGATGCATATGGCACTGAGGTTGCTGACAAGGATAGGTTGGCACACATAGTGCATGTTTCGTCCACTTTTGGGTCTCTCATGTCTGACCTTTTGGTCTTGAGACCTGATCTTGCTTATGTGGTTGGTGCATTTGCAGTGGGAGTTGTCAATTGTGCGATGATTGACACTGGCATTGTGCATTGTGGAGCCATGCAGGTCGTCACTCGATACCTGCATCAGGAGTGTCATCATAGCTCTAGTCCTAGTGGTATGCATGTTGCATCTACACTAGAGCGGTTACAGAGTGAGCCAGTGGACATAGGCTGAGAGTCTTCTTCTCTCACCTCTTGTATATACTAGTTAAAGGCTAGTATTCTCGCCACTTATCACCACACAACCTTTAGTGGGAGAATGTTAGGTAAAGGTGGTGTGACTCACCGTGCTTTGCCCATGTCCGTTTGGAAGTGTTCGACCGCCCACATTTATCTCCTTATTCTTTATACAGACAAACAATAAGGAGCTCTCACTCACTCTCACATAGTTCTCATACAGTGAGATTTGGGAGATCCACCCACATCCTCTGTTGTGCTCTCTCTCTCTCCCTCTCTCCCCTTTGCACTCTCCGCACATGCACCGCATTCGTGAACTCACAATAGCCAGTAGTGTGCAATCATTTATGATTCTAAGGGACACATCAAAGAGAATGATGTAAGCATTCTATGGCACACATAATTCATATGCACACTATGTAGACCAAGAAGGGCAATTGTACAAGAAGAATCAATCAATATTTGAGAGGCCTAGATACCAACTCATAGAATTATGCCCAGTAATAGATTAGGAAGGATGGTTTATTTTAGAGGAAATAAACTATTATAGCCCATCCTCGAATCTAGAAATTTGTCCAAAGCAACTCTCACCCACCGAAAGTCAAGCTTCACTGTTGTGACCATACGAGCACATATTTTGGCCAAAATGGACGTAGATATAGATGCGATTCTAAGATCTATGATGCCTTGGGTCTTGAATCCACAGAAGCTCATGTCATAGAAGACTCACAAGATAGACAATATCAAGCTGAAGATAATGCAATTTACAGCTTGACCTGGAGAGACATATGTCATCTTTCATGGAGGTACATAGGACACTATGCAGAAGGGTTATAGATGCCAAACATAAAAAATGCTACATGTAGACCCCAAGATATTTTCACATTTTATAACAATCTTGGGTAATTTGGGATTTGCATGGGCATATTAGGTGCATTAGCATGTTAATGATTGCCACAATGGATGCATTAGTGCTAAGGTTTGCTAGTTTTTATGACTGCTTGCTGATAAGTTTTTATTTAAGGTAGTTAGTCACTTGATGGCTTGAGCTAGTTTTAGGGAACTTGTTGATGGTTATCTTAATAAATTTAAATTCAAGGCTATGGCCATAAGGTATCTCAGTTAGTACTGAATAGGAAATTATATGTTCTAAATGAGTCCCTAGTTTAAATTTACTTGACTAAATTATCAAATACTAGCTAGATTTTAAAGCTTGATGCAGAGGAAGCTGCAAAATTTCATAGATGTTTGTAAAAAAGCTAACAAGTTATCCTAGTACGACTTAAAAGTTGGATTATTTATAGGTGGTTTTGGGAAAACGTTGGTATGTGACCGCAATGGGGTTGTGAGCTCAAGATTAAGCGGAAACGATCTTTAAGGTTTTTTATAGCTAACTTTATGACGTTAAAATCCTTTCTTTTGATGACTGCCTTGGTAGACAGGAGAGTAAGTAGATGAAGGAGGGTTATTATCTGCCGAGTTCAAGTAAACGAGCGAGACAGGTTTTGAGTTTAAGACTAGTCGAAGTAGATTTGTGAGGTCTTTTGGGATCGTCCTATGACGTCGGCAAATGGGTAAGAAGTCTTTGAGTTCAATTCTTATAAGATAGATCGTTAACATCGGAGAGAACCTTTTAGAGTGGGAACGAGGTCTTAAAAGACCATTGAAAAAATAAAATAAATTTTTGTGATGCTGGTCGGCCAGCTCTGAACCCTTGCATGAGGAGAAGCCGCCAGAAGGCGAGGCCTGGTAGAGGTCGTTAGGGAAGGGAGAGAGTCAGAACCGCCATGCCGTAAGGGCGCGTGAGTGTGCAAGGAGGGAGAGCCACGAGAGTGGTTGCCCTCTGTGCTATGAGTGTGCTACCATGAGGCTGAAGCACAGGGAAAGAGAGACGGGCTGAAGGTGCCGCCCTGTAGCAAGCCGAGAGGATGTTGTAGGGGGATGCCGAGAGAGGCAATAGGGAGTTGGAGAAGGTTGCGAGCATGAAGGGAGCCTTCATAGGGCGTGGTTGCAGGGTAGCCAGGGGCCGCTAGGTGTGTGAGGACACCATGCAAGCCCAAGAGGGCACTGTGGAGTGAGAGGATGAGGAGCCGTGGGGTGGCGTGCCTGAGGAAAGCATGAACAGAGCCGCCAAGAGGCGAGGGTAGTTAGAGAGTGAGAGCGTGCACACGAGGCCAGAGGGGAATGGCCAGAGGTCGCAAGCATGCTGAGTAAGAAAGGGAGAGAGTATGAACCGATTTCAAGACCAATTAGTAGGATATTGTGTGTGTTTGTGTGATTGATTTATTGAGAGTGTATGTATCATCTTGTGCATGAGTATATTAGAGAGAGAGTACCTGTTTTAGTGTTGATCAAGAAGGAGAGAGAAAGATAGCCTGAGAAAAAATGTGTGTGCGCAGCATGTTGGTGTGTGTATGTGTGTAGTGAGAGTTAGAGAGAGAAGGGGGTGGGAGAGCAAGAAAGCAATGTATTATTGTGTGTTAGTGTGTCTGTGTGTTAGTTAGAAAGAGAGCATCTGCCTCTGCAGCCCTAGTGAGAGAGCTTGAGAAATTCCTTTAGCCCTCTTAGAGAGGGAGTAGGCCGCATGTCAGTACCTGTGTGTGTGTACGTATGTTAGATATATAGAGAGAGAGTAATTTCCACTACTGCTTGATGATGGGAAGAGAAAGATTACCTCGGTAGTAGAGAGAGAGAGAGAGAGAGAGAGAGAGAGAGAGAGAGAGAGATTATTGCTTGTTTCCTATAGCGCAAAGTGGGAGAGGGAGAGAGAGAGATTTCCTTTACTATACTACAGCGCAGGTGAGAGAGGAAGAGAGAGAATAGTACCAATGCTTGTGACTGTGTGTGAGAACTCTAGAGAGAGAGATAGATCCTGTTATAGCTCCAATACGAGAGATAGAGAGATTTTAGTTAATTGAATGAACAAAAGAAAATGACGATGAAGACGAACCAGTTCCCAAATTGGTGGACAACAAGGGATATATTGACAATAGCATCAACGTAAAGCTAATTAAACATCTTGGTTAGTCAATTTCAATTTGAACTAGTTCCCAAATTGGTGGATATGACGATAGCATCTACGTAAAGCTAACCACCCATCTTGGTTAGTCAATCTCAATTCGAAAGTAAAACATTTTAGAATAAGTCATTTTAATCAAAAATATAAAAAATTAAAATAAAAAATATATTTTGAGATCTGAAAACGTTTTGTTGCATCATTTTACAATCTAAAAAACCATAAAAAGAAATCAGAATAAAAACGAAAGTTTAGTTGTTAAGGAAATTCAAAATATGCATGAAAGTAAAATGTTAGCATAGATTTGCATTTTAAAAAGTCATCTCGTGGGAAATAAGAGAGGAAAATTAGGATATTAAACTTTGGAAAATTTTAACGTGAATTAAAGTCTTTATGATCAAAAAAACTATCTTGAGCATGAAAAATTTCAATTAGTGAGCGAGGTTTACATTATATCGGAACCTAAAAATTTTGTTAAAATTAAAAAGTAAAAGAAACTCTGTCATAATTTGTATGTTTAGATTACGTAGTAGTCCGTTTAACTAAAAAATTAGTGCAAACATATCCGAGTCATTGTATTAAAGGATAAAGTGTGTTCAAAAGTGTGTTGATTAGTATGCTTGGAAGTGGTTTTTAGTTATATAGAACTCTAGAGATATACATCTAGTCAATGAAGATTAATATTGGAAGGGACTACAAAAATTTAGCAAAACAAGTGAATTACGAACGTTTAGTCATAAACTAGCTAAATGGGCTTGAGTGAAGTAAATGAGAGATAGATTAGTGCACTTTTAGGCTAGTTAAGGGGGCCATTCGGTTATTTGAACGTAGTTAGAAGGACTTGGAAGGTAACGTTCATTTGGTGCATCCGTCGAGAGCTAGCTAGCTGTAGAGCTACGGGACACCCCGGTGCATATATTTTGCATGCTCGTATCTTGGGTTTAGCCAATCAAGAAGAGGTAATGTCTATGTAGTAACACTGAGAAGAGCAAGTATTAAATAGACTTTGGGTTATCCCAGTGCATAGACTTTGCATGCTTGAACTTTGGTCTTAATGATCTTGAGTTTGTTGATAGAATATGTTAGTCAAGAGCCTAAGTGTGTTAGAGGGGTGTGAAGGAAATCCTAGTGCACTTAAAGAAGAAAAGGCTATTCAAGTAGAACTACTTAAACAACAAAATTTAGTTGATGAGGCTTTTGCTCAAATTCGACAAAAATTGATTACACTAAAGGTAGAAAATGGACAAGCTTTGATGAAGGCTAGACAAGATAAAGAGTTTGCCATGTTAGAATATAATCTATTTCAACAAGATATAATACGTTTTAACAAAGAAATAGGAAAAACTTGTGAAATTTTAGATAAGGAACCTAAATCGCATGTTGAAAAAGTGAAAACCATGAGTGGGTGCATTAATACAATGGGAGAGGAGCTTGATGAGAATTGGCATCTTATATATGGATGCCAAGTCCTTTTTAATGATGAGAAGCCACATGAGAGTGAGAAGCCTATGATTTCTGTAGTCAATAATGACTGTTGTATTGACAATATTAGCAAATCTATCAATAACCATATAGATGTTTCTATTGATAACCCATGTTTACTAAGAAATGTAGAAAGAGAGGAAAGAGAGCTAGTAGATAATAATATAGCTACCTTGATAGATATCGAGTAGAGACAAGCCTTCTTAGAAGTGTGTCTTGATAGGGAGAATTTACAAATATTACAACAAAATTAACTTTGAAACTTTAGTACTCTATGAACTAAGTGATGTGTGCTATAGTAGAGAAAAGAGGTGTACTTTTCTTTTGATGGAATATAACATAGAAAGTATACTTACTTATAAGGAGGCATGTACAAAGCACTTTGCATATGAGCATTTTCAAATTGAAATTGAGTTTAGTCTTTCTAACTTGAGACCATACATGATTATGAGGAGTTAAATACATAAAAAACCTTAATTTTGGATGAACTTGAGAGATTGAGAGAAAATCACAATAAACATATTAGAGATGATGGTCAAAAATATTATAAGAGACATATTATATATGAATTTCAAGTAAATGTGATCATTTTAGGGAATGAGATTAGACAATATATTGCATATATGCAAGAGGGAGATGAAACAAAGAGAGAAAAAGATAATAACATGCCTAGGAGACAAAATGTGCAAACAAGGTTTTCAATAGAGCCTAGAAAGGGATGGATAGAGAACAAGGATAGCAAAATATATGAAAAGAGACAATCTGGGTTTAAATATTATGGTGTGATCGACCATATTGCAAACTTTGGTGAAAAATTGAAATTAATAAACTAAATCACCTTAGCTCAATGATGAGGGAATTATAGGGCAGAGTAAGTAATGATTGTTTTGATTTAGAAAAATGAAAAATAAAACAAAATATTTTCTTATTTATATTATGAAATAGCTAGCTCATTTTTTAATTGAGATACATATTATTAGGAGATGTCATTTCATGTCATATGGAAAGTGAGTGTGAGTTCTAATGTACTGTCATTTATGTGTAGATATTTGGGATACACTGAGGAGTTTTTGTTGTTCCATTTGGATGTTTAGTGACTTTATGTGTGTGCAAGACGAATAAGAAATCCACATTTTTATGAAAGTTGATTGAGTGGTTAAGTTATAGTGCGCGGAAAGAATTTAAAAAAAGATTGTGAGCTTGAGGGAGAGTGAGAAGTAAGTAAAGAGTAGGAGTGAATAAGTGTGAGATAAAGTATAGTTTTAGAGGGATCAATATTGAATCCTTGTTTATCCTTGCTCATATGTGAGATATTTTCATTCATTTGTAGGAAGAATGATGGCTTTTAGTGAAATCTAAATTCAAACATATTTAACAATTAAGATTTCACAATTTGACTAATAGAATTTTAGTAAAAATATTTAAGAGAGTTTGCCAAATGAGAAAACGTAGGTAGCATAATTCTACGACAATTGAAATAGGTACAAAGCAATCTAGATTTAGTAGATGCCATGTTTGGTGGAATTTGTGTTTTAAAATTGAAATGCATATGTTAGTGCAAGAAAAATGTGTGCTTAAGGATTAGAGACGTGCATGAGAGTGAGTTTATGCATGTGGAAGCTAAAGGGTATGAGTTAAAGGATGCTAGCAAAGTTGAAAAGATATTACTTGTTAGAGAAGTGGTAGAAGTTAGTGAAGAAGTTAGTAAGCCAAGAGATGTTTGAGAAATAGAGATGTTAAGAAGTTGAGAGATGATTTAGAAGTAGAGTGGAAAGCTAAAGAAGTGAGATGTTTGGGTGATGTTAGTGGAGATATTGTTCGAGAGGTATGAGATGTTTTGAGAGTTAGAAATAATACAAGATTTGAGGTGTGAGATTTGAGAGGAAGTTTCAAGAGGTTAGTTTATCATTGTTTGTGGTGTCAGTTTCAATGCAAGAGTTTATAATATGGTTGCATCTGAATAAATGTTTGAAAGAAAATATAAAATTAAAACAAAATTAAAAACATATACATGATGTGAAAAATGTGAAATTGGAGAGGGTATGGAATTGTAGCTTTGTAATGGAAGTAGGTGTCTGAAGCACATATAGGTGTCTGTGACCTAGGATATGATGTATGTGTAGGACATTGTAGCTCCTTAGAATGTAGGTGATTGAACCACATATAAATGCCTGTAATTCGTTGCACTATTCCTGGAAATTTGAATGCTTATTTATTTATTTGCAAAAGTATGTTAAAAAAAAAACAATTAAGAAAAGAACAACTAAACAATCAAAAACAAATTTTAAAGACTTCATAAAAATCATAGAAACTAGAATACTCCTTTCCCTTAGTGGGTGTGTAGTTCTAATCCTTTTGCAGTAAGCAAAGTTAGAGTGTGTGATCAAAAGAGAAGATTGGAATAGTTGCTGTGAAGTAAAGAGATGTTAAGCGGTATCTAGGGACGCAATTCAAAGTAAAGAAACAGTTTCAAGAAATAATTAATAGGTGTTTTGTTTCCAAGTTGTTATTTCAAATTATTAACATCTTTTTAGTTAAATGCATGTAAGTCAGTGAAGAATTAATAAGTGTGGCATAGTTTTATTAAACTGGCTAGATTAGTAATCTATATGGTTTTATTAACAGTCTTTATCTAAAATTATTAATCAAGAATTTTGACCGAACTGGTTAGTGGCTGGCAGGAAGTAGTCAAGGTTATTAATTAATATAGTCATTATAGCTAATCTAGTGTCGAATAGTACATTTATACCCTTAATGGTAGAAACAAATCTTTGAAGTGTCGTAGATCTCTGTGATTGGGAGAGACCTTTAAACTCTAGATTATGGCTGGTATGTTAAATATTACACTTGTGATGAGCTTGGGGAGGGAAACTTATATGTTATATGTTGTGTAACCATTGCCGTGTAAGCTTGGTAGGTGGGTGCAGTAAACTTGTCTCTAGTGACAGAGCCACGAGCCGTAGTTAAGTTTTATACAGGTTGGTAAGTGAATGTGAAAGGACATTCCTGCTCAACGTAGCAGTGAGTGTGGAATGTATGATTAAAAATAAAACAATATAAATTTTAAGTCCTACATGACTTGCAATAACAAAAGAATGAATGCATGAAAAATTAAAAAATCAATAAACAATGGGAATTAAAAATGAAAAAAAAGGGAATGAAAATTCAAGCTATGACTTACGTAGCTGTCATATTGGTATACTCTCTATAATATAGGGGTTAACAGGTTTTACCTCTATAGAGCTCTGTCAACATGGAAGGAGGCTGTAATAGTGATAAATTATTGTCTGGATTAAAATAGTTTTTAGTTATTTTATTAATTAATCTCTTTTATTTTTAACTGCTTAGTTGCTTATTGGGGAAGTTAGAGTTTTTGATTGGTAGATCTTTATAAAAGTTATTAGTGTGAGTATATAGATTTACTAGTGCTAGTTGGTTTATTCTACTATATATGTTTGTTGCTTATTAATTTATCACTGACTATGTTATTACTCGACTAAAATGTTGAAAAAGTATGATGTTGTAATGTGTTAAATGAGAATAGACATAGTACAATTAGTTTTGGTGTGTTGTGTTTCAAGCTATTATGCTCATGAGGGCATTCATAGTTAAGAAGGAAACCAATTATTTTTCAAAGTGTAGCAGTAAAGGTGTGAGTTGCAACAATTTAAAGAAGTTCATTTCCAGTGTTGAAGATATTTTCTTGTTCGTCGAGGATGACTTCACGTTTGAGTAGGGGAGGAATGTAGGCCCCAAGATATTTTCACGTTTTGTAACAATTTCAGGTAATTTGGGATTTGCATGGGCATATTAGGTGCATCAGCGTGTTAATGATTTCCATAATGGATGCATTAGTGCTAAGGTTTGCTAGTTTTTATGACTGCTTGCTCATAAGGTTTTTATTTAAAGTAGTTAGTCACTTGATGGCTTGAGTTAGTTTTAGGAAACTTGCTGACAATTATCTTAACGACTTTAAATTCAAGACTATGGCCATTAGGTATCTCAATTTGTGCTGAATAGGAATTTATAAGTTTTAAATGAGTCCCTAGTTTAAGTTTACTTGACTAAATTATCAAATCCTAGCTAGATTTTAAAGCTTGATGCGAAGGAAGCTGCAAAAATTTCGTAGATGTTTGTGAAAAAGCTGACAAGTTATCCAAGTACGACTTAAAAGTTGGAATATTTATAGGTGGTTTTGGGAAAATGTTGGTATGTGACCGCAGTGGGGTTGTGAGCTGAAGATTAAGAAGAAACAATCTTTAAGGTTTCTTATAGCTATCTTTACGACATTAAAATCTTTTCTTTTGATGACTGTCTTGGTAGACATGAGAGTAAGGAAATGAAGGAGGGTTATTATCTGTTGAGTTCAAGTAAACGCGAGACAGGTTTTAAATTTAAGACTAGTCGAAGTAGATCTGTGAGGTCTTTTGGGATCGTCCTATGACGTCGGTAAATGGGTAAGAAGTCTTTGAGTTCAGTTCTTGTTAGATAGATCTTTAACAATGGAGAGAAACTTTTAGAGTGGAACGAGGTCTTAAAAGACCATTGAAAAAATAAAATAAATTTTTATGATGCTAGTTGGCCTCCTCTGAACCGTCGCGTGAGGAGAAGTCGCCAGAAGGCAAGGCCTGGTGGAGGTCGTTAGGGAAGGGAGAGAGTCAAAACCGCCATGCGGTAAGGGCGCATGAGTGTGCAAGGAGGGAGAGCCATGAGGGCGGTTGCCCTCTGTGCTATGAGTGTGCTACCATGAGGTTGAAGCGCAAAGAAAGAGAGACGGACTGAAGGTGCTGCCTTGTAGCAAGCCAAGTGCGAGAGAGCCGAGAGGATGTTGTAGGGGGATGCCGAGAGAGACAATATGGAGTTGGAGAAGGTTGCGAGCATGAAGGGAGCTGCCATAGGGCATGGTTGCAGGGTAGCCACGGGCCGCTAGGTGTGTGAGGCCGTCATGCAAGCTCGAGAGGGTGATTTGGAGTGAGAGGCTGAGGAGCCGCAGGGTGGCGTGCTTGAGGAAGGCATGACCATAGCCGCCAAGAGGGAGGGTAGTTAGAGAGTGAGAGCGTGAGCATGGGGCTAGAGGGGAATTGATAGAGGTCACAAGCATGCTGAGTAAGGAAGGGAGAGAGCATGAACCAATTTCAAGACCAAGTAGGATACTGTGTGTGTTTGTGTGATTGATTTATTGAGAGTGTGTGTATCATCTTGTGCGTGAGTATATTAGACAGAGACTACCTATTTTAGTGTTGATCAAGAAGGATATAGAGAAAGATAACCAGAGAAAAATGTATGTGTGCATAGCATGTTGGTGTGTGTATGTGTGTAGTGAGAGTTAGAGAGAGAGAAGGGGGTGGGAGAGCAAGAAAGCATTGTATTCTTGTGTGTGCGTGTGTGTGTGTGCTAGTTAGAAAGAGAGCAACTGCCTCTGCAACACTAGTGAGAGAAATTGAGAAATTTCGGTAGCACTATTAGAGAGGGATCAGACCGCATGTAAGTACTTGTGTGTGTGTGTGTGCATATGTTAGATAGATAGATAGATAGATAGAGAGAGAGAGAGAGAGATAGTAATTTGCACTACTGCTTGATGATGGGAAGAGAAAGACTGCCTGGGTAGTAGCAAGAAAGACAGAGTGAGAGAGTATTGCTTGTTTTCTGTAGCGCGCGTGCAGAGTGGGAGAGAGATTTCCTTTAGTATACTACAACGTACATGAGAGAGGAAGAGAGAGAATTGCACTAATCGCAGGGGGTTCACCATTCAGTTTCCCCTATATAACGTGCGTTCACAGGGCATTAAGAAAACCCTTCTGTTAACATGTTTGAATGAATAAAATGACCCCTTATTTTTGGAAATTTTTCCAAAATTGAATATAAAAACCCTTTATTTTAATGTATCTCTGTTAAATTACCTATTTTTTTTGCATTTTAAAACCCCTACTTTCCAACTCACGTTATACATTAACATGATTACATAGTGCACCCCCCGAGGTGCCAATGCTTGTGACTATGTGTGTGAACTCTGCAGAGAGAGACAGATCCTGTTATAGCTCCAATACAAGAGATAGAAAGATTTTAGTTAATTGAATGAGCAAAAGAAAATGACGATGAAGACGAACCAGTTCCCAAATTGGTGGACGATAGGGGATATGACGCTAGCATTGACGTAAAGCTAATTAGACATCTTGGTTAGTCAATTTCAATTTGAAAGTAAAAACATTTTAGAATAAGTCATTTTAATCAGAAATATAAAAAATCAAAATTGAAAATATTTTTGGAAATCTGAAAACATTTCGTTGCATCATTTTACAATCTAAAAACCATAAAATGAAATCTGTTTGTGCACTTGTTTCAGCATGAAGACGAAAGTTAGTTGTTAAGGAAATTCAAAATATGTCTAAAAGTGAAATGTTAACATAAATTTGCATTTTAAATAGTCATCTCATGGGATATAGGACATAAAAATTAGGATATTAAACAACTTTGGAAAATTTTAACGCGAATTAAAGTCTTTATGATCAGAAAAACTGTCTTGAGCATGAAAAATTTCAATTAGTGAGAGCGAGGTTTACATTATATTGGAACCTAAAAATTCTCTCAAAATTAAAAAGTAAAAGAAACTCTATCATAATTTGTATGTTTAAATTACATAGTAGTAGTCAGTTTAACTAAAAAAACTAGTGCAAACATATCTGAGCCATTGTATTAAAGGATAAAGTGTGTTCAAAAGTGTGCTGATGATTAATATGCTTGGAAGTGTTTTTTAGTTATATAGAACTCTAGAGATATACATCTAGTCAATGCAGATTAATACTAGAAGGGACTATGAAAATTTAGTAAAATAAGTGAAATACAAACATTTAATCATAAATTAGCTAAAATGGGCTTGAGAGTAGTAAATGAGAGATAGATTAGTGCACTTTTAGGCTAGTTAAGGGGGTTGTTAGGTTATTTGAACGTAGTTAGAAAGACTTGGAACTTAATGTTCACTATATGTAGACAACAATAGTGTTCAAGAAATTGCATGTAATCAAGCTTGCATATGCATATCGAGATGCAGACAACAAGGAATACCAACCAGTCCATGACCTTGTACTTACCACTATGAATGGCAAGACTGAAGCAAAGATTATCTCTAGTCGATGGACAACCTCAAGATGCCAGAAGAAGTGATAGATAGCTCAATTTAATGGAATCTAAAGCTCAAGAGGCTACACAAAGGTCAACACCAAAATCTCCTCCGAGGAGATAGATTCTGTTAGAAGGTAGAACAGATCTTCTAAGATCAAAAGTTACCCAAATGTAGGAAGATAATGCACAACAATTGCAAACAAAAGGTGCAATAGCACAACCAAACAAGCCAAAATCAATTGAGGTAGATGTTCAAAGCCAAGAAGACGTAGAAAAGGTTCAATCTATAGACACCACCATAGCAAAAGCAATAGAGGAAAAAACCCGAGAAGATCAAGTGTAATATTACTAATGAACATGAAGAAAAGCTATCAAGTGAAAGAAAGCTAGACTTTAAGCTAGACAAGAACCTCATGTCTTTTGGCACTTGGAAAAAATCTGGCCAACCACAATTGGAAGGTGCTTCTCAATTTGCTAACATATCTAAAAACAAACAAGTATAATGCTGGGGAATCGTTTCCATGGTCACTCAAATAGGTTCGCAAACCCTCACAACTCAATTTCATGTGATCATAGAAAAAGATGTACTAGATGACATTATATTGGGAATGCCACTAGCCAAAAAGGTTCTAGAGATAGGGAGTTTAAACCAAATGCACTCTTCAAAGACAACCAAGAATGAAGACCCAAATTGGTCACCAGTGGAAGATAGCACAAAGTCCTTAGATAGAATTCGATGGAGACCAATGCCAAAGAAAATCTAATTGAAGATGATTCATCTTCACCCAACAAATGTAAGGGTGTAGGCCACTGCCCGTTAACTTTACCTTATTCATTTACATAAGATAAAAAATAAGGGGTTGTGGAATATTATCCACAACAGCTACACCCACATTAAGGCGCTCCCACTCCAGCACTCGCACTCCTGCACAAAGTCCTTAGATAGAATTCAATGGAGACCAATGCCAAAGAAAATCTAATTGAAGATGATTCATCTTCACCCAACAAATGTAAGGGTGTAGTCCACTGCCCGTTAACTTTACCTTATTCATTTACATAAGATAAATAATAAGGGGTTGTGGACTATTATCCACAACAGCTACACCCACATTAAGGCGCTCCCACTCCAGCACTCGCACTCCTGCACTTGCATCGTGCATGCTTTTGCTTGCCTTGCAAGTGGTATCAGAGCACGACATTCTTCCTTGGCTCCATCGATGCATGCACAAGCTCTAGTTTTGAGCTAATACTCATCCTTTAACAGGACAAAGAAATATCACTAAGGACTAAAGCTACAAGCATATTTATAGCTAACATTTTTAGCTACTTTGAGAGCAAAGTGAAGCGAAGTAGGGTTAACATTTCTGCAGCAAGCCTGCTTAGCCTTTGGAGGGTTTTTTGCATGAGGTTTTCTTAAGCTGGGATGTTCTGAAATGTTGAAACACTTTTGGTGATACAGTTGTTGGAGTACCCCTCTTTCAGTATCCTAGCCATAGACTATATATCTAGTCAGACATTTTTTTTCTTTTGACTCTGAGTTGGCGGTCACACGACAGTTTGTTATGTCAGTCTTATGCCTAGTGGTTTCTTTTATCATTTTATGCATTAATTTTGTCTTGTCAAGTTTGAGATTTTGCTTCTAGTATAGAGGAGACTCTGTCAGATTTTTTCGTGAGTCAACCATATGCGTTTTTGGCACATTTGATTGCTTACAATCAGTGATTTTGCCACATTTTGTCTTCAATTTTTTTTTTATAAAAAAAGGGAAAACTTTGCCAAAACTCTCCCAACAACTTTTTCCATAAATATTTGGTCATTTTCTCTTGAGTTATGGCTGCTAGTAGTGCTTCGGATAGGGAAGACTATTACATAAAGAAGCTTGATGGCAAAAACTTTATGATTTGGAATTAATGTATGCTTGATGTCTTGGTCAAAAAGGGCCTGGTAGCACCATTGAAAGAGCGTAGAGAGAATGCTTACATTGATTATTAATGGAAGAGTTGGATGCCCGTGATATGGCCACTACTAGATTACATCTTGGCAAGACCATATTCTTTACAATTGTAAAGAAGACCATATTCTTCACAATTATGGACAAGACTACAACACAAGAGACTTGGGACTCTCTATGCGCAGCTTGGGATGGAAAAACGTTCTTCTAAAAAAGTTTTCTTGATGAAGAATCTTATGCGCTTGAATATGAAATAAGGTAGAAGCATTAGTGCACACTTGAATGAGTTCAATGGGACATTTTCTCAGCTGACATCAACATGGCTGAATTTTGATGATGAAATGAAGGCCTTTCGTTGCTATTCTCTTTGCCTTCTTCTTGGGATACGTTCAATACTCCAATTAGTAACAACACACCATGTCATAAACAGATATTCAATGATGTTGATAGTGCATTGATCACTGAGGAGATTAGACATTGGTCTCTCAATAGTGGTGGGCATGGAGATCCATAATGGCAAGTCGACATAATCACCATAGGCAAAGAGATGGCGGTAGTCGCAGGCATGGTTGTTTGTTCACAAGATCCTAAAGATTGCCAGAATAGTACCAAGAGTTGAGGCTGTGACTGGAGAAATGTAGAATGCTATCATTGTAGTAAGAAAGGCACTTGAAAGTAATATTTTCATGTTTTACAGCGTGAAAAGGGAAAAGCTATTGTGCAGTCTGACGCTCCAAAGAGCAATGTAAGGATAGAGGAGATCAATGTGGTTGAATCTGCACCTCCAAAGGTTGTTTTTTATGTGCAGTAGCTGTCATATGTGCTTGTTTTCATCCAAATTGAGTAAAGACACATTATTGGATCATTGATTTAGGTGCCAATTTCCATGTTTCTCCCAATAGGGAATGGTTCTCCACATATATTGTGATGCATGGTTTAATCAAGCTTGGAGATTTCTATTAGCTTGATATATGTGGTATGAGAGATGTCAAGTTATGCATGAAAAATGGCACTGAATTTATGCTTCGTGGAGTCAAACATGTTCCTAAGTTGACTATTAAGAGTTTGGTGTCAGTTGGCCAACTTGATGCTCTAGGCTATACTACTGTTTTTGGAAATGGTTCTTGGATGGTGTGTAAAGAAAATTTGGTTGTCGTAAAAGGTCACAAATCTGGTTCATTGTACTCTTTATATGTCTCTTCAGTCAAAGAGAGTTCTATCTATGTAGCCAAGTAGTCTTCTACTAAGTTTTGGCATAGTTGGTTAGGCCATATGAGCCAGAAAGGAAAGAAAATTCCTCTACATTTGTGCTACTTATCTATGTTAAACTTTTTTATTTTACTTTATTGAGCATTGCATCTATGGCAAGCAAACTAGGAAAACTTCCTTGCCATTACATCTAGAGTTGGGAAATCCTCTAGATTTGATTCATAGTGATTATGTGGGCCTATGACACACCAATATCTAGGGGGAGCACTATACTTCCCAACATTCATAGATGACTCTACTTGGAAGGTGTAGGTATACCACTTGAAGAGGAAAGACGAAGTGTCTTCTACATTCCAAAAATTCTTAGCCATGGTTGAGAACCAATCTAGTAGAAAGCTAAAAGATTTTCAAAGTAACAATGGTGGAGAGTATGTCTCCACAAGGTTCAAGGATTTTTGTAGAAAACAAGAGATTTGGCAATAGTTAATTACGTCATAGACACCTTTTCAGAATGGCATTGTTGAGCATATGAATTGCACGATTCAAGAAAGAGTCACACCCTTGTTATCTATGGTGAATTTACCTCCTTGTTTTTGGGGAGAGGCTGTTATGACAGTTGTACACATCAATAGATTGCCTAGTAATCCATTGAATTTAAGATTTTGTAGGAGATGTGGACAGGCAAATAGCCCAATTATGATAGATTCTATGTCTTTGGGTGTGAGGCATTCTCACATTTGTCAAAAGAGCTTAGGCAAAAGTTGGATCCCAAGTCACACAAGTACATCTTCATTGCTTATGGTGAAGATGGAGATATGGGATAGTGTTTCTAGCACCCAGAATATAGAAAGGATATTCGAAGCTCACAAGTGATATTCAATGAGTCTAAAATGCATAGATAGCCTGTTAAAGAGGCCGAATATCAAAAAGTCAGATTCAAGGATGTAGCCTCCACAAATTTGGGAAAACCAACTCAATCTACTAGTGATGTTTCTACCACTAGTAGTGCTCCAGAGACAGAGAGAGAGAGAGAGAGAGAGAGAGAGAGAGAGAGAGAGAGAGAGAGAGAGAGAGAGAGAGAGAGAGAGAGAGAGAGAGAAATCCAGTAGTCGTCTAGACAGTGAGGATACCTATGCGTGTATCCCATGCACTTGAGCGATTTGAGCTAGGATTAGACTATGTGTTAATCACTAACTGCAATGATCCCACTTATTACAAAGAAGTTATTCAAATGGAAAATAGCGTGAAGTGGGAGCAAGCTATACAATTTGAGTATAGATCAATTTTAGCCAATGATACTTGAGAATTGACAAAGTTACCAGAGGGTAAATAGGCATTGCCTTGCAAATGGGTGTACAAGAATAAGTACACGGCAGAAGATCATGAGCCTAAGTATAAGGCTAGATTGGCTGCTAAAGGCTTCAAGCAGAAGAAAGGCATAAATTTTGATAATATTTTTTCTACAGTAGTCAAGATTGGTTGCTAAAGGCTTCAAGAAAAAGAAAGGCATAAATTTTGACAATATGTTTTCTACAGTACTCAAGATGAGTACACTACCTCTTGTGCTTGGTTTAGTAGCCATTGAGGAAATGGAATCGATTCAAATGGATAGAAGATGACATTTCTTCACGGGGATCTTGAAGAAAATGTCTACATGAAGCAGCCAAAAGTTTTTGAGATCAAGCCTGAGAAGCCAACCAGGACAAAACTGGTGTGTAGACTCAAGAAATCTTTGTATGGACGAAATCAAGGCTCAAGGTAGTGGTACATCAAGTTTGATAAGTACATTCAATCCCAAGGTTATGTACGGAGCCAAGAGGATCATTGCTTATACACAAGGAGATTGAACGATGGTTACCTCATCATTCTCATCTTTTACGTGGATAAGGAAGTCCAAAGATGAGATTGCCCTTCTCAAGGATTCCTTAAGCAATCAGGTTTTCATGAAATATTTGTGTGATGCACATCATTTTCTTGGTATGCGTATCAAGAGAGATCATAAGCGTGTAATACTTGAATTATCACAAGAAGAGTATATTCACAAGGTCTTGCAACATTTTAACATGCAATGGGGGAAAATTTGAGTACCCCAATGGCTTGATATATAAAACTTAGCAATAATGATTGCCCCAAATCGGAGGCTAAAAAGGTAGAGATGGAAAAGGTGCCATATTCTTCAGTAGTTGTTGGCAGTCTCATGTTTGCCATGGTTAGTAGGTGACTAGGCATTGCATTTGTAGTGGGGTGGTCAGCATGTATACGGAAAATTTGTTCAGCATTGGGAAGTAGTGAATCATCTCTTGAGATAAATCAAGGGTTCGATCAGGAAGAAGTGCTTACGCTTTGAGAATAGTGATGCATCCATAGTTGGATACATTGATCTTGATTATGTGGGTTGTGTGGACACTAGGAGATCCACATCTGGCTATGTTCTCTTGTTTGCTGGAGTGAAAATCCCTTGGAGATCATATGTCCAAAGCTGCACTTTGACTTCCACTACTGAGGTCGAATATGTTGTAGCTTCCAATGTCAACAAGGAAGCTGTATGGTTATCTTGTCTAGTGGGAGATTGTTGAGCCAGCAGAGGATCACACCCACATTTTTGCTCACACTCATCATTTTGTAACCATTGATTGTAAGAAATGTCTTTCCGACATTAATTTTGATTTGAGCCATTCATTAAGTAACGGGACTCAATTGAGTTTCCAGCTTGTAATCCCGAAGTAATTTCACTTGCTGATGTAATTAGTTAGAGATGTTCTCACCTCCAAGGCTGAGGTATATAAGCCAAAGTTTTTGTAACCTAAAGGGGATTCAGATTATTAATCAAAGTGAGTTTTTGAGCGCCGTGACTGTGTCTGAGAGAGAGAGAGAGAGAGAGAGAGAGAGAGAGAGAGAGAGAGAGAGAGAGAGAGAGAGAGAGAGAGAGAGAGAGAGTCTTATCTACTTGCTACGCGAGCTACGGAGCCGCCATTGGAGAGGAGACACCGCCATTGTGTTAGCAACGGCGAGAGCTATGCACTGATACCAAGAGTGCGCGCTATCGGCTTCTATGTGTAGTAAGTTCCTACAAGCTTCTGTGTGAGTTTTCTTCCAACTCGTGTGTCGGAATAGAGCGTGCAGCATATCTATAGAACCACAACGAGTAGAGCTACACATTAGTACCATCGAGGTTAAGTTTCGGTCACCTGTATTTTTCGGCCTGTCTTCATACGCGTTTACCGCACGGAGTGGTTATAGGTTGATTTTTCAATTCAAGTCTTTAGGGTGTTGTTCTTACCTAGTGCATAGACTTCCCCTTGAGTTTGAGATTGATTCAATGATTCTAGATCCTGTTTCGTATAGCATTTGTTCGTAGTACGGATTTCAGTCACTTGCGTATTTTAGAACTTAGATTTGATTTCCTTAGTAGTGATTGTCATTAGAAGGTCGAGTAGGTGATTTGACACCCACCTAGTTGTTTCCATGCGCCTGCGGGTCAAGCTTCGTCCTCGTCTGACAAATTCTGTTGTTGGTTGAGTTCTCGCTATTTAGCTTCCGCTAGCGGCGTAACCGCCTTAACATTTGGCGCCGCTGCCGGGGACGAGAGCCCTAAGTAGGTGACCTTAGACTAATCCTACGAGGTGAGTCGTATAAACTACTTTGTATACTTTAGTTAGAAAAGACATAGGAGTGGTGGACTCCGAAGATCTCGAGAGATACTAGGAAGTGGGGTATTCCTGGGTCTTCCGTGTTGACAGTATTTTTAGTTTAGCTTAGATTTCTTTGTTGATTTGTTGGTGTTGAGTAGTTGTTGATAGAAGAAGAATTTGCTAGTCCGTGGGTGGCAGTGGATCTCTTTAAAATCACAATTACCAAACCCATTTTTATGATTAGGAATAGCTTAGGTAGGACTTCATTTGATCCTGATCTGGAGCTAGTAATCATTGGAGTATTTGCTTGATATGGTTGATTGCATGTTAGATCACTAAACCGTCGAGTTAGTAGTGAAACTTGCAACAAACAAAAGTCAGAGAAATTTTCTGTGTATCTGAGAGTTGCTGAGCACTAGAGAAAGCTTTAGGAAGGATTCTGTGCCAAAAAACTGGAAATCTGCAACTTTAGACATCATACGCGTATGATGTCTAAATGACCAAACAGAGACCAAAACAAAAATTTTGACTTTACCAAAGTGTTCAAAAGAGGGGTTATACCCTAATTTCAACTTAAAGCAAGAGCATTAACACTCAAAGAAACCCAAAAAGACAAGTCGGAGCCCAAGAAACGCAAAGAACAGGAAATTTTGGATTCAGATCTTGTTTTTACATTTAAACCTGACAAAAACACTTGAAACTCAATTATAAACATTGGAGAAGGCTTAAAACCAAGAATAGTCAAAATCTGGGACAAAAGACATCATACGCGTATAATGTCTTTTAGCACATCCACTGCTTATTTTTGATATCTGACCTGACAAGATTGTTACAAACACTGTAGAAAGCATAAATATCAAGTTTTGACCCAAATTGATGAAAAAGACATCATACGCGTATGATGTCTTTGACCTAATTTTGGACATATTTTGATACTTTGCCAACACAGATCCATTGTAATAGCTGTCTAGAGGTTATATTTCAAGTTTCATCCCATTTGGATCACAATTGACCTTAAACAAGTCAAAAGCGGAAAATTGCCAAGAAAAGCCTAAATTAGCCATAACTTGCTCAAACAGAGTTCAAACTGAATTTTGTGAGTGGAAAGAGCATAAGGGGGCTACTGAGAGTGAGCATAACCAAAATAGTCCAAATCTATGAAAAAAGACATCATACGCGTATAATGTCTTTTTCAGCATAACTGCAACAAAATTCTCACTTGATGAAACAGAAGTTGTCCAACTGACAAAATTAAACAACTGACCAAGTATCAATCAGTTTGGATCAATTCTGACCACAAAAACTTGGGAAAACAAATTGCCGAGACGGAAAATTTAAAGTCCTTTAGGGTAATTGATGAATTTGAGATCGGGCAGGAACCTCCAGAATAACCAACCAAAACAAGGGGAACAAGCAAGTGTCATATCAACCGAGGGAAGTGTAAACCAAAGTTGGGTGCAACCATTAGAGCCGATCTTTGAAGGAAGTGTTTTTGATACTTCTTCGGAGAGATCTTACGAGATTTTCACCGAACACTTGGAACACTTGAACCTGAACAACAGAGAAAATATGGCAGCAGGATCATCAAACCCTTCCGCCACAATGAAGCTATTGTTCATAAAATATCAGTACGACAATGAGCAAGGTGCCAAGATCTACAAAGATGGAATGGACCGCGATTGTGTAAAGATAGAGGAGAGACCTAGTGAGTTCAAGGACTTAGTGCCTGTGAGCTATAGCGGAGATAGATATCTAGATGACGAGAGTACCATGTACTTGGTAGTCCTAAACCCTAACATTGTGGACAAGTGGGGATTGATGGGCACCAAAGCCAAAGTAGACGAAGAACTTGAGGAGAAAGCACCAATAATGAACTTCCCTGATGCGAGGTTAAGAAGAGAGAATGAAACTAGAGGGATCAACACTGATAACATATATGTGGGGCTATACAAATATAATAATGGGGAGCAAGATCTCTATTATAGATGTGAAGAACCCTACACTGGAGAGTTGACAGACCGAAAAAGACTTTATGTCTTTACCTACACAGAGGGATCGGAAGTGAAAATTGCCGCTTACGACAAGTATGGGAGGCAATACTCAACAATGGGCAAGAAAGAATTAGAAGGATATACATACTTTGGGGGACCACTACATCAGTATTATGTTACTTCTAGCTCACAAAGACCAGCACCAACAAATGGAGTGCAAAACCCAATGACAACAGGAGGACAAAGAACTCAGGCTGCTGACTCTTTCAGTCAACCTCAGTACTCGAAGCCCGGACCAATGGGATCATTACATTCCAGAGAGTCAATGGATACGAATCGAGGTAGTGCAGTTCCAATCCCCACGTATACCACTCCAGGTCCAAGGTTCGAAGCGGAACCATCACATTTACCTCCTAGTAGTAGATTCAGGGCAGGGGAACCGACAAGGGTAACCCATGAAGTCCATGATGCTAGAGAAAGCTTTAGCCGGGACACAGGAGCAATGAGATTGGTAGCAGACCATAGACGTATGAGACCATCTCAAGTAGCGAAGTGTATGCCAAAGAAGTATGGTGGTTCAGGAGATCCGTATGCACATGTGTCACTCTTTAAGCAAGTCTTAAGAGCTGAGCAGATAACAGATTTCCATACACAATACGAGGGATTTGGTCTTACTCTAGAAGGTACGGCATTGACATGGTTTCAACCACTGAACATAGGGGGATTCCATGACATTGACCATTTGCTAAGAGAGTTTGCTGAGGAATTCTCAAAACGAGGGATTAAGCACAATACGGTCTCACAAATATATGCTTTTAAACAGAGAGAACACGAAAAAGTGAAGGAAGCTTCACTTCGCTTCAAACAATACATTGAGAGATGTCCAGTACGTGAACGACCACAAGATGACAGACTATCTGTTCTCTTTATTGAGGGACTGAGGAACGACACTCTCAAGAAGGACTTGCACTTGAAAGCTTGTACAAGTTTCGAGCAAGTAACGAGAGAAGCATTGTACTTAGTGGATAATTGTACGGTTTATGGAGAGGTGTCAGCGGATACAGATTTTGCATCCAGTAGCTCTTCCTCCGTATCGAGCGAGACTACCACTAAAAAGAATGTTCAAAAGTACATCCATGCCAAATGTAGAGCAAATGATAGAAGATGCTCTAAAAAGGATGGCACCATACCAAAAACCATTGCCAAAACCACTGAAATGGTGTGCTATTGAACAAAAATGGACAAACCATCCAACAGAGGAGTGCTATTACAACAAAGGGTATGTAAGGGAGCGTCAGTATGCACCTCCTGCTCAATTAGCACCACCTCAGGTACATCCAGTACCTCGATACCCAACGGGAAATGTACCAGGACCTATGGGGATAGAAAGACCGCAACCGGTATTGGGACAACAACCACCTTTACCAGGAGCAAGACCAGTGGGCATTAGATATGCACCAACCTTAGAGAATCAGGAAGAACAAGCCTTAGTGCCTGTTCAAGCCTATTATGAAGAATCTGGTGCACACATGTCTCCAACTGTGTATTACCCACCAGAAGAACCCAAACAACCAGAACCATGGGGCATGATTGGGAATGTTGGAATACCAACAGTTACAAGTGCTTCTGATGAAGAGAGATACAATTTGGACGCAAGAACATTGATGTTCATAGCTCATGGAGGGTTAATAGGACAAAGACCATCCTATCCACAAAGGACGAATCAAGTGGGACCAAGACCAGCACTAGGACCCTGTTACAAGTGTGGAGGTGACCATCTGATGAATGTTTGTCCACATACGGAAATCATTAGAATTAATGCTTATTTCACTGAGTGTGGGGTTACTCACTTCATTGAGGATTGTTCAAAGAATCCAAACAAAGTGCAAAAGACGACATTGAATATGCTAGAAACTATTCCTACCAGCAGTGGGTCTGAAAATGAAACTCTGATACCAACGCAAGTTGTTACTAGAGCTCAAGCTAAGAAAACCACTAGAGAACCTGAGAATGGAAAGTTAGCGACTGAAATGGTTAGTCAAGGACCGCGGAGTCAGAAAAACACATGGAAAGCTAGAAAAGCACGCATGAAGTTGAGAAAAGAACGTGAAGACGCTATTCTAGCTGAGGAACTAAAGCGAACTAAAGATAGATTAGAAAAACTTGAGAGTCAAAACGGGAAACGAGAGATGAGCCCGGAAAGAACGAAACAAAAGAGTATCAAAGAAACAACGAGCTTAAGCTCAAGGGGATCAGTGCTAGTCGACAAAGTACACGAACCATTGGACGCACTGATGAGAGCTTACGAAGCTAGGTTAAAGAACAACCAAACACAAGAACAGAGGTGGATGACATACCCAAACGCGGAATTGGAAAAGCAGAGACTTGAAATGTGCCAGAGAATGATCGAGACTGCACAAGCCTTATTAGAACCACCAAGAGAAACAATGAATTGTGGAATGGAAAACCCAATTCAGCAAGAGACTATCATTTCACGGGTAGCTGAAAAGACTCCCAGTGCACAAAAGCCTGAAAATACACACAAGGATGACCGCATAGTATTGAACACAACCGATCAGGAGATAGAGAGTTTTCATCCAGTCATACAGAGGTCTTACGAAAGAGATGAGGATTACAATGAATTTTGGAAACAAGTGAGAGAGTCAAACTTTGCAAACGAGCTAAGTTGCCAAGCTAATCAGACAAATTGGGAAAAGGACATCAGGAATCCTCCCATAGTGGAATTTGAGGCAGGATCTCAAGTGGACTTGGATCTGCAATCTTACTGGGGAGATGGGGGCTCTGTTAGAACAATGGAGAGCAAACCTCATTCACTGAAAACCTTACCTTCATACTTAGGAGAGTATGAAGCAAAATCCGAGATTAGAGCACTTCCCTCACGAAGAATTCATCAGAAAAAGTCATGGACTCGCAAGGATTGATAGAGATCTTGTCAACACCAGTGACATGCACTATCACTCTAGCTGAGCTTTTGAGGCTAAGACCACATATGTGGACCACTGTAGGAAAATGCTTGGAGAAATTTGGGATAAAAGACCCAACATCGAGACTGCAAGAGGGTATACAAGAGCTGAGTAAACCACAAAAGAACGCTAAGCCTGTACCCTTAAACAAGGTCGGAGAGTATTGCGAAGGTGAAGAGGGGAATACAACCTTACCAGTTGAATTCCAAGGAGTGAACACGATGGCAATACTAGACAGCGGAGCTGGGGTAGCCATTGCTACAAAAGAAATCTGGAAAAAATGGGGGAAACCAGCAATAAGGAAGACTAGGTTGAAACTCCAATTAGCAGATGGACACATGGAGAAACCTATGGGGTTATTAGAGAAAGTTGTAGTGACTTCTTGCGGCATTGAATACGAACATACTTTTGCTATTGTCGATTTTGGCAAGGAGAATAACTATGATATCATACTGGGAAGACCATTCATGAGACAGTTGAAAATGGTCCAGGATTGGGGCTACGATCACATATACCTGAGAAATATGGAAACCACTACACGTGTGAACCTGAAAGACCATAGCTACAAAGATGTGAACCGAACACCGGTAGAGGAGTTTGATTCAGCTACTTTGGCGGGATCCGAATTTCCAGCTTGGTTAGGTAAACCCAAGGAGTTATGGATGTGTGGAGCCTCGAAATGTGGAAGTCTGAAACGAGAAGAATGTGTTTTAGAAAGGGCTATCGAAGACGAAACTTATATAGGAGAACCCTTTCCAGAGGACACGCTTGAACCATTAGAATGGACACACATTCTAGCAACCCTAGATGTTTGTGCAATTCCGGATGGTCCCACAACAAAATTTTGCGACAAGGACGGGTACGACGTGGTTCCGTACTTCATGTTGAGAACTGTACTCGAAAAAGAAACTGAAAAGAACGATACACTGGAAAAGGAAGATGAAGAAGAGGTGTTTCACGACATTCCCGATCATCCAGAGTGGGGAAATGAAGCAGACAACGAGTCAACGGACAATTCAAGCGAAAACGAAGAAACTATAACGGATGTCCGATTTTATGATTTTCCGAACCAAACTAAACAACGCTAGAAACGCTATAGAGCAAAGAGAAAAACAAAGGGGGTTAGAACCAATCCGATGCCTAGAATAAGAGGGAAAAATCAATTCCTAATGCTAGTAAAGGCGTAAGATTGTGTTAAGGACAAGATTTCGGGAAGAATGAGAGGCAATGAGCAAAAGAGCTTACAAAAAGACAAAAGAGGCTCAAGAAATCAAGTTCAAAGGAATGAAACGAAAACTGAAACAGAAAAATCAGAAAAGAACAACCGCAACAGAGAACACACGGAGTCCAAGTTAGAACATAGAAACAAGTACAGAGAGCTCAAGAAAACTCTGAAAGAAGTTTGGATGACAGAAATTGAGAGTGGAGAGGACGAAAACGCCAAAATCAAGGAAAACATGGATGTTCCCTCTCACTACAGGAAATTCACAATTGAGGATAGGAAGGTGGTATTAACCCACCCTATTCGAGAGAGAAGGGAGAACGAATCTTATGACGGACCGGAGGATGCAAAAAAAGTTGATTTAGCAGCTCCAGGTGAGACACCTAGACCGGTGTACATAGCCACAGATTTGTCTCCAGGCGAGGAAGAGAGACTTTTGAGTCTTCTCAGAGAGTATAAGGATGTGTTTGCATGGTCTTATAAGGACTTAAAGGGAGTTGACCCATCGATATGCCAACACACAATCCCACTCAAACAAGACGCAAAGCCTAGCAGACAGAGACCATACACATATAATGATACATTTGCTAAGCGAATCAAAGAAGAGATAGATAAGCTAATGGAAGCTGAATTCATATACGAGATTGAACACACCGATTGGGTATCTCCGATTGTGGTAGTACCCAAGAAGAACGGAAAACTCCGAGTGTGTGTCAACTTAAAGAAAGTGAATGCTGCAACAATCAGGGACAATTATCCCCTGCCGATAACTGATCATGTTCTAGAGCGTGTATCAGGGAAAACAGCATACTCCTTTCTTGATGGTTTTTCAGGATATAACCAGCTAGCCATAGCACTGGAAGATCAACATAAAACAGCTTTTGCAACGGAGTGGGGAATTTATGCTTATCGGGTTATGCCTTTTGGTCTAACCAATGCTCCCGCAACCTTCCAGAGGCTGATGACGCATGCTTTCAAAGAATACTTAAGGTTGTTTCTAGAAATATACATGGATGACTTATGTGTACATTCTCTTCTGAGAGATGAGCATCTAGAACACCTAAGAAAAGTATTTGAGAAATGTAGGACATATCGCATTTGTCTCAATCCTGAGAAATGTGTGTTTATGGTCCGACAGGGCAGAATTCTGGGACATATTGTCTCACAAAACGGAATATCCACGGATTTAGAGAAGATAAAAGTTATAGTGGATATGCCTAGACCAACCAATGCGAAACAAGTACAGAGCTTTATGGGACATTGCGGATATTATAGACGATTCATTTACATGTACGCTATAATAGGCCAACCACTTTACAGGCTAATAGTGAACTTTGAATGGACAGAGGAGTGTGAGGAATCATTCAAGAAATTGAAAGAGGCACTCATTACTGCTCCAGTCTTGAAATCACCAGATTGGGAGAAGATATTCCATGTGCATATAGATGCTTCGGCATATGCAATAGGATGCATTCTGGCTCAGCCAGAAGAAGGAAACATGGATTTTCCTATCTGTTACGCCAGTCGACAGCTCAACAATGCAGAGAAGAATTACACCACAACAGAGCGAGAAGGATTAGGAATGATATATGCTGTGAAGAAATTTCGGCATTATCTTCTAGCCAACAAGTTTGTGTTTTTTACGGATCACCAAGCCTTGCTCTACCTAGTGAATAAACCATGCAATACCGGGAGAATAGTGAGATGGTTCATTATCTTACTGGAATTCGACTTCACGGTAGTAGTAAAGAAAGGAAAAACACATCTTAGAGCTGATCATCTTTCGCGATTGACGAATGGAGAAGACCCTATAGGAGTAGATGACGACATGCCAGACGCGTACTTGTTCAACATAGAAATGATACCGAAGTGGTCTCAAAATGTCGTTAACCTATTAACCTATGGAGGAGAGTTTGATAGAAGAGAATACAACCAGAAACATATTGCTATTCAGCAATCCAAGAATCTTCAATTGGTTGCAGGAAGGTTGTATCAATTGGGAAATGATCATGTTTTACGACTATGCATCAATCCTGAGGAATATAATATATATCTGCGCGAAGCACATGTTCAGGAATGTGCATTTCATTGTTCAAGAAGGAACACATATAGGAATTTGTTACAATTGGGAGTCTATTGGCCAGGAATGAAAGAAAGCGTACATGAATATGTCACTGTATGTATTGTATGTTCATCAAAACCGCCAGCAGAGTATTCGACATTATATCAGATAATGATCGCTCCAGAATGGAGTCAGTATATTGTTGAATATCTCACAAATAGAACTTTCCCAGAAGGAACGTCAAAAGCTCGTCAAAATCTGTAGAGACAGAAGCTAGAGATTACGCTTTAATAGGAGATCAACTCTATAAGAGAGGTAAAGACAACCAGCTTAGGATTTGCGCATCAGAGTCTGAGTATGTGATAATCCTAGAGCAAGCTCATGGAGGAGTAGGTGGAGGCCATTTCTCAGGTGATAAGACAGCAAAACTTGTCTTAGCCGCAGGAATATGGTGGCCAACATTACATATGGACGCTGAGGAATACGTTAAACGGTGTGATGACTGTCAGCGGACCAAAGTACCACTTAAAAGAGATGATATGCCGCTTAGACCAATGATGGGGGCAAGAGCTTTTGCAAAATGGGGGATTGATTATGTCGGACCCATTTCACCTCCTGCATATAAGACTCATGCACAATACATCGTTGTGGCTACAGACTATCTAACAAAGTGGGTCGAAGCAAAGGCAACTCAAAAAGCAGATGCCAGGACCACGGCACAATTTCTATATGAATACGTCTTTGTACGATATGGATTGCCAATAGAAATTGTGAGTGATCGAGGCACACATTTTATAAATGAAGTGATAGAGATCCTTCTAGATGAATTCATGGTAATCCATAGGAAATCAGCCCCGTATCATCCACAAGCAAACGGACAAGCTGAAGCAACAAACAAAACCATATGCACGGTCCTCACGAAGATTGTATCTGAGTCGAGAACTGACTGGGACCAAAAGTTGCATTCAACATTATGGGCATATAGGGTAGCATATAAAACATCAATAGGAACGACCCCATATAACATGGTTTTTGGGCTAAATGCTATCTTACCAATAGAATTCTTGATTTCAACCTTAAGGGTGGCTAAGGATCTAGAGTGGACAGGGCACGAGCTTTCTGATAGAATAGATGACCTGGAAAAGCTAGACGAGCTTCGCCTAAAAGCAGTAGCTTCTATCTACGCTCAAAAAAGGCGACAAAAGGAATTTTTTGATAAGCATGTGCGGACTAAAGAGTTTAAGGTTGGGGACTATGTCCTAGTTTACACTCTGAAACAGCATGCTAAGAAGCTTAAAAAGCGAGGGATGGGACCTCTGGTGATTAAAGATCTATCACCAAGTGGAGCCGTCAAGCTTGCTACATTAGACGGAGAAGAAATGCCCAATTGGATTAGTGGATGCAGAGTGAAAAAGTATCTTTTGCCGCTAACCCAAGACATGCTTCTCAAAATACATCAAGAAAAGCTGCGTGTCCAGAAAAAGAAAAAGATTGTGGAGGAAGCGCAAGCCGAGGCGAAGGAAAGAATGGAGAAAAGAAGACTACTACGTCAGAAACAGCGCAATGAAGAGCAATACGAATAAACGCAGTCAGTATAACAGAAATGGATAATGACAAAGAAGAACCCATCATTGAATGCAAAGTAGGAACCAACCAAATCAAAGCCAGAGCACTATTGGATTCAGGAGCTCAAACTAACCTACTTTCACTCAGTTTGTATAGACAATTGACAAATGACACTAAATTACAAACTACCAAGCAAGAGTTAAAGAGTTACTCTGAGAATTCAATCAAAACTGTCGGATGCACAGTTTTACATATACAGATTAACCAGTATGTGTATCCTCATATGTTTTACGTGGTTGAAGACCAAGCTACACAACATCCATTATTGCTAGGACAACCATGGCAGAAGCAATACAATGCAATGATTGACTGGAGTTCTAAATCAGTGCTTATCAAATACGAAGGTGAAAGTCAATCAGTTAAGTTCACCAAAGGAGAAGAGCCAACTCCAAAGGAAGAATCCAAGAACAAAGGTAAACAACAACTAGAGAAAAAGAAGCAGCAATGGCAACCATAAGTTTCTATACAACCGGATTACTCTTCGACGAGGAATTCTCAACAGTGGATAAGGAAGACAAGCAATAATATAACAGATCAACCTTGGGCAAAAACGGAGTCAAAGTTGGTTTGGAGACCAAAAAAGGTTGTGCCAGAGAACACAAAGGTGGAAAACAGAGTCTTCAATACCAGACAACAGAGTGATTCCAGACAATCAAGGACAGTGAAACAGATCTAGATTCCACAGAAGTTCATGACGGCACAAAGCTATAACAAGAAAATTTGGATCCCAAAGATTTGTAAACAGGAACTCCCTTCAGTACAATCAACGGAAACTCCTAGGTATTTCAAGGCGAGGAAATCAACACAAAGGACAAAGCAGGTTTGGATCGCAAAGAGTTTGTGCCAAGCACAAGCGAAGCGGAAGCAGATTTGGATTGTGAAAAAGAACAACAAGGTAAAGAAGAATCCATCTACTGATTCTACTACCGAAGTGCCAAAACCAACCCAAAACCCGACCACCAATCCTTCAATCAAACAAAGAGCAGCGTTATTGGAAAGACTGTTGTATCATCGCTCTGCAATTGCATTGGGAACTTATGACCAAAACAACTACAATGCTTCGCCCACAGACACTTCATAGTCGTCCGGGAGAACTCAGACTAGGAGGGGGGGAGGTATACAGGTATACAGGAGCTACAGAGCAGCTATAAGCGAAAAATAACAAAAAAAACAAACAAACAAAAATTATATTACAAGGACAGTGTCTTACATGATTTTGCAATTTTTATGTTTGATTGCGGATATTGATAATAATTATGCCCTTATATACCTTGTTTTGCAATAAGAAGAGATCAAATGATGAATTTGGGTCTCTAGACGTGTAAATATCACTAAATAAGAGTGCTTTTGGAGCTAAAAAGTGGTAATCCAAGTCTAGAAATCACAAATAAGTGTATATTCATATACACAGGGTTACCAGCTATTTATCGTGCATGTTTGGAATTTTTTGGCTTCAATTTGCTATTTTCCTTTATTTTTTATGATTTTCTTAATAAAAGTAAAAGAAAAATAAAAAAGCAGGTGAAATGAGATCGGAAAAAAGAAAAGAATAGATGGTGATGATCCTAATGACAAGGGCAACCCATGGTAAAAATTGAGTACAATTCGGGAAAAGTTGCGGAAAGTCCGAAATGACAGAATTTTGGCAAAGTGTACAGATTTCTCAGAAACAGGTCAAACGGAGTCCAAATTGAGAAATTTCAAATCCTAAAGTGCATTTCGCGACGAGATAGGAGCACATGTCAAATTTGGTAACAAGTGATCCGGGAAGCCCGAAGTTAAGTATTTTTCACATCACTTTCAAGCTCATTTCCACTATTACCTTCTTGGAGAGAGCAAAGAGCACACAGGAGCATTCAACCTTCTACCGCCTTCTACGACTGCTACGAGAGCTCAGAGGACACCAGACATGAGAGGTAGACTCGTTGCCATAAGCTTTTGATGCTTATTGTGAACTTTTGTCGCGAAAACTGACCAAAACCAAGAAACAAGAGCAGACGGGGAATGGGGAAGAACGCTAGGTAGGGGCACAATCGCCTAACCAAACCTTGCAAGAACTTATAGGTGGGTTACCCTAGTATAGAAGATGGGTTTCTAACACTTAAAGCTCGAGAAAGAACGACTGGAAAAACCCTAGGTCAACAGAGCCTGCAAGAGGCAAACAGGAAAAAGTTGTCAAAACGACACAAAACTTCTCAGGAAGCTTAACAACATCGAGGGCAATGCAACCATGGAGTATCTCCGGGTTTGGATCACCAAAAGTAGGTCGGAACAACCGATTCGGCTGCGGACACACAAAGCGTCATTTTGGCATAACGGCTGAAATTGACGACCGAATGAAATGAAACTTCACAAGCAGCTTCAAATATACATGGATGACTTATGTTTGCAAGCAAAACCCAAAAGAAAGCTGATTCACTTACCGATGGTGAAAAAGACGCTTTCGGGCAACCAAATGGAGAAAGATGGAGAACGGGGAGCCAAAGTCAAGTTCAACCAAATAGATGGCTTCACAACATATCCAATGAGCTGGAAATGCAACTCTCGAGAAGAAAAGTTGAAGAAATTCAACTCCAAGGCAAAAAGACGACTTCAGAGACTGAAATGCGTATAAGGGGGATTTTTAGCTAAACTGATGACTTTTTAAGTTGAAAACTAGTTAGCAGGGCTTAGGGCACTAGCACAAAGCATTCTTTGCACAAAAGGACCAACATTTCAAGAAAAGACATCATACGCGTATGATGTCTCACAGCATGAATTTCACATCCATTTCAACATTTGAGTGCATAGCCTCATTCCACATGTTAATCACATCCTATGAACCAAGTATCATGAGTATTGGAGTTAGAAAACCCAAGGAAAACCAAAAAGACGCAAAGTAGGCCATAAAATTGATTTTTGGTCCTAATTTTGTCAAAATAACTCCAAACTCATTGAAACTTTGTAGGATTGTTGATTAACACATCTACAAGCTATCTGGAACCAAAAAGCACCATTTTGACACAAAATACATCATACGCGTATGATGTCTATTTGCACTTACAGAGCCAAAACTGCTCATTTGTCATCATACATCCATTATATATATCTAATACATGCTACATATGAAATTTGGAACCATTTGGTCAAGAGGATCACCCCATTAGCCCAATTGAGGGAAAATCCTTCACCTAAAGCCTATTTTTGGCCCAAATCCAACATACTCAAGTCCAAACCAAGATTTGAGTAAATATAGTCCTTCACTAGTACATGGGGAGTCCACAGAACCAATCCCATGAAAAATTGATGAAAAAGACATCATACGCGTATGATGTCTCCAGAGCCATTTTTAACCCAAAATCTATCCAAAATTCATAAATCCACTGAATAAGCCTATCTAAAGCCATATCCAAGCTCATAGAGAAATTTGGTCCAAAAATACACTAAAAGACATCATACGCGTATGATGTCTCACTATGTGATTTTGGCACTTCAGGGCTTCAACCACCAAACTGAAGTGATCTACATGCCATTTGAAGGTGAACCACCAAGTTTTATCCAATTTGGATCATAAAATCCAATTCCCTTTCAAAATTTTGCCAAGAGCCTGATCTGGACTAAACTGGCCAAAACTTGACCAAATGGGATCCAAACTCAAATCCAAGCATATGATACTCATGTATACACTATCAGCTACAAGCACAACCAATATGAAGTCATTTTGACACAAAAGACATCATACGCGTATGATGTCTCGAGCATGATTTTGAGCCCAGTTTGCATATTTTTTCACCTACCCTGCATCCTTAGGCCTTGAATAGCTCATGTTTCAATTTTCAAGTCATTTGAATAGTTAAAAGCTTCATTTCGGCTTTCAGTACTAAAAAGACGCTAACTTCTGAAATTGGAGTTACAGGATCCATGGATTCCGCCAAGTTATCGGCAACGAAGAGAAAAAGACCGACAATCAAAGATGCTCTTGCAGAAGCGGAACCCTTTGACATTCCAGCAGAAACCCTCAAGCCAACCAAAACTTGGGTGGAGGAAGCAGTACTGGAACAAGAGGGAATAAAGATCTACCAGGGGACTTTCAGAGATCCTCAAGGGCAAGCGGTGGATATACCGATGGTCCCACAAGAATTGGTGGATTATAGCAGGTCAGAGAACATCAGCAAGTACCTGGAAAGGGCAGACTTGCACAGATTCTTCACCTCGAGACCATCAGGTGTAGATACAAGAAGAGTGTATGAGTTGGCAACCTCCATTCAGAAGGATGGGAAAGCCACATTGACAGCAATAGATGGAGAGAAAGTAGAGGTACAGATCACTCCACAGCTCATTGCAGATGCATTGAAGCTGCACAACAAAGGGAGCTCTGTCAGGGAAAGAAGGGAGGCTATAGAGGTTTATGGGTCCAAGAAACAGAATGCAACCTATGGAGATATGGCAGACCAAAGAGCGGCAACCCTTTGCCGACTGTACAACCATTTTCTCCATATTTGCAGTAAAAGACCGCAAAAGTATACGACACCACCACATGCCATTGCAACTACCATCACATGGGCATTGAAGAGCAATATGCCAAAAGAGGTGAATTACGCTCAACACATCCACGAGCAAGTAATTGCCATGCACAACGAGAAGCCAAAGTATATAGGAGGAGCTGAAGTTCTGACAAGAATAGCTTATGAATCTATTGGAGCCAGAGATCAATGGCCAAACGTTCCCTCCCAGAATGAGTGGCTTAGAGAAGCCGATGAGGAGGAAGAACAGCCTCAAGTATCCAAGAGGGCGTCCACAAGAGCACGCAGGAAACTAGAAATAGTTTCAGAACCTGAAGAGGATGTGGATGAGCCGCTTATGAAGAAAGCAAAGAAGAAGGTTGCTCCCAAGCAAACCAAAAGTCAGAAATTGGCAAGAATGGAAAGACTGGTGGAGCAGTTTAGAGCGGAAAGAGCTCTAAAGGGGGACTTTGAAGAAAAGTGGGTGCCAGACCCCACTAACGTCGAAACTAGCTCAGCCAGGCCACATGTTGATCAATATGATCAATATATTAGAGCTTATGAGGAGTCAGAGGCTATACTGGAGTAGCAACCTGTCAAGCCATACACTGAAGAGGAGGTACAGCTTTTAAAAGCTGAGCTGAAAAAGGACGACAAGGGGAAGAAGAAAGTAGATGAGTCTACTGAACCTCAAGAGAAAGACGGGCAAGCAAACAAAGGGAAAGCCAAGATGACTGAGGACAATCATCCCTCCTTTACTGATGTACCAAGCCCGAAGAAGACGGAAATCATTGTGGAAGAGACCACAATAGAGATGGACACGGCTAGTATGGAGAAGCCGGAGGCCGGGACCAAGGAAAAGGAGATAGATCCAATTCAGCAAAAGAAAAACGATTATGAGGATCTGGTAGCGATAGGGTACACTGAAGAAGAGGCCCTTGAGGCAGTCTATGGGATCCCCCTACAAAAACAAGATGATCGGAGAGGGACAGAGGAAAAAATAAAGAGTACAAAAGAGAGTGAAGAGAAACTGGACAAGCAGAACGTACTAGAAGAGCCGAAGCCAGTGGAGGTGGTGGCAGAAAAAGCTTTAGAGTTGACAGATGAAGATGAAAAAGACATGCACATGGTTCATGAATTGCTCAGCAAGATCAAAGAAAGATCCAAGGCAAAGGAAGTCGAGATTGAGACAGCCAAACAAAGGGAGGCCGAGTTGCAGAGGAAATTAGAGAATGCTATGACTGAATCTGAAAGTCATAAAGCATCACTCTACGACGCGGAAAACGAGAGAGATGGCTTGATACTCCAGCTAGCCGAGGCTTCAAGAGAAGTAACAAGTGCACAGGAAGCAAGGGAGCGGATGGAAGACGACTTGGAGGTGGCTAAAGATGAGCTCATTGAGCTAAGGGAAAGAGTCGAGCTCCAAGAAAGAACAATCACTAGACTCAGGACTACCCCTAGAGCTAGCAGAGCAGGAACCGAACAAGAGGGAACTCTTGTACCAGCTCTGGAAGACCAGGTCCGAAGCTTACAAAGAGAGCTAAGATTAGAGAAAGTGCAAAGGTTGCACATTGCGGAGGGATCATTGGCACCAGAGGAGAGGATCACTTTAGAAAATCAAACACTAAGAACAGAGAATGAGACCCTCCGCAAACAGCTCCAAGATCTACAAGAGCAACAAAGAAGAGAGACAGAGACACCACAAGAAGAATCAAGTGGAGCAGCCATAGAGCTACCAGAAACTAGAGAGGCAACCACAATTGAAGATCTAGCCCCAGTTCAAGAGGTGGCCTCAACTTCAGGAATCTCTGAAGAAGAAGAACAAAGGCTCCATGACCAAATAAAAAAGTCAACAGAGGAGAGTGCCAAGGTGGAAATGGAATGGGAGAGGAGACTCCTAATCTCCATTAGACTTCAGGGACTAAACACAAAAGTGCTCCATGAAGAGTGGATGCAACCCAGCCTGCCTTTCCCTTTGATGAAGTTTGAAGTGATAAAAACGAAAAAGAGAATAGAGGAGGAGCAGTATGTCGCTCTTTACGAAGGCGACATCACAAAAGAGGAACAATCAAAGAAGATTGTAGATTCGCAGCCTAGATGGAGGAAAGGTTGGCTGAACAAATACCCAGCCTACCTCATCTACTTGGTAGAGGCACCAAAGGCGATTCGGGAGGATGCAACCTTCTGCCCGGTGCCAAGAGTCAGAAGCTGGAAAGAGCATGGCAGGATTGCAGAAAAGAAGCCAAATTGGCTTAATTACCCCAGGATGCCAGGACCAAAGGCAGGAGAGAGAATAGGTAAAGCCTACATGGTGAAAACCCTAACGGTCACCATCAAGCTCTTTACTGGCTCTCCTGACCTTTCGTGTCAGATGCTCAAGAAAATTTTCAGGACTCTCTTAGCTTGCATTGAAGTGTTCGCGCCAGATAAAGCCACGACCTCGAGTCTACTATCGACGGACGACACAGTGACTGATATGATGTATGATCTTTCATTGAAGCCTTCTCCAAAAGTGTTGCACCTCCTATACCAGAGGATTATGTTTTTGCCTAGCTTCCACATGCAAACATTCGAAGAAGCTTTCTACACCGGCTTTTTCACCCACGAAAGCAAAATATTCGGCCCAACCTTGACCATCGGCAACCTACGATACGAATCACATTTGCAGATGCTCAAGACGACAGGACTTTATTGACCAAGCATAAAAGTCATGTCAGGGACGACATGAACGCGGAGGGGGGGAGTGTTGAGCCAGCAGAGGATCACACCCACATTTTTGCTCACACTCATCATTTTGTAACCATTGATTGTAAGAAATGTCTTTCCGACATTAATTTTGATTTGAGCCATTCATTAAGTAACGGGACTCAATTGAGTTTCCAGCTTGTAATCCCGAAGTAATTTCACTTGCTGATGTAATTAGTTAGAGATGTTCTCACTTCCAAGGCTGAGGTATATTAGCCAAAGTTTTTGTAACCTAAAGGGGATCCAGATTATTAATCAAAGTGAGTTTTCGAGTGCCGTGACTGTGTCTGAGAGAGAGAGAGAGAGAGAGAGAGAGAGAGCATTGATACCAAGAGTGCACGCTATCGGCTTCTATGTGTGGTAAGTTCCTACGAGCTTCGGTGTGAGTTTTCTTCCAACTCGTGTGTCGGAATAGAGCGTGCAACATATCTATAGAACCACAACGAGTAGAGCTACACATTAGTACCATTGGGGTCAAGTTTCGGTCACCTGTATTTTTTGGCCTGTCTTCATACGTGTTTACCGCACGGAGTGGTTATAGGTTGATTTTTCAATTCAAGTCTTTAGGGTGTTGTTCTTACCTAGTGCATAGACTTCCCCTTGAGTTTGAGATTGATTCAATGATTCTAGATCCTGTTTCGTATAGCATTCGTTCGTAGTACGGATTTCAGTCACTTGCGTATTTTAGAACTTAGATTTGATTTCCTTAGTAGTGATTGTCATTAGAAGGTCGAGTAGGTGATTTGACACCCACCTAGTTGTTTCCATGCACCTACGGGTCAAGCTTCGTCCTCTTCTGACAAATTCTGTTGTTGGTTGAGTTCTCGCTATTTAGCTTCCGCTAGCGGCGTAACCGCCTTAACAGAGATCCTGGTATACAATAGACTCTAATGCTACATTGTGAAAGTCAAAGTGCTATTGTGTTATAAAAGAACCTCGTGTTTCATTCCAAGTCAAAACACAGTTGATGAGCATAAAAGATGTGACATCATATGCCTCTACATCAAAGAACACTCATGGATCAGCTCCTCCAAGTAAGTCAAGCTTTAGAAACTCCTAGTAATTTGCTGACCCAAACAAAACCTCTAGGGAGCCACCCAGAAAAGCAAAGGTATATCATCTCCCAAGTACTCACTCATTTAAGCAAAAGAAAGTCAAGCAACTGTTTGTTCCAAGAAATCTAGTAAAAGTAAATGATCTCGTGTGGATTGAAGACCAAAACTCAACATAAAAAGACAAATACATGAGATGGATAGCATCACAATACAGTTTGGAGGCATAAGAGTACTACAAAGGTAATAGATAGACATGGATACCAAAACCAAAGCTTGTAGCATATGAAGTACAATCAAGTCCCTCCCAAGGAAGAAGTTCAAATGGATCTCAACCTTGACAAATGAATATCAACCTAAGAAGGACAACTAGGTTTCAACATTGACAATATCCCAGGATGCCTAACAAAAGGCAACACAATAGAACAACACCGAATTCTCCTAAAGACTACCACAACCCTCAAGAGTATATGAATCGAAAATGGATTCCAAAGATTCTTCTTTTTGCACAAAGGTTTTACATTAGGCTATACAAAGATTTAGCTACCAGTCAACCACAGGCCAATGGAAACTCCTACAAACAAGTTGTAAGAAGATATCAAGAGCTCAACAAGACCTTATGCTATACAAATTCATCAAGGAAGCTACAAAGGTAATAGAGAGACTTGGATTCCTAACTCTTCTAAATCTCCTTGAAAAAAGGCAAATGCCGAGAGTCACCAAAGGCCTACAAAAACATCAAAGACTCCTTTCAACAAGCCTAACGAGAGAATCAAATGAACAATGGAGTCTTCACAATCAAAGAAGCATAACCCAACCAACAAGTCTATACACTCAAAGCTAATAAAACAAGTATGGCAAAAGTAACCTGCGATGCCCACTTGGTCCTTCACTAATCCACTTTTTGAGGATTTGAGCTTACATTTACAAGAAGAAATATTTGTAGGAAGCACAAGAATATAAAAAAGTCAAGTCTCCAGGTTACAAAAAACACTCTTTGGCATAGTCAAAGTCAAGTTGTTGAGCCAAGAAACGAGAAAAGCATTAGTCCCAAAGCTTTAAGTCTTAATAAACTTTCTGCTGAGAGTCATAGTTATTAGGCTTACGCTCAAGCTGGAAGAGTTGAGCACATCTAAGTTGTGGAGTAACCTGCGATGCCCACTTGGTCCTTCACTAATCCACTTTTTGAGGATTTGAGCTTACATTTACAAGAATAAATATTTGTAGGAAGCACAAGAATATAAAAAAGTCAAGTCTCCAAGTTACAAAAAACACTCTTTGGCATAGTCAAAGTCGAGTTGTTGAGCCAAGAAACGAGAAAATCATTAGTCCCAAAGCTTTAAGTCTTAATAAACTTTCTGCTAAGAGTCATAGTTATTAGGCTTACGCTCAAGCTGGAAGAGTTGAGCACATCTAAGTTGTGGAGTTTAACTTTTTCACATTTTTCCAAAATGTAATTCACCAATTTATTTTGAGCCATTGTAATAATTGTAATGTGTTACAAACTCAATGAGAGTTCCAGGCTGTAAAGAATATGTCAAGTAGTGTACCTAGGTTGCATATACATTTATTGGTGGAGCCCTAAAGTCATTGGGTGCCACCCCAACATTTCACATTTTAAAACCTATGGCTAAGGTATAAAAGCCAGCTTTTCTAAGGGTTTTGTAAGTTTTGAATAATAAGGGTTTCTTTTTTTTTGCAGAGCATTGTGTACTCTCCTCTTTTCTTCTCAAGCTTGTGACTCCCTCGTAAAGTGTCCGTTTGAAGTGTCGTTTGCTTCATTCATGTTCACACATGAAAGCTTTTTGCAACGTTGTGCTTCTCTCGTGGTAAAGATGTGTTTCTGTTGCAACTCACCTCCTTCTAAATTTGCTCATACCTCAAGATTTACATAACAAAATTGCATTTTATGTATAGGAGGGGTGTTGGGGCATCCTTGTTGAGCTCAAGGGTGTATTCGCAGCTAGACATGATTAGGTCAAATCTACCCTCTATATAATAAGCACAATTATGGCAAGTGGTCAAAAGGGGGATTTGAAGTTTCATCTTGTTTAGACTTTGTTTGCTTGGTGAATCAACAAGAGTTCTACCAAACGTCAAGCAAACTTATCTGAATAAGCTCAAAATCGTGTAAAGTTATTAAGTGAGTTTCTCACATATATATATACTCTCGGGGGGTGCACTATGTAATCATGTTAATGTATAACGTGATTTCAAAAGGAGGGATTTTAAAATGCAAAAAAAAAGGCAATTTAATAGAGGTACATTAAAATAAGGGGTTTTTATATTCAATTTTGGAAAAAAAATCCTAAAATAAGGGCTCATTTTATTCATTCAGACATGTTAAAAGAGGGGTATTTTTAATACCTTGTGTTCATGCACTTTATATAGGGGGTAGCTGAATGGTGAATCCCCTGAGTATATACTTCTTTTATAAAACGAGATATCATACGGAGAGGGAGAGAGAGAGAGAGAGAGAGAGAGAGAGAGAGAGAGAGAGAGAGAGAGAGAGAGAGAGAGAGAGAGAGAGAGAGAGAGAGTCATGCCAATGGTAGGACCGGGCAACAGGCCAAGGACCAAGGATTGAATGGCTCAGTACGGCTAGGAGAATGAGAATGTCTCACGGTTGGTACCTAGGTGTGACTGCGTTTTCACATTCTATTATGGCCCAACTTATGCTGCAAGTCTTTCATGTAGGTACCATGGAAAGTCTCATAATGAAATTGCGGTTGAAATTTGTTTGTGTTAACTGCATGCACACTAGGTTTTATGGGCCCTAGTGTTTAACACAAATTTGTTCGGAGTGACATGCAAATTCATGGACTTTATTATTTCTGCAAGTGTTTGCACTTCAAGTGCAACCTCTCTAATGGACTTAGTATGAGTTCACACCCGGCCATATATGATAATGGTTTAGTATGGGTGTCTATGATTGGATGATCTAAACTCTATGAGTTTACTTCGCTCAAATGTGAGTATACGACTGGAACCTCACTTGGTTAGTCATAGGTTATCGTCAGCCACAAAAGACTATCTTTAATTGATTGGGAAAATCACCTCACTCTTATTCTCTGCTATTCATCCCGCGTTGGATGGAAAGCTTACAAGCATTCTATTTAGTACTAAAGGATATGCTAAGTGCATACATTAGTAAGCCATGCTAAAGGATATGCTAAGTGCATATGTTAGCAAGAAGCGACACAAGTGGATCGGTTACCTTTGTGGTTTGGAGTTTACTTCATATGATGAAAGCCATGTTGCGACTAGTTTTAATCTTTGCCTATTATTCTCAAATTTTCAACCTTCATCATTAGATTTGATGAGGTTGGCTACTGGCAAGAAACAACAGGAAGTCGAGGACTTGGTTGTCGTTGATGAGTATGTCACAATATTACTTTCATGGAAAGTTGAGCAGAGGTTTTATTGCACGTTCTAGTACCTTCAGAAACTCTAAAACCTAGGTTTGTATTTAGACACCTCTTAGTTGTGATAACTCGTTTAGCATTATCAAGTGAGTTATACATGGAGTCTTCACGCTATGTTGGTTATGAGTCAGTTAACCAAGACGGTTGCATAGGGACAATACTGTGGAAAATCAAGTTGTTAATCTTGATTTCATTGAACCTCCTACTGAACCGGGTTCCGTTGTAACAAACTGTTGGATCCATGAGGAATGCCATGGTGGAAAACATCAGTGTTCTCATGAAGATACCATCAATTGTGTTTTCGAGGACGAAAATGCTTCTCCAAGGGGGGAGTAATGTCAGGCCAATGGTAGGACAGGGCAGCAGGCCAAGGGCCAGGGACTGAATGGCTCAATACGGCTAGGATCCGAGGGCCAGGCATGACTTAAGGGAACCTACTTGAAAGGGATAAGGGCTATAAGTAGGGAGGTTGAGAGGAGAACCACACGCCAGTCCATCCTTTGTCCTTTCACACACACACACACACACACACACACACACACACACACACACACACACACACACACACACACACACACACAGAGAGAGAGAGAGAGAGAGAGAGAGAGAGAGAGAGAGAGAGAGAGAGAGAGAGAGAGAGAGATTTCTCTAAACCCAAACAATAAATGTCAGTACCATTGAATCCCAAACATGATTATAAAAATCTAGTCAACCTTATACATGTCACTATTGCTAGCAAAAATATGGTTTTTTTGGAAACTTAAATATATATCAATTGAACAACTAAGTTCACAAAGATGGAAGATGCAACTTGTTTCCATTTTGGATCATTGTTTGGAAAAATCTAGCAGATGTCTAGAATGCCATAATTTGTTTGTGGTAAATTTCCCCTTTGAGCTCGTGTCTCCTCAAGACAAGGTGGTAAGGAGATCTTGCTAGTTGGATGAGGAAAAGGGTTGTATCGTATTGACATTGCATTTTTTGCAAATGATAGATACTTGCCAAACCAAGAGCTACCATGTATGTCCACTAGGAAGAGCACTAATAAGTAAGAGAAGATGCTTAGATCTCTCTCTCTCTCTCTCTAAGAAAAAAAGAGAAACAATATCACTATCATCGACTATTTTCATCATATACAAAACATCTTTACAACAAAGTATTGAGCTTGGAGAATCTCCAAGAAAAAGTATTTTCACTTTCAGCGACCAAAACTGACTAGATCTACTTGGATCTTTGACTTATCTTTCTTCTCTTTCACTTTACCTTGAACATTCTCCCACTTCAGTTTTTGTCCTCATGAAAACCAAGACAACGTGTGAGCACAACCAAACTACTTTGTAGGATCTTCTCTCTATCTATCTATCTAAAAAAAAAGAAACAATATCACTATCACCGACTATTTTCATCATATAGAAAACATCTTTTCACAAAGGAGGAGATGTAAACAATGTGAACAACTATCGCACTATAATGGTTGGCTCTTTGATTGGCAAAGTTATTTGGATGTATCATGGAGATGAAGATAAGTGAATGGGCTGAAAAGAACGGCAAACGTGCACTTGGCCAAGCAGATTTTTGAAAGCATCAAAGCACTATTGATCACCTTCTCACTCTTCGAGTTCTTATGGAGGCGTCTCGATTGAAAGGAAAAAAATTGTATTGTTGCTTTGTGGATTTCAAGAAAGCTTTTGACATGGTACCACGAGGAAATATTTGGAGACGTATGCAAAACCTTCAAGTGCCAAGAGAATTTATGCATGCAGTCTTTTTCATCGACCAAAAAGTGATATGTCGACTACGTATGGGAGATGGAACTTTTTTTGCAAGCACCATTGGTGTCAAACAAGGATGTCCACTTTCCCCAATCCTCTTTGGGCTACTCATTGATAAATTGGAATGCATGGTTCTTGATTTTATGCAACAAGAAGGCATAGAAGAGGCTAAGATCAGAAATGTGGCTTTATGCCGATGATGTAGTGCTCTTGGCACATACCTTAGAAGATGCACAAAAGCTTATGAGTGTCTTGGAACTCTTTTGCCTACATAGCGGGCTGATTGTGAATGGCTCCAAAACCAAGCTTATGCTTGTAAAGACCCTCAATAATGAACATCCATGCATTGTATAAAACAATGAGCAACTTGAAGTGGTAGATAGCTTCAAGTACCTTGGCCTTGAGGCTCCATCCAATCATAAATGGAAGGATTACGCAATGTGTTGCTTGGAAGCCAAAAAGAGGGATTATTATGCATTTGAGAACATGTGCAATGCTGGAGAGATCAAGTGTTGGGCTCTCAAAAAGTACCTCTTTGACACATTGGTGACACCGGTGCTTCTTTATGGAGAGGAGGTGTGGGGTGGTAGCATCAGAAAGTCTACTTGGAAAGAGTTTGAGAATGTCCAAAAGCGTTTTCTCACCAACTTTCTCCAAGTCAAGACACAAACACCCTACATGCTCTTACTTCTTGAGTCCGGATCGCTTCCCATTAAGATCTTGGGCATGCAAAATATTGTGGAGTACATGCTTAAGACACAACATAGCCCTTTGTATCGACTTCCTAGAATCGCATATGAATCAAGTCAAAAGATCCAAAAGACATGCAAGATCAAATTACTAAGTTCGGGGACGATGCTTGACATCAAGAAATGGTTTGGAAGATGGGATGCATGTCACTTGGTCAAGGATGCATTGATCGACTCCCAAGTTAATGAGGCCTTCTTACTACGCCAATGTATCACAGCTTTAGCCATTACACCACACACATTGCCCCAAACTACAAATCTCTCTTTTTATCTGAACGAGGTAACCGAACCCATTCCTACATCCTTGAGCCCATCCCATTGAGTGCAATCCACACCATTGCCTCCATTTGTCTTAGGTCCCATTCTCTACGCTGCGAGACAAGACGTTGGGGCAGTGGCGAGGAGTCTCGTCGACTTTGCACCTTATGCCCTCGTCAAGTGCAAGAGAGTGAGTACCACACACTGCTTGAGTGCTTAGATTTGACCACATTAGGTTCTCTTTTCCTCATATAATAAGCCATGAACTCTCCCTACGTACCTTCCTCTCCCAACCACGATGTGAACTCTCTATTGTGACGCTCATTTCAGCCATTTTTGAGCATTTGAATTTACTTAAGACCTCCACTCACACCACGTGACATGTTCATTTTGTCCCATAGGTCATATTTGACCTCCGAGGATGATAATAGAACTCTCTCTCTCTCTCTCTCTCTCTCTCTCTCTCTCTCTCTCTCTCTCTCTCTCTCTCTCTCTCACACACACACACACACACACACACACACACACACACACACACACACACACACACACACACACACAAACAACTCTCTGAAAGAGTATGTGTCTTTTTTAGATTTCATGTCCGCTAAAATATAGTGCTAAGAGCTGATTGAAAACTCAAAACAACCAATTGAAGGGAGGGAAAGAAGGATCAAATACGGTATGAAAATTTAAGAAAATAGAGTCTAATTGTAAAAAATGCCATTATTTTGAGAAATTTTCTTTTATGGATATTTGTGAAATTGATTTTTCCTGAACACTATTTGAAGCATATGAACCGTGCTCTCTCTCTCTCTCTCTCTCTCTCTCTCTCTCTCTCTCTCTCTCTCTCTCTCTCTCTCTCTCTCTCTCTCTCTCTCTCTCTCTCTCTCTATCTCTCTCTCTGCCACGATGAGCATACACTCGTTAGAAGTATAACAAGTTGACATTTGTCCAAAAATGATTCGCGGGAAAAACCCAACAGCAGTACCACAAAGTAAAACTTACTTTAACAGTGCTACATTCTAGAGAGGCACCTTCCTAAGATTAATTAAGCTAATTCTCTAGAATCTCAACATCCCCATCGTCAATCTCTGTTGGAAAATCCTTGGGATCCTTGCCATCCACAGAGCAACCCATAGAAATGCAGTATGGAGAATTTCCTTTGTTGTGACAGCAAGCTCCTTTGCCATTGAACAGGGACGCATCACACGGGCAATCTCAATCACATTATCAAGAAATGTTGTGATTGTGCTTGATGTTCTTAAATGTATAAGGAGAAGGAAGAGGAATCTGCTGGTCAAAAACCAGCTAAGAGCTCATGGGGCACACTAGCATGGAGCAAAACCCTACCACTAATGCTAGGACAGAGGGGCAAGCAAAAGAAGAAGAAAAAGTCAATTGAGTGCTGCAGCGGTTTGCATGGTCATATTAATAGGAGGAATTCTGACAATGCAATTATGAGAGTAGCCAGCAATCATGAGGAGCACTTGTAGTATAATAATGGCATAAATGCAAATGAAGGCATATCTGATGTTTCTATCAGTTGGCTTCATCATTGTGGTATTATTTATGCATTAAATAGACAGGAATCTGACTGTCAGAGATCGCCCTCTTTGAGATTAGAATGGGAGACATTGCTACATGAAACTTAGAGAGGATTAACAAGGCCCTTAGCGCACTAATCATGAGCAGCTCCATCTGTCTTCAGAGGCCGTGTTCACACCAGAGCACAGGCACCCACCACAGCAATACTCGTTCTTGAGCAAGGATTATAGCACATTTAGCTACTATTTTAGTCCCACGAGGAATAGCAGTTGCAGCAATGCACTCATCTTCTTCCTATTGCACGCTCAAGCTCCTTGAGGGATTTGATCACAAGGGTAGCGGTGCTAATTGCTCCCATACTTCTAGTCCTCCTCCAGTTCAGTGTCACCATTGAGGGAGTGGAACCACCTATAAGCTCGAGTAGATGGTAGATATGAAATTGAGTTCAGAGTGATGCATGTTTTGCACCCACAATGAAGATGCAATGCAGATAAAGAAAGGGTAGCAAGAATATGAGGAGGTGGTTTTTGCTTGTTTAACAGGAGGGGAGGTTAAAGATGACTCTTCATTGGCGCTCAAGATCTAGCCTCTGGGTTTGCCACCCAAGAAGGTAGGATAGGACATCGCCAAGGAGACTACCAAGGGACGGGAAGGGACTGCACGTTATCGTCAAGCTCACTGTCCAAAATTGTCAAGCCAAGGTTGCTCTCGTCCCTTCCACTGTCTACAAGGGATCCAATTTGGGCAGTATCTCTGCCCATTTCCTCTCCTTTCTTTTTGTTGCTTTTCCTTCTACTTCTATTCCCTCAACCCTACATTGAACTCTCTCTCTCTCTCTCTCTCTCTCTCTATACTTGGTATCAACAGGATTTGATCTACCACATCCTACCTCTGGCTTGGTCTAACACTAGCTTAACCTTTGAATTGATTCATTATATGTTACATTTGGAGAATGGATGGCTGTATCTCTTCATCTCTCTCTGTATATCTCTCTTTCCTTCTCTTTTTTATATTTTATAAAACCGTCTTTTAAAACTACTAGGTATTGACCCTATGGCCCGACTGGGCTTCCCTCTCCCTCTTTCAAAGCTTGGGAATAACTATAATATCCTCATGAGGATTTAGGTGATGTAAGTATTTGTATGCTACCATGTGGTAACTCTTTACCGTGGGAACATGGATTGGCCATAAGCTGTATGAAACCCATAATTTTTGGGCGCCAGCTATATTTGGGTCGTGTACTATTGGGGAAAGGTCACTAATCATCACTTGAAGGCACAGCCCAGCGTGACAAGAAATCAGAGTTTCTTTGCGGGATGTTGCAGACACCACTTGCTATCTTTGGGGTGCATGCAACTAGCACCGCCCCTGCGTGGGTGGGTGGGCATTCGAATGCAACGCTAGACTCCATGTACTCATGAGTGGGCTCCACGGCCAGAGACGGGAGACTGTAAGGCTTGACACTACCTTATAAATTGGAGCATAACGCTCACTTAACTGCCATTGAGCAAAGGATGTTCTGTTCTTTCATGTTTTTGCATACATTGAGTGGGTAGGGGTGTGAGAGGTTTCACCTTGTCTTTTTCAATATTTTTGCACACATTATACCGTGGGTGAGAGGATTCATCTCTTCAAGTCTTTTGGTGATGGCTCCCAACAAAAAATTACTGGCCGAATCTACAGAGGTACCTTGTGTGATTTTAATACTAAATGCCACTTTGGGTATGGTTTGCTTTGATATAACTGACTGAAATGATGGTTATTCTGCTGGGTATTTCACTGTTGTTGATTGCACCATTTTCGGTTTGAACTATGCAAAATAATTTATATGCTCTTGCAATTTCTAATGGGGAACTTATAAGCTTTTGGCATTATCTGGTAATGATAAGTCTAATCAGTGGTTTCAGACTGATGCACGGATCATTGTATCCACTATGGAGTAGTGTTTGAGACAAAGAATAGCTGCGGGCTGTTGGACTGCTCTTCTATCTAAGATTGAGGAGTTGGGCTTGACTTACCTTAACTCTTGCCAATATCTAGTAGTGGGGTGTCTAATTAGTGGTTGGTGGACTAAGGTTGATTGTTTGACTATGTGATGATCCTTGCCGATGTTTTGATATATGAGAGGGGGAGATATCCTATGCTGGTCTAGACAGGGTTTTCTTTTTTGATCGACTGGTTTGCTGTACATTCACTGTTGACCGACTTTTTGGGATTGATATACCTTGACTCTTGGCACTATATGGTGGTCTCGGGCTGTTAGACTACTCTTCTCTCTCAGTTTGAGGGGTTGGGCTTGGTATACCTTAACTCTTAGCAATAGTTGGTAATGTTTTGTGTAATCAGGGGTTGGACTCAGATGAGTTGTTTGTCTTTGTGAGGATCCTTGCCAATGATAGATACATATAAAGGTAAGCTATCTTATGCTGCTCTTGAATGGTTTTTTTGCCTACTAGTTTTTGCCGAATCTTGTCAATATATGGTAGTGGTATAGTGATAGGGTGACTGGCTTTTCCGACTGGAGTACTGATGAATTAAATTGTTGCCTAGACTAAATGACTGGTGGTAAAAGGTTCTTCTTTTTGCTGATTATGGTCTCGGTTCATGTTGGACTTTGTGAGGATCGTTGCCGATGACTGATATATGTAAAGTAAGCTATCCTATGCTGGTCTAGACTATCTGATTATGTTCGACTGTGTGAGGATCCTTACCGAGGGATGGGATATGTAAAGGTAAGATATTCTTTGCTGGTCTTGACTGTTTTTTGGCCGATTGGTTTTTGCCGACTCTTGGCATTATCTAGTAGTGCTATATTGGATATAATGATTGGATTTTTCCACTGGATTATTGTGAATTAAACTGCCACCTAGATTGAATGGCTGGTGGTAAAAGGTTCTTCTTTCTGCTGATTATGGTCTCGAATCACGTTCGACTTTGTGAGGATCCTTGCCGATGACTGATATATGCAAGGGTAAGCTATCCTATGCTGGTCTAGGCTATCTAATTATGTTCGACTTTGTGAGGATCCGTGCTAATGATTGATATATATAAAGGTAAGATATCCCTTGCTGGTCCTAATTGGTCCTTTTTTGCCGACTCTTGGCACTATCTAGTAGTGGTATATTGGATAAGATGAGTGGCTTTTTTGACTGGATTGCTGGTGAATTAAACTGCTACGTAGGCTAAATGGATGGTGGTAAAAGGTTGTTCTTTCTGGTGATTATGGTCTCGGATCATTAATGTGGGTTTTTTTGAAGAGAAGCTGTGACTCAAAGATTGCTATAACTCACTAAAATAGGGTTTCTGAAATCTTTTTGATGGTGGAAATACGGGTAGAGGAGGATAGCCATGCCAATAATTGTTTAATCTGATTGAAAAACACTAAAGCCTGACTTCACAGTAACATAAGAAACAATTGGTATAGCGGGAACACTGTTCTGGGCTATAAAAACTTCACTTAAAAGTACGGAAGGAAAGAACTAAACTTGAACTAAAACTGGAAAATGTTTTCAAAAATTTTATTCTAGATTCTGGAAATAAAATATTACTAATCACTTTAAACGTTAGCAGCATGATTTTTATTTTTTTGATACCTTGGTGACATGGATGACAACTAGGTGTTGAAAGGACGCCCTTTCAACAACGTCTCCATAAATATTCCATTAAAGATTCCTCAAAGATTCTGTAAAGATTCCACATGAAGATGGTGATGAAGCAATGAAGATGAAGATGGATGCTGCAACATGAAGATACGAGTTCATGGACGTCATCGAATATCCCGTTATTATTATTTTGAGCCATTACGACCACTTTTGTACTGTTTACGGGAACCTCATATTTTAAATCGGCACTTGTATTTTGGCCGCAGATGCTTGTATAATGAGTAAAGCCAACTTAGTTTTTTGTAATTAAGCTCTGTAGAAGCCTAGGGACAATTCAGGTCATTTGGCCGGACATTAGGTTTGAAGGCTTTGTATATAAGCTGAAACCTAAGGCTTTGTAAAAAACACATTACGTTATCTCAATTAATATACAGCCGTGGGTTCTGCAGCTCAAGGTAGTGAGCTTCATGCACACACACCGTCGCGCACACTAATCACATTGCAGATATGAGAGTAGGAGCATGTTAGCATCGAGGAGCTCTCCGCGTCGACACAAGCAATGCAAGCCGAGGACCACATCGCGAGCCCGCCTGCTATGAGCTATATATGGTCGTAAGTACCTCAACGACATCCATTCTGAATGATCAAGTAGTCGTTAGAATCAGGGCGAGAAGATCTTCATGTTGATGTCTTTGTAGATCAGTTCTGGACACTTTGGTAATTACTGTTTTGAGTCTATCGCGACAGCGATTAGAGGTCTTATAGTTATGGTTTTCAGGGTTTAGGTGTTTGGCCATATAGGACATGTCCTTGTGAGTCTTGCCCTCCGATTTCGAGTCATTCTGATATGATTTGATATTGTTTCGAGCTTGTAGTGTTTCGTAGGATGCGTTGTCTATTTCTTTGCTTTATGGTAGTGTTGTGGTAGGATTAGCGATTGTAGAGTGTTGTTAGTGTCTAGCTCAGGGTTGACAACCCAGAGATTGCCTCCATGCCCTAGTCGGGTCAGCTACGTCCTCGGATTGACAGTTTGTTGGTCTGTGTTCTCGCTGTGCTCCATCGTCCGTCGCGGCGTACCCGCTAACACTAGGTCACCCTAGTTACCTGCAATGCTGTTTGGAAGCTAACGAATGGTTTGTTTTCTTACTGTGGATGTAGGTAAGGGCGTCCTCTCCTTGGCTGTTGATTTAGAAGATGAAGTGTTGTACTTGTAACTATTGGACTATAACAGGATTATCCTACCCTTTAATGGCCTGTTACTATGATGTATTTGCTTTGGATAAACTGTCAAAAGAAATACATGACTTTGTACTTTATCTGTAGGCCAAGGTATTTGTAGAATATCTCATGTGTTATGTATATTTTTAATAGTTAAAACTCTCTCTCCTTAAGAACGGGTGCTTTTCGGCCCTCGGGTTGCCCTAGAGCACCAAGACCTAGTCTACAGGATTTATATTCTTATAAGATATGGCTTGCAACCATATTTTTTGGAATAGGGAGTATTCCACACAACCGTTATGACCTTCTGTCTTGGTTGTCGTTAAGATGGAATACTTACCAACTCCTCTTATGGATCTTACTAATATTTTCCTGTTTCTAGCTTCGGATTATCCCTATCTCTGCTACCTTTGACCTTTCTACTTTGCCCTTCTCATCGGCATCCCTGCTCGAGATTAAACTGATCCAAGATGCTTTAGCCATTTCCCTCCTAAACCAACACTCAAAAGTAACAGAGGCCCATGATTCGATCATGAATATGTTAACTTTCAATGACTTGGGTTTGATCCTCGCCAACCTGGTTGCTGATTCAAAGGAAGGGTTACTTCATCTGCAGAGATTGGCTTCCAATCTATCTTCTATTGAAATATGTCATAAAACTGATTTGCTACAATTCTCAACAGTCAAGTGAAACTTCTTTACTTGGTATGGTTCCAAAAGTCTCTAAATGTTTTCCTTTCCTCCCTCCTAGGCAGATTGCAATTGAAGGAATTTAGCTTGACCATCAGCTTTGGGAACTTCAGAACAAAGCTTTTGTTGCACCCATCTCTATAGAGACTTGGGTCTTCGTAGTAGCGCTACCGGCCTCTACTAGTGAAGACTGTCATGGAGACCCTCAAAGGAGTTGAGTTCTTGGACAAAGGTGATGTAATAAAAGCACCTTTTAGTATTCACTTCTTAGATTCTAGGAAATGCCCGATCTTATTTGGCATTTATGTCAGAACCAAGGGGACGATGACCTTTTCTAAACAAAGCAGTGAATTCTACTATGAGTCTATTTGGAACATCTACCGTCCCTACATCAAGTGTGCTTGTAAATATTTGGATGCAAAAGCAGACTATGAAAGAAACATCCTCTGGTTTGATCATACCATCTGGTTTGTTCTCAACCATCTGGAGGACCTCTTCCCATCACACACGGAGGAGAATTTTTAACCTATGATTTGTTCATGGCTTGGTGACCAAGCTAAGGACACTATGCGAGCCCAGATTGCATATCTACACTTCAGAATTTCATGTATGAGGCTCTAAAGGAGATAAAATTAGATGCACCTAGTCATTTACTGTCAAATCTTAGTGCTTCTAAAGGGATCAAACATATTCTATCCCTTCTCAAACCATCACTAGATGCAAATGAGTCCCCCACTCTTAAAAGGTCTCTGTTGACTAGTTCTGCTTCTCACTCTATCACCTCATTTCTATCCCCCCCTTCTACACCTGGGTCTTTTGAAGGACGTAATAAAGCTAGAAGCTATGTCAAAGGAAGAGGGAAGAATCTCCCTATCAAGAAAATGTTTAACTCTTGATTTTATTGCTTTTTTAGATCAAGCGGACTACTTCTGGGAAGCTGGTTCTATGCAAAAAACATTATCTAAAGAAGCGTTTAATTCACTGCCATTTTTCAAATCGGTTTTTTGATGTTTATACACCAAAGTCTTTGATGCAAAATTCTTTTCAACAATTTTTTGGCAATACTAATATGTTAGATGAATTGACTTTTGGTTGGACCTTTGACCCACCATTGAAGAATTTTGTATACTCTACATAATTTTTGACTTCTGACAAACAACCATCTTGTACATGTCCTCTTTTTAGAGACTACTATTCGGATTTTGGTGAGTTTGGACAACACGTTTGTACTACATATCTATCTTTAATTGGTTCCAAGGAAATCAAAGACCTATTAAGTAAAGGTCTAAATCATATCCCCTTACAACCTTTAAACCCACACTTGGCCTTTGCCACACTACTTACCTGCTTGGATAACATAGACAAGATATTGAATTTAGAAAGTCTACAACATGCTAGACTTTCTAATTGTATTTTCTCATATTTTCAAACATGTATTGGAGCAATCCCACCTACATGGTTAAGCCAGGAAACAACTTCGCTATCTCCTTCACTGCTTTATATGATAAATAAACTAAAACAGGATTGGTTTGTGGTAGGACTTGACAAAGCCCCTCATATACCTACTCTTATGTGCAAGAACCTAGCCAAAGTAGCACAGTTCCTGATATCTGAAATGCATTAGGCAAAATTTGGACTCACAAAGGGGCCCTTTAAGGAGTTTGACTTTACCTCTCTCTACCAAAACGGACGCATGGATAAATTTTTGCAAAAAAAATCCAAAGTTGGCGGAGGTTTGACAGTTAGAATGTCCTCTTCAAGCTCTATCTACTGATATATAGCACGCCATGAGATTCCTCATATTTTAGAAGATTCTTTTTTTGATTCACTTAGATTCCGACAGAGTTGTCACATCATAGGTGAATCAAAAAAAGAATCTTCTAAAATATGAGGAATCTCATGGCGTGCTATATATCAGTAGATAGAGCTTGAAGAGGACATTCTAACTGTCAAACCCCCGCCAACTTTGGAGTTTGTTTGCAAAAATTTATTCATGCGCCCATTTTGGTAGAGAAAGGTAAAGTCAAACTCCTTAAAGGGCCCCTTTGTGAGTCCAAATTTTGCCTAATGTGTCCAGAAGAAACCACACGATACCTAGGTATTTCACTGAGTAACTTAAAACTAGACACTCATAGGTCTAAACTACCTTTACTATTTCCCACGTATAAGAGTCACAAACACAAGTTTAGGTGGATTTCAGATGCCTCTAATTGCATTATGTTACACGCCACAAACATAATTACTGCGTGTCTCAATCTCATTCTCACTGACTTTACCAACATCTATGAAGAAAAATTTATAGCAGCTAAGACCTTCACGGGGCTTCAAGTGAATAACTCTTGGCTAGTAAAAAACGCGACATTAATCTACCATAGTGCATCTTTTTCATGTTTTTTGCAGATATCACACAATGCTATGAAAACATATCATTATTTGAACCTTTGGGGCTGTTTTATGTCCTACAACAGATTATTAAATGGGTTTTTGAAAAAAGAAGTTTGATAGGTTATCACGCAATTTCACTTACCCCGAGTCCCAGATGGGTAAAAAATGCACATAAGGACCATCCACTCACTATAATCAGTGTGGTTTGATTATGATTATTGAATGGTTATATCAGAATTGCTTTGTTTTGTTAGGGAATCAATGCTTTCGGCAGATCCATGGTATCCCTATGGGATTCTCATGGTCACCTGTTATGTGCAATCTCTACCTTGCTTTTTTTGAGTATAGATGGATACTGAAACAACTGGAGACAAAGGACACCACTATTGACCTAACACTCTTTCGGCATACCTACAAATATATGGATGATTTATTGAGTTTAAACAATCCCAATTTTGCAAAATACTTACCACTAGTATATCCCAACACACTTCAAATTGAACCTACCTCGTTGGCGTGCTTGAACGATACCGGGTTGAATATCATTACTAAAACAATATTTTTGAGTATAGAGTTATCACTTCTTTCTCCATTAACTGGAAGGTTTGTCACAAAATTCTCCTGGAAAAGAGACAATCTGCACCTGAGCTTGATCGAATACGTCAAAAGGAAGAGTAATCGTCCACATAAGATAGCTATAAAAACCTGTCTTGGCATGATATATTTGATTATGTACTCATCCTCGGACTCATTCTTAGCCTTTCAGGCAATTTGTCACCTTATGAGGAAATATAAGGCAAATGGTTTTGCCATGAAACAACTACAAGGAACGGTTAGGAGTTTTCTCGCTAAAAACTCTTGGCCCCTATGCTTGGCTAACAAGGAAACTATTATTGAACTTCTAACACTCATACACTGATACATTGATTGTAGGGGAGGTCTCACCACTTGGTGATGACCCCCCTCACCAAGTGCAAGATGTTCCCCTGGTTAAGGGTGGGTCTCTCTCTCTCTCTCTGTCTCTCTCTCTCTCTCTCTCTCTCTCTCTATATATATATATATATATATATATATATATATATATATATATATATATATATATATATATATATATATATATATATATATATATATATATATATATATATATATATATATATATACTTGGTATCAACATGATTTGATCTACCACATCCTACCTCTGGCTTGGTCTAACACTAGCTTAACCTTTGAGCTAATTCATTATATGTTACATCTGGAGAATGGATGGCCGTATCTCTTCATCTCTCTCTGTATATCTCTCTTCCTTCTCTTTTTTTACATTTTATAAAACTGTGATTTTAAAACTACTAGGTAATGACCCTATGGCCCGATTGGGATTCCCTCTCCCTCTTTCAAAGCTTGGGAATAACTATAATATCCTCATGAGGATTTAGGTGATGTAAGTATTTGTATGCTACCATGTGGTAACTCTTTACCGTGAAAACATGGTTTGGCAATAAGGTGCATGGAACCCATAATTTTTTGGTGCCAGCTATATTTGGGTCATGTACTATTGGGGAAAGGTCACTAATCATCACTTGAAGGCACAATGTGGTGTAACAAGAAATCAGGGCTTCTCTGCGGGATGTTGCAGACGCCGCTTGCTATCTTTGGGGTGCATGCAACTAGCACCACCCCTGCGCGGGTGGGTGGGCATTCGAATGCGACACCAAAGTCCATGTGCTCGTGAGCGGGCTCCACGGCTGGAGGCGAGAGACTGAAAGGCTTGAAACTACCTTATAAAGGTGAGCATAATGCTCACTTAGTTGCCATTGAGCAAAGGATATTCTATTCTTTCATGTTTTTGCATACATTGAGTGGGTAGGGGTGTGAGAGGTTTCACCTTGTCTTTTTCAATATTTTTGCACACATTATACCGTGGGTGAGAGGATTCATCTCTTCAAGTCTTTTGGTGATGGCTCCCAACAAAAAATTACTGGCCGAATCTACAGAGGTACCTTGTGTGATTTTAATACTAAATGCCACTTTGGGTATGGTTTGCTTTGATATAACTGACTGAAATGATGGTTATTCTGCTGGGTATTTCACTGTTGTTGATTGCACCATTTTCGGTTTGAACTATGCAAAATAATTTATATGCTCTTGCAATTTCTAATGGGGAACTTATAAGCTTTTGGCATTATCTGGTAATGATAAGTCTAATCAGTGGTTTCAGACTGATGCACGGATCATTGTATCCACTATGGAGTAGTGTTTGAGACAAAGAATAGCTGCGGGCTGTTGGACTGCTCTTCTATCTAAGATTGAGGAGTTGGGCTTGACTTACCTTAACTCTTGCCAATAAGTGGGGGTGTCTAAATTAGTGGTTGGTGGAACTAAGGTTGATTGTTTGGTATATGTGATGATCCTTGCCGATGTTTTGATATATGAGAGGGGGAGATATCCTATGCTGGTCTAGACAGGGTTTTCTTTTTTGATCGACTGGTTTGCTGTACATTCACTGTTTGTTGACCGACTTTTTGGGATTGATATACCTTGACTCTTGGCACTATATGGTGGTCTCGGGTTAGTTAGACTACTCTTCTCTCTCAGTTTGAGGGGTTGGGCTTGGTATACCTTAACTCTTAGCAATAGTTGGTAATGTTGTGTGTAATCAGGGGTTGGACTGAGATTAATTGTTTGACTTTGTGAGGATCCTTGCCAATGATAGATACATATAAAGGTAAGCTATCTTATGCTAGTCTTGACTGGTTTTTTTGCCAACTGGTTTTTGCCAAATCTTGTCAATATCTGTTAGTGGTATTGTGATAGGGTGACTGGCTTTTCCGACTAGAGTACCGATGAACAAAATTGTTGCCTAGACTAAATGGCTGGTGGTAAAAGGTTCTTCTTTTTGCTGATTATGGTCTCGGATCATGTTTGACTTTGTGAGGATCCTTGCCGATGACTGATATATGTAAAGGTAAGCTATCCTATGCTGGTCTAGACTATCTGATTATGTTCGACTGTGTGAGGGTCCTTGTCGAGGGATGGGATATGTAAAGGTAAGATATTCTTTGCTAGTCTTAACTGTTTTTTTGGCCGAATTGTTTTTGCTGACTCTTGGCACTATCTGGTAGTGGTATATTGGATAGAATGACTGGCTTTTTCGACTGGATTATTGTGAATTAAACTGCCACCTAGACTGAATGGCTGGTGGTAAAAGGTTCTTCTTTCTGCTGATTATGGTCTTGGATCATGTTCGACTTTGTGAGGATCCTTGCCGATGATTGATATATGCAAGGGTAAGCTATCCTATGCTGGTTTGGGCTATCTAATTATGTTCAACTTTGTGAGGATCCGTGCCAATGATTGATATATATAAAGGTAAGATATCCCTTGCTGGTCCTGACTGGTCTTTTTTTGCCGACTGGTTTTTGCCGACTCTTCGCACTATCTAGTAGTGGTATATTGGACAAGATGACTGGCTTTTTTGACTGGATTGCTGGTGAATTAAACTGCTACCTAGACTGAATGGCTGGTGGTAAAAGGTTCTTCTTTGTGCTGATTATGGTCTCGGATCATTACTCTGGGTTTTTTTGAAGAGAAGTTGTGAATCAAAGATTGCTATAACTCACTAAAATAGGTTATCTGAAATCTGTTTGATGGTGGAAATACTGGTAGATGAGGACAACCATGCCAATGATTGTTTAATCTGATTGAAAAACACTAAAACCTAACTTCACAGTAACATAAGAAACAATTGGTATAGCGGGAACACTGTTCTGGGCTATAAAAACTTCACTTAAAAGTACAGAAGGAAAGAACTAAAACTGGAAAGTGTTTTCAAAAATTTTATTCTAGATTTTGGAAATAAAATATTACTAATCACTGTAAACCTTAGCAGCATGATTTTTCTTTTTTTGATACCTTGGTGACATGGATGACAACTAGGTCACCCCAGTTACCTGCAATGCTATTTGGAAGCTAACGAATGGTTTGTTTTCTTACTGTGGATGCAGGTAAGGGTGTCCTCTCCTTGGCTATTGATTTAGAAGATGAAGTGCTGTACTTGTAACTATTGGACTATAACAGGACTATCCTACCCTTTAATAGCCTGTTACTATGATGTATTTGCTTTGGATAAACTGTTGAAAGAAATACATGACTTTGTTCTTTATCTGTAGGCCAAGGTCTTTGTAAAATATCTCATGTGTTATGTATATTGTTAATAGTTAAAACTCTCTCTCTTTGAGAGAAATGGCATATTGAGATGATCGAATCAGCCGTTAAAAACAATATGACCCCTTATGCCTTCACAAGAGCGAAACATGGAGTAAAAGTTTTAAATCAAGCCTAAGGCAAAAGAGAAATGTCTCATCTGTGTCTCAACTAAAACCTCTCCATCTTGGAAAAACCCTAGGCTACAAGTCAAAATACACTAAGCTATCGGGATAGCAATCCGTCCTGCTACTTCATCTAGATCCCTTTGTCAACAATGTCAATTTTCTCAAGTTGCTTTAGAACATCACGAGCAATGGAGCCACTGCTTTTTCCAAAATGTGAAGGGCGACAACCTTTACTTTTCCTTCCCCCGTATATTTTCTGAAAGCACCCACACCAACTCCTCCACGTAGATAGATCTTCCTAGCCATTGAAGCTGCTCTGATATAGTACCAATGTGGGTCATAGGGGGCAAGCTCCTCAATGTCAACCCATGAAGGCACCTCAATCTTGCCCACCTCAATCTTGCCAGAGCGCTTCAAGTAGGCCGCATATGCACGCACAAACTAGACACATCGTTCACCATTTTTACGGTCGCCATGGATGTTGATCGCATGATCAAGTTCAGGATGCTCGCGCTAGAAGAGGAACTCTCTCTCTCTCTCTCTCTCTCTCTCTCTCTCTCTCTCTCTCTCTCTCTCTCTCTCTCTCTCTCTCTCTCTCTCTCTCTCTCTCTCTCTCTCTCTCTCTCTCTCTCTCTCTCTCTCTCTCTATCTCTCTCAAAACTCAACGCTCTCAAAGAGCGCGTGCCGACGCGCGCTCTTTGAGGAGAGTTGATTTTTTTAATTTATTTTTTTAAAGAGAGAGAGATAGAGAGAGAAGATCAGGATGTGGGGGTGATGGGGAGCAAGCAGTGGTCTCTCTTCTGTTGTTGCTAGCCATAGTAGCAGGTGTCGATGCAGGCGGCAGGCCAGCCACTGCAAGCACGGATGGCTATTGTGACGTGATGAGTGGGAAATGTGGGATGGGAGGATTGATGAATGAGGATGAGATGATCAAAAGAATGATGGTAGCCATTCTAGGCACCCGTTACATCATCTATGGTGCTCTTTTGGGAGACTGTGTGCCTTTTTCGCAGGTGGGGCGGTCCTACTATAGCTGTCGCGGTTCCGGACCCGCAAACCCATACACCAGAGGCTACAGTCACATCACCCATTGCTACCGTGATGTTAGTAAACAAGACCAAGACCTCATCCCACTGTAAGAGACTTCAGGCTTACCCATAGGCACAAAAGCCCCCCACATTTGAGCAATCTAACCAGAAAAAGAGGAACAGAGAACCAAAACCTCCGAACCAACGGGCCATAAAGGCTAGAGCTATAGGAGCATCAATTTTTGTCTCTCCTCATGAAGCGGTAATCAAGACACTCATATTGTACAATGCCTTGCGTCGTCGCAATTTTTTGCTGGAAGAAGAGAGCAAAGAAAAGGATAAGGTGGTAGACCAAACTTGCAGGCTGGCAACATCATTGAGACTAATGGTCTTACGGTAAATCGTAGCAAGAAATTTGTTGGCTCTGTTCCATGTGTAGAAGTTGGTGACCAGATTTACTTTCGAATGGAAATATGCTGTGTTGAAATGCATGGACCTATTCAAGGGGGTATTGAGTATCTAACAAGAAAAGAAAGCGAGTACAAAGTTCCCATTGTGACAAGAATTATCTCTTCATGAGGATATGATGTCATGGACACCGGGGAGGAGCTTTTTTATACGATTCCTCCATGTAAGAAAATGGACTTCTTCTTGAGTGATCAGCAGCAGATGGTAAGCAGAAGCAGTTGCGTCATAAGCAGTCATGATGGTAAGTTCCACAATCGTGGACATAACAAGCACGGAAGAGGTCACACCAACCCCATTAGGTGCTCCAACTGTGAGGGATGTGTGCCCAAGGACAAGGCTGTCAAGCAGTTTCTTGTAAGGAACATTGTTGAACAAGCTGTTGTGAGAGATGTGTAGGATGCTTGTATTTATGATGGGTATGCAACTTCCCAAGCTTTACACCTAAATGGAGTATTGTGTTTCATGCGCCATTCACTCTCATGTTGTCCGTATAAGATCCCAGAGTTCCAGAGCCACCATAGAGGTTTAGATGCAAGGAGGATATGCAGAACCAGAATCAGCGGACCAATGTTCCTGTTGTTAGGAAGTGAAGAGGTGTCTAATTAGTGCATAATCCAGGATTAATAATCCAGGAGTGGAAGAAGGCACATGAATTTTGACTTCTATCATAGAATTCTTAGAAGATGTATGCTACGAGCATTGCCACTGTGGTTGAAGCCATCAATTGGATGGACGTTGAGTGACTTTTGAGTCTTTTAGACGGTCTTGTATCTTATGTTTTGGAAATGTCTTTCTAAAGTTTTTTCCAAGAGAGAGAGAGAGAGAGAGAGAGAGAGAGAGAGAGAGAGAGAGAGAGAGAGAGAGAGAGAGAGAGAGAGAGAGAGAGAGAGAGAGAGAGAGAAAGAGTCTGACTTGCTTCTGAGACTCTGAGAGTGCGTGATAGAGAGAAGCCCTGCGAGTGAACAAGACACGACATTGAAAATTCACTAAACTCGCCTCAGAGTGAGTGACCAGTGCTCGAAAAAAACTTTTTTCCAAAAACTTGTCAAAACTACATGCTAGAAACAATTGAGGTAAACTCACTAAATCTAAAGGTTTTTATACCAATTTATTTTTTTTATAATTTTGGAGGTTTTCTCACCTTCAACTATAAAATTTAGAGGTAAATCTCAAAATTTGTAGGTGGGGTTACACTAAACCTAGGTTTTTTTTCAAGCACTATGAGTGACTTATAGAGACGTCAGTGAGTGTGTGTGTGTGTGTGTGAAAGAGAGAGAGAGAGAGAGAGAGAGAGAGAGAGAGAGAGAGAGAGAGAGAGAGAGAGAGAGAGAGAGAGAGAGAGAGAGAGAGAGAGAGAGAGAGAGAGAGATAGATAGATTTTATTATCGTCCTCGGAGGTCAAATATGACCTATGGGACCAAAGTTACATGTGATGTAGTATGTGTATGGCTGATGAGTGACTCTCGATGCTCCAAAATTGTAGTGATGAGAGTCGCAATGGAGAGCCCACACTTTGGCTGGGAGAGGAAAGTGTGTAGGTCTAAGTTATGGCTGAAAATGTGAGAGAAGCAAGTTCGAATGTGACCAAAAGCTGAGCACTCTAGTAGTGTGTGGTACTCAGACTCTCGAACTTGTAGTGAGCATAATGTGCACAATCGATTTGACTCTTCTCCATTTCCCCAACACCCTATCTCGCATCGAAGGAAATGGGAGCTAAGCCGAATCGTTGCGATAGTGCGTATCGCGGACAAGGGAATAGGCTCAAGCATGTAAGTGTGAGTACGGTTTCGTCTCTCAGCGAAGAACATGGTTTTGTAGTTGGGGGCAATATAGGTGGTGTAATGTATGAAGCGTGACCCACCGAATTTCTCCCAAGCCGTAATACATTGGCGTTGTAGAAAAGCTTCATTCACTTGAGAGTCAATTGAAGCATCATGTAGCAAGTGTAATGCATCCCATCTCCCAAACCACTTCTTTATGTCTTGCATCCATCCCGTGCTCAAGATCTTGCTTTTATGCGTCTTTTGAACTTTTTTGCTTGCTTCCCATGCAATTGTAGGAAGTCGATGTGAGGGGTTTTGACGCATGCACACCCCTTCCATGCAGAGCTCGCTGCCCCGTGGCGGAGTCAAGCCCACTTTTGTGGAACTCTAGTTAAAGGTGGAGGTAGGGATTGTTGAACAAGGGCATCGGTGCATCAAAGTCATTTTTGATGCGCGACCAGAAAGGTTGGTTTTTGAGAAAAAATCATCGGCTGTGATCCCACAATTGTGGAAGACGAGCCTCTCTCTCTCTCTCTCTCTCTCACACACACACACACACACACCCAAACTCTTCATCTTTTTTATCGCCGAAAAAAGATGGGGCTGAGGTGATTGCAAAGGCACTGCATAAGAGGTGATTGCCAAGCTATTGCATGCAAGTGGTGATTATCGTTCATGTTGACAGTACCTTATGATCTTCATCACCTCTCCCGCCGTTGGCCACAAAGTCCTTGTGTGGGGCCTCCTCTTTTGCAACTTACCATGAAAACTATTCAAGTATGTGATGTGAAGGATATTTTCCTTTTCCTCTTCGTATCTCAAGTGTCATGATTATATGCTGAAAGAGCTTTTTTGTGAGCTAGACAAAATGGAGTCACTCACCCAAAAAAAATCTTCCCAATTTCAATAAGGTACAATCTAGCACCAAAGATTGCAAATACACATTTTCCATATTGGCTCCAGCTTACCAATACGATCTACCAAATATACTTCTTCTATAACTTCCCTACAAGCACTTGCCATAATATTATGTATTGACCCTCCTCCCCCCTCCACAACATTGCACACGCACGCACATGCACACACACACACACACACACACACACACACACACACACACACACACACACACACACACACACACACTTTTACTTGTCCAAGCATCTACCATGGCTTGAATATTGATGACCACTAGCTGTGATTGAGAGGAGGGAGAATAACCTTGGATAATCAAGAAGTTAATATAAGGGTGGATGATTAAAGTCTCCATAAGGAATGCTCTAGACGTTTAGAGACAATGATAGATAGATTGTAATATGTAATTTGATGCTAAATGTTTCTATTATGATTTAAGTTACATGTATCTTGTCGGGTTTTTCTCCTTTTTATGATTGCTCGCAAAGGTTAATTACTTGGAGTTTGAAATTCGTCATCCTACAGTCACAACCATGGCTATGTACATAACCATTTATGGACGACAATGTGGCCACAAGATTGTTCTTATGTTTGAAGATAGCATCTATGCACTTTCTATCTCTTTTGTGATACAATATTATGAAATAACTAATGCATTCAATTTGCATCGATTAACTCTAATGGGAGAGAAGGTGAAGATAAAGGCTACTGAACTTGCTAGTGGTGAACAAATCTTCCTTCTCAATCTTCTAGAAGGTTTGCATTGCTATTGAAATCACACAAGGCATTGGAATGAAGGACATACTAGTAATAGTTTGATGGTTTCACCAGAGTAGCTGGTATACTACATGCAATGCCTTCACAAAGTAGCCTACACATGGCACTCAAGTAAGCAAAGGATATCATTCAAGTTCAAGAGCTACCTATGCATTATGATAGACATGTGGCATTTGAGTTACCAACTTTTGGTCTATTTGTGCACGAACTTATGACAATTGCAACATGTGAATTTACCATGCAGAATATGCTCAGAAAGATGGTTTAGGACCAAGGACATGACTGTGTATCAATGTGTGTGTGAACGCATTAAAGGAAGAGTATGCCTTTTTTGTGTCAATGTGTGTGTGAACGCATTAAAGGAAGAGTATGCCTTTTTTGTTTGAGACTATTTTAATGTGCGTGAACACATTACAGGAAGAGTATGGCTCCTTTGTTTGAGACTAGTTGAGATGCAACAGGGTTACTTTGCTACACTATACTCTGTAGAGTAACTATTGAGATCTTGATCTAATCTTTTTCATTGCTTATTGTCACTCAATTTCTTGTCCGCTTGGAAGTACTTGCTCGAGGATTGGGATTCCTCAATCGACAAGATTTGCTTGTGGTGTCGTAGTTATCATTTTTTGCGTGACATGTAGTTGATCAATGTAGCTTTGAGTAGATAGGGGTGAGTGTGTTTTTTGAGAGCTTGATAGCCTCTTGTAGCCTCCATGCACTAGTCAAGTCAACTTCATCCCATGGTATGACATTTATGTTCATGGTTCTTATTGTCACTACAATAAGATAGCGAGTCTTGGCATTCAAGGAGCCCCACATCTCAACTTCCAAGGCACACAATGTAGAATGACAAAGAGCTCAAGCTCTAAACCCCATCACACACACACATACACACAAAAGGAGGGAGAGAAAGGGAGGGGTGAGATCTCCTCAATGAATTTCTAGATGCAATACTCAATTCATGCCCAAAGTTAGCCAACATTTTTTGATCATTTCTTAGGTAGATATTCCAATTTATTCCACTTATTAAAAATGTGTGTGTGTGTGTGTGTGTGTGTGGTGTGTGTGTGTGTGTGTGTGTTTGTGTTGCTGTTTTGAAACTGATACATATAGACAAAAGAGCATATTAGGTCAAAAGACATTACGCTTTAGACAAGGGACAAGGAGTAGCACAAAAATGACTCAGTCTTTGATTCATTTTTGTACATTAATGTGAGAATGAGGTACCATTCTAGTGTTTTTGTACATTAATGTGAGAATGAGGTACCATTCTAGTGTTTTTGTACAAGGGGTAATCTAGAATTCTTGTCTATGGAGTGAAAAAGGGTCAAGTACATCAATGACGGACATAAGCTAAGCCAAAAATATCCTAAGAAAAGATAGAGTCCTCACCTACATCCATATAAACAAGACAACAAATTTTTAGCCTTGAGCACGTATTACAGGTGTTGAAAAACCCCATCAATTGTTATCCATGTCCATCTTACAACCTTTTAAAATTAAGCCTACTATCCAAAATAATTGTGAATCTTTGCAATTGTTTACTTGTCATTTTTTGTAATCATAAATCCATTTCTTTATCGATTAAGTATAAGGTGTGTTTCCTTTAGTTCTTTTTAGGTGCATTTTTAACTTGAAATCAAAAAGTTCATCACTCCTTTAAGATTCAAGTGAGTTTATAGGTTATAAATAAGGCTACTAAATATCCCAATTCTTAAGAACTTTAATATTTATTTAGAATAAGTTCTGATCTGAAGACCACTACCCCTTCTGATCTAAGTGTTTTAATCCTATTTTTGTCCCATAGGTCTTTGTGTTTATGTGTTTATGTAGCTTTTTTTGTTGAAGTTGCTTCCTAAGAAGCATATACTTACCAAGGGGATCTCTTTATATGATTTCTTAATGACCCACAGGTAACTTGTGATCTTGAATGTTTAGTGTCTGCCAAATCTACTGGTGGGCGCTAAAGAACCCAAAAAATGGATAACTTTATTGTGGTTTTTTCCAATAGAAAAAAAGTCCTTTAAAGAGTTTTTATGAGCCAAAAAAACATTCCCTAGATAACCAAAATAGACGAGTGCTTTAAAAAGAACCAACATAGTGTGATTAAAACACATCAAAGCTAATAAAGCAGCATACTCATTTGATAACCTACGCCAAAGTAATGGATATTTTCCCAACCCAAGGAAAGTAACAACAAAACCAATCGGTTTTAACAAAGATATTAGTCCTCCCACCCTCTCTCTATATATTTTTTAAAGGCAATGTATTAAATCAACAAAGTAAGGTCGGCTAGATCTTATGCATGTATAACCAAGCCACAAGAAGGAGCTACATATTGCTCAATCACTCTCATGGCCTCAAAAAACCAAACCAGATGAAGTGCCTATTGTTTAATCATAAAAATATTGGTATAACAAATCAATATGCAGTTATTAAAACTAGTACATAGTTTGTTTACAATAGACTCAACCTTAAAAACGCACAGTCCAGGTGAAACAAATCAGATGCCAAGAGGAGAATTAACAGCTAGTAGGACACTTAAAAAAAAAAATCATAGTAAATGATAATTGCAATAGCAAACAAGTAAGCTAGTAAACTAGAGAACATGGTGCATATTGCAGAAAAACCCGAGCAGGGCTAGGCACCAACCTGAGAAGCATTTCCATGCTTGACCATCTCCATGGATTCAAGTATTCACACACTTTAATTCCACAATAATGAAATAATCTCAATTTTTTCTGTCACATACACACACTATGCAATCAAGGCTAAGTAAGGGGCAAAAGCTTCCCTCAACTTTAATTTAAAAATAGGGGAGCCACCATCGATAGTTGGGGATGGAGACCACAACTAAATATTCTAACGAGATATGCACAATGCCCTAGAGGCAAAGTCAAGGTGAGCATATGCAAAGCTCATAAGCCGGTGTATAGTGATCGTGGAAGGGTGCAAGTGAGAGAGAGTGCATGAGAGAATGAGGGAAATAGAGAATGCTGCAGAGCATCAGGGGGAGGAAAAGGTTGATGATCATCACGTTTGGGAGAAGCGTCTTCATAAAAGGCCATGTTTAATAATGTACCCAAGTAATAACACCCCTTGAAAAAACCTAGATTTTGTTCCGCTGCTCATAATCTCTAGGAGTTCATTAAGGTGGGGTTTCATACAAGGGTAAGCTCAAGGGCACTATCAAATCAAAGTAAGTAAACAAGTGTTTAGTAGGTTTAAGTAAGGGTTTCCTAGTTAATCTTGTCTAGGGTTTAAAAATTATTTTAGTAGGGTCAAGTTAATATTTTGATGTATGTATAAAGGAGTGAAATAAGTAGTAGATGCATCCTATGTGACATGTGTGTGTGTGTGTGTATGTGTGTGTCAACAGAGTCAGGTATGAAAAAATCCAAAACATAGTAGATAGTGATATGTGTGTGTACCCGCCCTTTCCCAGGCACCATACTCAATAAGTCGGCAATAGGCCCATTGAGTATGGACCTACTGCCTGATTAATGTGATGAGGTTGATATAATTGATTCTCAAGTCAGGCTAGCTGTTATGTGAGATTGTTTTAGGGATAGTACCTTGCAGCTACCATAGGTTGGTTATGAGGGAAAGAAAACACTAGGATTTTCTTCATATCAAAATACAACCCATATGGAGAGAATTATAGTAAGTTCTAAGTCATAAATTTTAGTAAACTTTCAAATTGTTTTGCCAAAAAAAATATAAAATTATTATATCTTTTTGTAGAGATGGCCTTTTTTATGTTTATAAAAGCCAAGTGTTAGCACTTAGTGTTACAAAACAATGGAATGCACTTCAAAGATAAGTTTTCAAGTCACACGCAAGTTATAGACATAATTTCATACTTGAGCACGTGCTGAATAAGAGCATAATTTTGGTCTTCCAAAGGTCCCCTGATGAAATTGGTATTATTTTAGTGCAATTTGACAACTACAAATGAATTTATATGTTTAAACCAATAAACTATGTATTTTTTGGGCTCCCTGACTCAACTAAATCTCATTGCTTGAATCTATCTTGGATTTTTTATCGTGTAAAAACTCTTGAAAATCTTGAGTTCTCCATAATAACATAAAAACCAAGGTTTTAGGCACCCCAATTGTGTATGTACCACGTACTTTGATACATATAGTTGATCTACGTGGAAAGTTTGATATTATTTGAGTTTCTGAATGCCTATGTCTCAAGAATGAAAATATCAAAGTTTTGTATTATGCAGTTTTGAATATTTAAAATGATCCAGTAATGTTATATACCAAATCCCTTCTACTTGCCACCTTGAGTGCCTAATGGAAAGGTCAAGCAATGTATCACTTTCTAAAACTCACAGATACATCAAAAACATATTTCTCTTTGTATACAACGATATGCTTGAAATGACCATATGAAACACATGGAACTTTCCATTATTTTATATACTCCAAAGTTAATTCTTTTGCACATGAAACTTTCAGTTATCTATAGCCAAATTGTGGAAAAGTCACCTAAAATTTTCTACAAGGTCGCTTCATTTTTTCTTGAGCTTATAAAGGCGATTTCTTCAAAGCATCAATCGCAGTCTTAGGAGGGTCAACTTGATGATTATAGTTCGTGATCATGGTAGATTCTAAAATGGAAGGTTATATTTTTAAAAGACCCTCTAGCTAACATATTTAAGCATATCAAGAGGGTCTTCCGAAATAAACTGTCTGATGCAAGTAGCATTTAATTTAAATTTGTAAAAAAAGGGCACTTAAGTGTCTTGTTTTGGTACCAAACTAGTGTTAATCATTTTTTTTTTCAAAATGTTTTCCAACCCAATATCACCATTTAGGGGAATGTTTTCGTAACATTGAGTAATGTCAACAGAAGAAAGAATATTTATTGAGTGTTACTTCTATAAAAAAATTTACAAGCCAAAATGGATTGTAATGGATCTTAAGAAAATCCAAACATAACTTTTTGTTTCTTTGCACAAAACTAATTCAAACTTAGTTAATATGAGATCCAGGCATAAAGTAATAGTAATATTTGTTAAGATACCATTCGAGGCATCCAAAATCCATCGAAAATTGTTTTTGTGGTGTTTATAAGTTGTAGTGAGTAGCCTTCCACGCAAGGTTTTTGTATATAAGAGTAGGACAATTGGCGGCTTTATCAAGACAAACAATAAACCAGTTTTGTGCGAGTGTTTGAATTTTTAGGCTAACATTAGGTGTGATCCAAATGTTGTTGATAGATAACCAGTTTTGTGGTACAAGAGAAACTTTGTTTAACCAGTTTGATTAAGTCCAATAGGATTGTCTTCTCTAGTTAGAGTGTGTTGACTGGTTTAGCCAGACTACTTAGTAAAGCTGAAAGGGCAAGATACGAGTTTTTTGGAAAATTTGGAATGTCATTCAGACCCTTGCCAATTATCTTTTGAACTGTAGGATCATTAATAATTTTAAGATCACAAGTGCAAACAAGCTTACCCACTGATCACCAAAGTCCTTTAAAAAAATATCACAATTTTCACAAAAACATTTTGGAATAGTATTGTATCGTAAAAGATCATTGTTGTAGATTAGATTCTTAAGAGGTTGATGATATGTCCAACCTATCATGATATTTTATTATAGGTTATGGTTACCAAAAAGTATTTCAAAACATTCACTAAAGATAGAATTAGGTGAAAACCAATCAAGGAGTTCATTATGGTATAAACAATGTACATAGATAAGATTTCCATCGATTATTTGATGGAAATACGCTTCCTCCAAAGGAGAAAAAAATTACCTGCATAGCAAATAAGTTACATGTCAAGGAGGTGTCGGATGGGGGTGTTCCTTCCTTTACCTCTAGTGAAGCTACGAGATTTTCTTCTATTTAAGCTAGAAGAGGAATCAGGTGTTAACACTAGAATGGTAACATGACACTTTTATGTCCTTGGACACTTTTATGTCCTTGGACACTTTTGTGTCCTGTTAAGTGACCATTTTGCTTGAATTATTTGAAGAGTATGAAAATGAATTTCTATGTGCTATATATCCACAAAGTTGCCTTATGAGCTGAAACTTAGCATTTTTTTTGGAGTATCGATCTCACCATTAATCTTACTCTTGCACAACATTTTTGAACCTAAACTGTCTGAAAAAACGGGTCCTGTTTTTGGCTTTTTTTCAAATTTTGGCAATTATACCACTCTAAACTTGATGTTTGTGAGGTTTAGATGGCTAAAAATTAGGCCTTCATAGTTCTCAACATGTTTTGATGCTTGTAGGGAGAGCTAAGTGTTAAAATTGAAAGTTATGACCAATTTACAAGAATTGTATGATACTGTTTTTTGGCCAAAATTAGCACTTTTATAATTTTTTTGGTGGCTTTCTTGATATCCAGATTCAATTTTGATTGTATAAGTGTAATGTATAACATAAATCTAATCTTCCTTGAGTTTTGGGGGACCTAATATGCTATATAGCATAGTATATGATGATGGTTGAGTTTTTTTATTGTTGAAGAATACGATACATTTTAGAGTAGCAAGTATAACTTTCTCAATATTGCTAGTTTCTTAGGCCAATTGTGTGTATTTTGTAGGTAGTAAGCATATATAATCATAGACTACAAACTTGGCTAGATATTGAGTAGTTTCTATGGGTTTCTAGAGGTCATAATGCTAAACCCAGTTTTTTCATGTTTGCTGTATTTAGCACTTTATCATTGCCCCCAAGGTTCCAATTGTAAGAGATACATTATCCTTTTGACATGCTCCATGGCTCCTTTTGAATCCAAAGGCCCAAAGTGAACTAAGAAAACATGTATATAGTATCTGTATTGAGCGTGACTATAGAAACTTTGATGATAGGTCCGCAGAATGGCAAAAATGCAACTTTTTTGTACCTATTTTTTTTGCCCAAAAAAAAATTAGTGAGGTAAAAGCAACCATATGTTTTGGTCGCCAACCCATTGAAGTTAACGGGGCATTTTATCTCATGTCCTACAAAAATCCCCACTCTTATTTATATGCAATCAACAGTAAGAAAATGCTGTTTTGGGCAAAATGCACTGGTCCATCAACTTTGGAGGCTTGTAGTGACCAAGGGATGAGAAAAATTACAAGTTTCTCATTTTTTCCATATGTAGTAGTTATTGAACTATAAGCTCATGAAAGGATTTTTCAAAATGAGTGGATCTACTATGGTTTTGGATTTTTTTCCCAAAACCCTGAAAGGACACTTTTATGTCCTGTTAAGTTACCATTCTAGTGTTAAGAAGGATGTAGAAGAGTTTGTGTTGATTAGAGAGTTGGGTCTTTTGAGAGGAGTCATCATCCTCAATGCAAAGTTTGAGTAATCCAGTAGCAATTTTAACACCCTCGTATTTGGTGTAGGCTGTGATGTACCGGGTTCATCTGATTGGAGTTCTCTAAGGACATCAAGCATCAAGCTTTGAAAGGTATTGAAAGAAATATGATCAATTACCAAGGATCTAGCTTGCCCACCCAGCCAAGAGCAAATACGAGATAAATGGAAGCCAACATATTTCTCCAGAAAGAGATGTTCCAAATGATTGAGAATGTTTCAAATAGCATGGTCAAACCACATAATGTTGGAATCACAGGAGGCTTTCCATATGATTGAGAATGTTCCAAATAGCATGGTCAAAACACATAATGTTGGAATCAAAGGAGGCTTTTGGATCAAGAAATTTGCAAGCACATCTCAAGTAAGGTCAAAAGACATTCCAGATTGATTATGTGTAGAAATCGGGACTACTCTTGGTAAACTCCATATTTCCTTTTGTGCAAATGTATGGCCAACATTAGAAGCACATTTAGAGTGATCAATGAAATTGAGGTTAAAAGGGGCCTTAATGAGCTCCCTTTGTCCAGAAATTTTCCACCTTTTAGAACTTTGAGTCTAAAATCCTTGTGACAGTAGATGCACGTATCTTGGCAAGATAGACCCAGATTTCACTGAGTATGCGTGTAGAAAAGGATTCGTTGGTAAGAATCCATAGATGATGGTCTACTCCAAAATATTCTACTTTAATTTGTCTGACTGGCAGAAAAGAGAAAACTTTAGAGACTTTAGGTACCATCTCTAAAAGGTAGAGTCACTGAGGGTGCATAAGTTATTTTGGAATTCTTTAATAGCTTCTAAAGTAGCACTATCTCTACAAAAGAGGTGAAAGAGCATAGGGAGATAGACATGCCAATAACCACCCAACCATACCTATATATAGGCCCTTGTCCCTCCGATATATAGCCCCTGTACCGCATGTGTATCTATCGGCCCTTGGCTAGGGCCGTGCCCTCCTATAGTCCTACCCTTGGCATGACATTACTCACCCCTTGGAGAATTGTTTTTGTCCGTGAAAACAAAAGTGGTAGGATCTTCATAAGAACACTAATGTTTTCCAAAGTGGTATCCGTCATGGATCCAGTTGTTTGTTTGATCAAAACACTGTACAGTAGGAGGTCCAATGAAATCAAGAGTAACATCATGATTTTGCACATTGTTGTCCTTTTGGAACCATCTAGTGTGTAGACTCCATTTAGAATGCACATGAGCATGCTTAAACGAGTTATCACAACAAAGATGTACATGAAAGAGTATTGCTTTTCACTTTCCGTGAAAGTAACTTGCTGACATAACTCATCAGCCAAGTATAAGTCCTTGACTTTTTCTCAAATTTCATCAGTAAACAACCCCACCATAACTAGTGTTCAAGGTTGAGAACCTGATTTAAACATGAAGAGACTAAACCTAATCGCAAACATGCTTTATCTGATGGTAAGCAAACTCCAAGTAGAGCAATAAATGCTTATTAATTGGATTGCTTGGTGCTAATGTACGCACTTTGCATATCCTTTAGCCCAAGATTACACTTTGTAATTTGCCTATCCCCTTGGATAACTGACAGTACTGAGGTGTGTCTCCCCCACGGTTTACAGACAGTCTTCCTAGATGACTGGTAAATGGGAATCACAACATCGTGTAACATTGTTGAGGAATCAACAATGTTCGAAATAACCATCGTGGTTAACTTGAAAAATCCACAAACACCCAAACCGAGCCATGACCTCTATAGATGATTAGTAGACCCAAAAAATAACATCATAGAGATACTGCACATAGAGTGCAAAATACTTCATAAGCAACAACTTGATGAATACTCATGCCGCTCCAAATCAGTCTTTGCTAAACACTAGGGCCCATAACACCTAGTGTGCATGCATTTAGCAAAAAACACATCTGAACATGTATATCCAAGGTGATCCTTGCCAATACTTATGGAAAATATGATGCACCTAGCACACATTAAAGAGGAATGCAGATAGTTTGGAAAAGAAACTAAATACTTCCAATTGCAATCATTTGCAAGCCTTGATGAAACGTCTAAACCATAATAGAAGGTGAAATAGTGATCACTTCTAGGTAAAAACAATGAAACTTTTTCATTAATAACTCATAGCCTTTCTATATGTAAAACCACCATCTGTAATGTTGTATTGTTGTTTAGAAGCACTTGTACCTTAACAAGTCATTCTAAGTATCTAACAACTTATGGCCATTGAAATTTCTCCTAATATGTCGTGCTAAAAATGGTCTAGAAAATAGATGAGACCAGCACCTAGGGACCTTGTCGTGACACATACTTGAAATAGTGGCACCAGTGTCAATCCTAGAGACTCATATTGCCACATGTGGAATATGTCTCAACTAAGGATGTCTGAAAAAAGAACATCCTACAAGTACAAGATGTACTTGTGTGAAGGTATCTGCAAACACTCTACGACGGGAGTGAGAGGGACCCTATTTAGCCTTGCTCCACACTGGTTAAACCAAACTCCTTGAGTCTCTATACCATGTTGTATCCCATGTGACAACATGTGCCAAATCGAATCCAACAAGTGGGTGCATAATAGCATAATGTACATTGGACACTATGGCTCAAAATACTTGTTCTGACCGTTGGCATGGCCCTGGGGATTGAACTGAAACTGAAAGTTCAGTTACCCGTATGCAAATGCGCAGAAGTGTGTCTCCCACTTGCGAAAAACCAAGAAACATTTCACTGGAAACCCTGGGTGTTGCCTTCGCAATCCAAACCCGTTAGGTGCAATCTACGTAGTCAACCCCTTGGTAAGATCCTTTGTAGAAACTGCTCAACTAGCAGGTAATGGTAACCAACATAGTCAACCGTGTAGAGAATGATGAGAATCAACTTGAAAAGTTCAAGTTGTCCAGTACCCCCTGGTAGATTATGGACTTCTTTCCTTGAAAGTACAATGGGAATAGATCAAACTGTGATCCTCAATGCCATGGGGTGACTTACGAAGCATCCACGGGGTTGTATCCCAAAACAATATGTCCATAGACACTCCCTAGTGCTATAGAAGGAGCAAGAAATCAACAAAAGTGAAATTCCTAGCTCTTATGGACAACCATACTATCTCAACTGATTGCTACATTGATACTTCCTTGTAGAGATCAGTTTTTGTGAGTGGAAGATTATCAAAAACTCAACTTGAGTGTCGCACTGAAAACATGTAGTGCAAAAATGACGCCCTATACATCCATACTGACAAGACTCTTGCTTGTCCAGTAATGTTAATGTGTACTTCCCTGGGTAGAGTTGTTCGATCTTGAAAACAATCACCCAAAGAATGCTAATAGTTAGGTCTTACCCTTGGCATGACAATGGCTTTTAGCCAATGTGGCTCATAGCCGTTATGCAATTTTGTGTTCAACGGAAGAACCGATGAAAACTAATTTGAGTAGCATCTTAGCCACATGTTAGCTGAGAGGTAGAGCACCTTGGCTCAGGCTAACTCACAAGCAAAACATGTATCAAAAGCTTCTTAGAATATTTTCATTATTCCCTTAAAGAGAGAGAGAGAGAGAGAGAGAGAGAGAGAGAGAGAGAGCTAACAAGAGCATGCTGGGCTAAGGAACTTTCCTTAAGTTTTTAGAGTGTGTACCCAGGTTGTGTGCTCTTACGCATCTTATGCCTAAATTGCAGCTTATTGTATAAGCATTCCACAGTTTGACTCTCTCATCGAGAGAGGTAGCCAAAAAACAAAAAACTCATTACGACCCACCTACCATGCAGGGGTCGTGATTGTATGAGGACGACTTAGCATTGGCACTTTGCCCATAAAATAAGTCCTAGACTTAGGTTCCTTTTAGTGTTGTTGTGTGTTGACAGCAACCAACAATCATATTAAGAAATCCATCCTTAGTCTGTCCTTGATAGAGTTGCCAGTGTGATAGTGGAAGCGTAATGCATGAAGCGGTAGAATTGAATCCACCTCACTAGCATGCCTTGCATGCAAAATTGTAAGCCCTTGCAGAGAGTGATGGCCTCAACCATGAGAACCAAAACCATAAGTGCCTTGCACAATTTAGATTGGTAGGGATTCTGTGAGCTGATATTCCTATTTTGCCAGTTTCCCGAAGCCTTGCTTCATATAAAATTGCCAAAGCACTTTGCTTTGCACAATGACAGTAATCTCCAAGTAAAGTGTAAACAAGGAAAAACAAGAAAAACTTAAACTTGGCTAACCTGGTCATTGTTGCTACAACCAGTTGTCATGAAATTTGAAAGGAAAAACTCATTCCAAAACGGCCCATAGCCATATCTGCATAGACGCCCTCATATATCCTATACACTCTTCTGGTACATAATGAAATAACCTACATAATGAAATAACCTGCAACACATTGCCCTTTCCTTCCCAATTTTGTATGTTCATAGCATATGCCAAACATGTCCAGCTTCAATGCAAGATGTATAAATTGAATCCTTGCTCCATAGAACTATGTTTGGCCTCATTGCTAACAAATGCTATTGACAACAGATGTCATAGCAAAGAGACTCGAACTTGTCGATCATGCACAAAAAATCGACCTTGTCAAATTGCAAATGTAAGTGAAAATTAGTAGAACACGTACAAGTTATGCATCTCAGACCTACTTGGTTCTATGAATGATCGCCGTGATCATTCATTTCATTGCATACAAGAGTTATCAAGCACATGCTCAATAACTACTCTACTTCATGCTGTCAAGGGCCTTGTCAAAAGACATGTTATTGAGAATCTTGTGAGTTCTCAATAGTGAAAAAGATAGCTTAGTTCGCCTGCAATTTAGCAAGTTGTATAGGCATAGAAGTGACCTTGCACTGAATGTAGATAGAGATAGAGCCATGCGCTTGTAAGCTGTGTTATTGCCAAGAAAGTCAATGGCCCATGTAAGTTATGGAGCCATGCTCCTTGTCACGGAAGACCCAAATCGAGCAACAAATCTCATTTTGGTAAGCCATGGAGCCTTGCTCCTCTGTCGTGGAGGAACCAAATCAAGCAACAAATCTCGTCGTTGCATCAAAAAGATGCTTGCTAAGGATCATAAACCTGGTTGATTACATTGATGGCCGACAACTTGCCTTGGAATTCAATCTGAGCCTTGTTGACCAACATTGTGAAATAATAATTAATGATTGTCCTTGCCGAGTACCTTGAGTGGACAAAGCATAAGCCTTGCTTGACTTGAGCTCATACGGTATCGAAAGTGCTGGCAATTACATATTGTTGAATGGTCTTGCAGCCCTAGAGTGTTAGTCGTAAAAAGCTGTGCTTTTGCTGAGAGTTGTAGATAGAAACTACAAATAGTAGGAAAGCAATAACACAACAAAGATGTAACAAGCCATGCTCATTAGCACCCGTGTACGAGTACGTGCTGCTTGCAATACGAATCACAGCTGGACGAACCATTATTGCTAGGCAACTGTGCCACCCTGCATAAACTATGAGGGTAATCAACTGAGAAAAGAAACAAATATAAAGAGGTTACATGAGTCCGTTCTCATAGAAAACTTTCAAGCTTAGTTGCAATATAGTGTTTGTGAAGCCATGCGTCACCAATCGCGTTGAACTTTACCGAAGTTGATCGAGCCTTAAGTTTCAAAAGCTTTTCCGTATTGAAGATCTTTGTACCCCACTACCTGCATGTCCTTGGATGCACTATGGATGCGAGTTGCATGTGGCTTGGTCAAGTTCGGATGGCTTAAATGAGCCCGAATACTCCCCGTAGGCCAAAACCCTTATATAGGTAGGGCAAAATAGAGATAAAAAAATTAATATATATATACTGTTTTGCTGCAACGGCTATGGTCGACTGCACTAGTGACAAATCGAGAGGAGACCACCGCTACAATGGCTCTTTGTAGGCGGTCCAGTGACAAAAATACTTCCTCTTTTCAGTGTGAATCTCGCAAGCTACTTTGCTGCCCATTTTGTGCAAGTCTCGATTTCATGCAGAGGTCATTCCCGTGGTGTTGCTTGTCGGGCCCGTCCCTACTTAGGGGTCCTTTCCATGCAATGCTTAACGGTCCCTTCCATGCGGTGCTGAGAGAAGCTTTCTCCACCCAAGGGGGCATGCCCGCTCTGCAGCATCAAGGATAGTACAATCCCTCTAGCCATCTTCTTCCTTAAGGCTAACGAGAGAGAGAGAGAGAGAGAGAGAGAGAGAGAGAGAGAGAGAGAGAGAGAGAGAGAGAGAGAGAGAGAGAGAGAGATCGAAGATCCAAGAAGTCCTCACCTTGCAAGCTCATCCATGCCTCCTTCTTCTTCCTCCCCCTTTTCCCTTGAGCTCTGATACCAATGAAAGAGCATAGGGAGATAGACATGCCAATAACCAGCCAACCATACCTATATATAGGCCCCTGGACCTCCTACATATAGCCCCTGTACGGCATGTGTATCTATTGTCCCTTGGCCGGGGCCGTGCCCTCCTATAGTCCTACCCTTGGCATGACAAGAGGCCACCCATTTGTGGGACAATAGGGGTAGTAGGGTACTAATGAATGCAAGATTAATGCCACATAATTTCTTAAGAAAACTAGCAAGTTCAGCACCAAAAGAAGAAAACTTAGCAAGTTCTAGTATTGTAAGGCTAATACAGCTAGTTGGGAGATATTTGAGAGATCATAGCTACCCATCATTAGTATCCTTATCCAAAGTAGCCAAAATTTTGACCTAATCATTGAAGCAGAGAATATGTAGGATAGGTGGTTTTTTGTCAGTTGTAAGGGAAAAATCATAGATAAGTTCTGATGCATCCAATTTGCTTATACATCAAAGTACAAGGGAGATAGACACAGAAAGAGGTTCTTAAGATAACTCAAGACCATTGGAGAGGGGTAAGGCCTGTAACAAAAGTTTGAAGAATTAGAACAAGTTTGTTTTGGATAAGAGATCACATTTATTTTTGCCTTTCTGGCGAGAAAAGCTCTAGTTCTAGGAGGATGGGATTTTTAAGGGGGGTGATCCTCAAGGTACTGTGTGATTTGTTCCATTATCCTTGCATGTTTTAGTGTGTCATGGATGACTCTCATGCGAGTAGTCAATTTATCCTTAATGTGTACCTAAAAGATTATTTCGAATCAAGGTAAATAGATGGATTAACTTGTAATTCTAAAATCCGCTAAGTCTAAAGACCATGGTAGTTGTGAGTAGGAATCTAGAACTATAGCCTAAGATGGACCGCCTAGCACCAATCAACCTAAACAAGAATTTTAGACAATGGGTCCACCATAGAACTATAGCCCAAAAAAAACTATAAAGCCAACATCTTGATCACCCAAAAAAACTGGGAGAGCCTTGTATTAGGATGTGTGTGTTTTTGTTTTTAAACTAATACATTTACACAAAAGAACATAATAGTTCAAAAGACAGCTAGATTTAGGAGTAGCACAAAAATGATTCAGTCTTTGATTCATTTTTGTACATTAATGTGAAAATGAGGTATCATTCTAGTGCTTTTGTACAAGTGGTAATCTAGAATGCTTGTCTATGGAGTGAAAAAGGGTCAGGTACATCAATGACAGATATCAGCTAAGCCAAAAAGATCCTAAGAAAAGATAGAGTCCTTGCTTGCATCCATATAAACAAGATAATAGATTCCTTAGCTAATGATTTGGTGCAAAGGCACTGAAATTGGAGCATCAATCCAAGAAGGAGAAAGGACATAAGAAACAACAATCAAATGATAGGGAGTCATTAATTGAGGAGTCAAAATCCATTCACTGCTTCCAACTTAATTGATATTGACTCGAATGAAAAAGGAAAAGCCAAGAAAAAGGATAATGGACCACAAAGTTGGAAGAGATTTCGAAGAAAATTGATGAAATAGCCAAGATAAAACCCTCAATCAAGAAGATGGAGATTTGGTGCTCAAAGTGCAGATCAAGATACCATAGGTTTGATGAATGCTCACATTGTACCTATTGCAAGGCCTATGGAATGTCCTGAATAATCGTGGCATTAGGATTCATCATTTCTAGAAGAGAGGATCTTTATCAATGACTGCATCGACAAATCTTGAAACAATAAAAGCATACACGCAAGTGGTTCCAAAGAAACGGAGCCCAGTACAATAATTACTACTGGTAGGAGAAGATACTAAGGGGACATAGGTTATGGTAGGGGATGAGGTGACTTTGCAAAAAGAAGCTTAAATTGTTACATGTGTGGGAAATGTGGTCACTTTGTAGCTCCGTGTCCGGGTGATGCCAAACCAAAGGTACCTAAACAAAAGGCACCAGAACCAGTGTTAGTCAGAGTTGTAACCAAAAGTAAAGGTGTTGTCATTAAAGAAATCCCAGATGAAATTGAGAGAAAGAAGACCGCTATAATCAAGAAGTGGGAGAAGTAAAGAGTAGTGTGGAAGTCAAAAGGCAAAGAGAAGGTAGTGGATGAATAGCAAGAAAAGTACAAAAAATTTGGCAAAGAATATGCTAGAACATTGAGAGTGTTCTGAGGCTCGAAAGATTCAAAATCTACCACCTCAGTCTTCAGGGACTCGGGAGGAGCACCAAGGAGAGAAGAAAATATTTGGACTAAATGGGTCCATGATAGCTCTAGTTCACAGTTTGGCTGAATAAGTATGGCAAGTCAGATCAGACTTGACCAAAGCTAGAGACATGTGACTGATGAAGGACCAGTCAGAGGGTCCATCATAAGTTCAACCAGCAATCATACAAGGAAAGCTAGTCGAGTGAAAATATGAAGATAGCCAAGAGCAAAAAACTTCCATTTCAAATTTTAGCTCTGGTAATGAACATGATAAAATATAAGTGAAGGTATGTATAGGATTCAAAAATTGACAGTAGAACTAGATGATATCAGATTCACGTTACCAAAAGCTGCAAAGTTCATAAGACAAAAGAGGGAGCTTGAGGCTAAAGCAAGCATTGTGGACTTGGAAGCCATCAGAGATGATGAGGTTCTAGTCATTCAGGTTGAGTACAAGATGAGGAAGCAATGGGAACCATTATCAAGAGTGATACTAGATGGGGGATTTGGTGGCATCAATATCCTCGAAGAGCATTTGAGGCAGAAACTAAGAATCACTAATTTGAAACCAGCACCATTCAAAGTCAAAATGGTTGACCATAGGGTGGTGGTCCAGGCCACATGAGTGATTGAGAACATGTAGATTAAAGTCGATAAAGAGAATTTCAAGACCAACTTCCTAGTGATGGATGTACAAGGAGCATGTGGGATGTTTCTAGGCAGACTATGGCTCAAGACTGCTAGTGCAGTACACAACTATGCCAATTGAACATGACAGTTCAAGGAACTAGCAGGATACTTCATACAAAGAATGTTAACACAAGAATTTGGGAGAAATATTTAAGAAAGGAAGAGTTGTGTAAGAAATATGGAACAAAGAATATTGAGAGAATGCTCGGTTCAATGAATATATTTCCAGTAACAAAGATAGATTTGAGTGTTGTGCTGATGGACAAAAGGCAGAAGAAATAGTACCTAGAGTTGTTCACTGAGCTAAATGCTGGGGAAAGATCAATTCAACTAGATGGACGACCACCATTACAATAAGAACAAGATAAGTTTGATTTTAAACTAGTAGAGAAAACTAGTCAAGCAAACTCTGATCAAGGGAACCTAGAAATTAATGAGACGAAAATTTAGAATGGATTATTGGAGTTGAGAAACTTTTATGATTATGCTACTGGTATTAGGACTACAAAGGGAATTGGGTCACTGGCTAAGCAAAAGGAAGGAGGTCCAAATTAGTTGCTTCCAAATGACCAAGAAGTAGAAGAATGGAATCTACACTGAGAGAAAAACCCTTGAATGCAAGAATCTAAAGCCAGAGATTAAGTACAAAGCAAAGGCACTACTCTAGAAATACAACAATGTGTTTTCCTGGAAACACAAAAATATGAAAGGAGTAGATCCAAAGGTGTGCCAACATTGAATACCACTAAAACCAGATGCCAAGCTAGTAAGGCTACAAAGATACAGGATGAAGCCCAACTATGCCAAGAAAAGTCAAGGAGGAGATAGACAATATTCTCAAGGCAAGGTTCATAAAAGAGGTGGCAAGTGGTGACTGGCTACTATTAACAATAGTGTTAGTTCCCAAGACGAATAGAAAGTTGAGGGTATGTGTGGATTACACAAAGTTAAATGCTCAAATCATCAAAGACCCTTTTCCACTACCCTTTATAGGCGTGTTAGTGGATGAGATTGCAGGACACAAAATGTACATCTTTATGGATGGATATAGTGGGTACAATCAACTTAAGATTGCACCAAAATATTAGGCTAAAACAACATTCATCATTGGTTGGGGAGATTTCACGTGCCTAGTCATGCCATTTGGACTATGTAATGCTCCAACAACCTTTCGAAGATGTATGATGGAGATATTCAATGAGTTTCTACACACGTTTTTTGCCATATTTGTAGATGCTTTCACCATATTCTCCGCAAAGGAAATGCAATTGCTATTCTTGAAGGTGGTTTTTAAGAGGTGCAAGGACAAAATAATATTCCTAAACTCTTTCAAATCAGTGTTCATGGTACGGAAAGGATATCTTCTGGGACACATTGTCTCTAGAAATGAAATTGAGATGGCCACTCATAAAGTTAAGTGTGCTCAACAAGCTAGAGTGCCAACAATAGTGTCTGAACTGAGCTCTTTTCTAGGGTATATCAACTTCTATAGAAGATTTATTCCTATGTTTGCAGAAGCCAAAGCACTTTCCATATATAAGTTAACCAAGAAAGGGAATAAGTTCATTTGGACCTAGAAATGTGACCAAAGTTTCTATTCCTTGAAGGATGCGATCGTTAGGAAGCCAATTGTTTGTCAACTAGAATGGGATGTATTCTTTCATGTGCATATTGATGTATCGGGAATGGCGATGGGGCAATACTTTCCTAGTCTAATGGAAATATAGACAACCTAGTCTACTTTGCCAGTCTCCAATTCAATTTAGCTGAACAAGGGTATTCCACCACTAAAATGGAACCATTGGGAAGGGTGTTCAATGCCATAAAGTTTAGACATTATTTGTTGGGAAAGCTATTTCACTTCTATGTGGATCATCATGCACTTCTGTTCTTAATCAAAAAAGTGATTATTCAAGGGTGTCTCCTAGAGGTATTTCATATTGTTTGTTAGTGTGTACAAGAATGTATTCTAGTAGCTCATCTTTCAAACATCATGCAATCCTTGTCGGGTCAACTCATCAAATCAAGCACAATGGCTAACACAAACAGGTGTTTCTTGTCCATTCTCATCGTTGGTTGTCTTTTCTAACATTCATGTTTGTCTGCCTTAATCATGATTGGTAGAAAAGTATTTCACACATTTGCTTAGTATTAGACATTGGATTCAATATAATTTTATGTCATAGTCCCTTATCTAAGTTTATTACCCAAAATTTTTGGCTAAGCTAGTTTGACCAAGGTAGAGCGTTAGAGATCTTTTATTAATATTGTAGGAGATGCCTTCCTAATTCTCAGCGGTTACTTTAGGCTCTTAATCCAATATTATCACACATTGTGTAGTGTTTCAATGCTTTCTAGTGGGCTTAATCCTTCTTTATCTTTAGCTTCAATATTATAATGGAAGTTTGACTATTGTGATGAGCCTGGGGAAGGTGACAGTGTCAAAATGATCCCCCAAAATCACACAATTGAAATTCAATGAAAGGAAAAGTCACTTTGAAAAAACAATTCACACAAAAAAAAGATTTCAAAAAGAGCCCAAAAGATCAATCAAGGCTCTACGTGGCAACAAAGTCTATAAAATAAACACTTTGGGGGGTCAACAAAGGGAACAATTCAAAAAATGATTTCATGTGTGATTTCCTTTATCGTATCTTAACTTGAGGACTTCTAGGTATAGCCTTTAGTTATCCCTAGGATATGAAACACTATGCTTGTGATTAAATAGTTTAATTGACTAGGAAGAATTAAGAAGCTTGCCCATGGTATTAATAATTGACCTTTAGTGCCTATTGATAGACTTTTTGATTTTTTGACCTTCACAACTACTCATGAATTCAATTATATTGCATTTTAATGTTTATGACTTAACAAATTGTTTAATATTTTGTTACCAATCATTCATTGTGCTTATTCATTGCATATGACTTTTAATTATCCATGTTCTTATGAGAATGCAATTACTGTACTATTTCTTGTTGATTTTCCAGTGTTCGAGTAAAGATCAAGATTGCACTCTAGCTTAGGACAAGTGCAACTTCTTGTAGTGTTAAACTTCTTGATTGTGGGCATGTCCATGGGCCACTACTCCTTTAAAAAAAACAAAGTAGTAGGAATCAAGAAGAATTAGATTTGTCCAATTTTTTAAATAGATTCCAAGATGTATTTAACGATGACATCCTTATGGAGTTACCTACAAAATGAGGGAATGATGATCATATGATAGATCTTCTACCCAAGAGCTCACTGCCTAATAAACCTCCTTATAGAGTTTCTCAACCTCACAAGAGGATATTATGAGGTAGGTACATGAGCTGGTATACAAGGGGATGGTAAGGCCTAGCTCCTCTCCCTTTTGTTCTTGAGTTCTTTTAGTGCAAAAGAAAGATAGTACATACCGCATGTGTGTGGACTATCTAGCACTAAATTGTATCACTATCAAAAACAAATTTCCCGTACCACGGGTAGAAGATCTGTTTGATAAGCGACAAGGTTCGACCTTCTTCAAGAGGATTCTTAAAAGTGGCTATCATCAAATAAGGATAGTGAATGAAGATATCATAAAGACCGCGTTCCGTACAATTTTTGGTCTTTATGAATATCTTGTCATGATTTTGGTTTGACGAATGCTCTAGCCATGTTCAATCATGGAGAAATTTGTAGGCCCCATCGCAAGTTTCCTGGAGTTTCTTTGATGATATCATCATCTACTCCAAGTCCTTGGAGGAACATAAGCAATATCTCCATGTAATTTTTCAAGCTTTGAGGGAGAACAAGCTTTTATCAATTAGAAGAAGAGTGAATTTTTCCTCCAAGAGATTCAATATTTAGGTCATATTATCTCTCAAGATGGTATTCATATGGATCCATCAAAGTTGGAGGTAATAAAAGCATGGCCTATCCAAGGAATCTACATGAGCTACGAAGATTTTTTGGTATGTGTGCGTACTACAGATGCTTCATAGCAAAATTCTCTCAAATAGCAGGACCATTACATGACAACCAAGAAGAATGCTAAGTACTCATGGATCGCTAAAGAGAAAAAATATTTTGACAAGCTAAAAGAGAAGCTTACCTCCCAAACAGTGCTTATGCTTTTGGATCTCTCAAATCCATTTGAGGTCCAATGTGATGCTTGTGGTGATTGCTGTTAGTAGCGGCTAACACAGGCTACACCAATTATACACCAAGCTATGGATGTGTTATAATGAACAATATTTCATTTTAATTGTATAGGGCTTGGGCTCATGTAGGAGTTCCAAAGTTGTATGAGTCTAGGCTAGAGAGCTCAACTTTATCCCATAGTTGAAGGGTTTGAGGCCCAAAGCTATAAAAGAGCCCTATGCTTAATGAGTAGTCATTCTTGGGTGAGTTCTTCTCTTTGTAGAGTGGATGGTCATGAGGCTCATGGGCTTTCCATGCCCATGTAGCTCTTAATTTCTAATAATCAATTACACTTTCTTTCTTAGGGGGTTTCTATTCACTAAGCAAAAAAAACGGAGCGAAGAAAAATTCGAGCAAATTGATACAACAACAACAATGGTGAAAGAAAAAGATTATGCCATGCACATTACTTTCACTATCATAAACCTAACACTCAATCGACCAAAAATGATATTTTAGAACTATTATGAAAATTGAATGTAATATCTTCATACTTGAAACATATACAATTTGATTTCATCCTCTCAAAAATAGCTGACAATTTTTTTGACAAGCTCCAGTTTAATTTACTAATTACCAAAAGTTCAAGTCAAGACTTCTCGTCTCGCTTAAGTTCTTCTAAGATGCTTCTTAATTCTCCAAGCCCTTCTAATTGCAAATTTAAGGATAAATAAATCTTGAAGAGGTGCCTTGCAGGGACCTCCAAAAGGCTGCGTTTATCTGATCATTTTGCTTTTGGGACCACTTTCTTGGAGGACAACTTCTTGCTTAACGAGTCTCTTATGAGATTAGTAGACAAAAATGATACGACCCAGAGCCAAATGAAAGTTCTTCTGCACAGGAAAGGCCCATGTTTTAGGTACATTTGTCTGTACTTCGATGTAGAGATAAAGTCATGACACAACAATTTCTTCAAAGCTTCTATAATGTGAGTGCTCTCAGTGTTAAAAACACCAAGGTCTTGGCACAACTAGAGAATCATCTAAGCCCAGGATATCTAGGCCAAGATTGAAATAATCTTTTAGTCCTAGCTCATAGACTGGTGATTTATAGCTTCCAAATCTTGCCAGATCTTTTGCAGCAACATGCAAACAAGAGCAACCATCACAGGAACAAAGGTACAGTAGAATTATTTCTTCTACATGCTGACGTCTTTAGCTACAATCCAATGTCCCTCCAATATGTTGGAGTACTATCGTCTGTGACTTAGGATAAATATCGGAATGTAAGCAAACGTCATCAGCACTATGGGGTATACAATATTAGAATGAATCGAGTGTGTAGGTTCAAACCCTGACTCGTGCTGAACAAAGTTCATGCTCATTCGTAGCCCGCTCTGGTTCGGATTTCAAGCTGTGTTGAACAAAGTTCGTACTCATTTGTAGCCTGTGTTCAAACACTGCTGGTGGAACCTGACCGGTTAATATGCTAAGTAGGTTGTCCCCACGGCTACATGATAGGCTCTCAAGGATCCCACATCCTTGAGAGTCTGATAATTAGCGTAAGTCTGATTGTGTGAGCGTGATTCTATGGACATGAAGTAGCAAATGGGCACAACAAATGGGTAAAACACAACAATTGTAGGTGCAAATGATAGGAGTACCAATTTGAAATAAAATAAAAATAAAAACATTAATTTTAGAAGGAAAAGGCAAGGCATAGTTTTGTCCTCTCTCCACCCACACACGTGGATGAAGACTATTGTGGAAGCGAATGCCTTATCTCTCCCTCCAAACAGCTAGGCGGGGCCAAGCAAGGCCTATCTCTTCTTTCTCTCTCTCACTCAAAGTGTAGCAAGGAAACTCTCTCTCTCTTTCTCTCTCTCTATCTCTCTCTTTCTTTTTGCATGCCACATTTGTTTGTGTTATGGGCATGCGTCGAAGGAAGAAATCACCTATGCATTCACCTTCATCATCAGGGGATCTTGGAGAACGCGTCCTACTTGGCCGTAGCTTGCACGGGCTAGTGTAGCCAATTGCAATGCAAGGAAAAACAGTAGCTAGGGGCCGATCAAAATGCAGCAAGCCTGCGAGGCACAATCTTTGTGGAGAAGGGAATGTTTTGGGAGCAGAAGCAAACTTGCAAGGGTGAGGTGATGCAAGTAAGAGGAGGTGAGGGAGAGGTGATGACTGCAGGGAATCTTTGAGTAGCATGTTCCAAATAATTCATTTTATTTTACAACAAAAAACAAACCATTCACAAGATCCTGGAATCGAACCAAGTTGGCAAGTTCAACTCATTTTCGCAAATGCTATTTTTTTTAAACGATCCTACCCACACTGGTTTGCGACTGCAACCAGTCCGCCCCGGTGCGGAATGGTTGCAGCAGTCGACCAAGGAGCAGCTTGAGAGTGTTATGTCAGAGTCAAATGAACTGAGATTGAGGATTTGAAGGCGAACCATCGTGATTGAAGGTACTCGATTGCAGTCAAACAATCCCCTGCATCGTTCTCTCTCTCTCTCTCTCTCTCTCTCTCTCTCTCTCTCTCTCTCTCTCTTTGCATGCCAAATTTGTCTGTGTTATGGGAATGCGTCAAAGGAAGCAATCACCTATGCCTTCACCTTCACCGTCAGGGGATCTTGGAGAACACGTCCTACTTGGCCGTAGCTTGCACGGGCTAGTGTAGCCAATTGTAATGCAAGAAAAAGCAGTAGCTAGGGGCCGATCAAAATGCAGCAAGCCTACGAGGTAACGCCTTTGTGGAGAAGGGGATGTTTTAGGAGCGAATCGGAGGTAGAAAACCTAGAAGGGTGAGGAGGCAAAAGCAAGAGGAGGTGAGGGAGAGGCGATGACTGCAATGCATTTTATTTTACAACAAAAAACAAACTATTCACAAAAGCCTGGAATCAAACCAAGTTGAACTCATTTTCTCAAATGTTTTTTTTTTTAAATGACCCTATCCGCACTAGTTTGCTACTGCAACCAATCCGCACCGATGCGGAATGGTTGCAGCAGCAGACTAGGGAGCAACACTGAGATTGAGGTTTTGAGGGCGAACCACCATGATTGAAGGTACTCAATTGCAATCACAATCCCCTGCATTGTTCTCTCTCTCTCTCTCTCTCTCTCTCTCTCTCTCTCTCTCTCTCTCTCTCTCTCTCTCTCTCTCTCTGTGAGAGAGAGAGAGAGAGAGAGGTGCCATGTAGGAGGATGTTGAAAATGCCAAGGTTGAGGTGGATAGGAAAACTAATGGATGTTCGTGTTGCATGCACAGTTAACACAGCGCTCATGCAGACTCAAATGGCGTAGATGACTAATAACTCCATAACCTCACAAAAATTGTTATGAAAAATTCCAAGTAGATGTTAAACCCTTCCTAGTTGTAGAATCTGAACATATGTAGAGGATTGAGCATAGTGAGAGGGGGATGCCTAGGTGGCTCATCTCTGAATAAATGTGTGTGAAATTATGATATAAGGAGGATCCAATGATTTAAAATTAATGAACTGGAAGAATTGAACAAGACACCAGCGGTTTAGCACCATTCGTTTACCGGGAAAGCCTGAAGGAGACGATCAGTCCATATAGACTAAGAATATTGGGTCAGGCGGGGGGGGGGGGGGGAACAAGGAGGGATTGCACAAAGGCAAGGGGTCATGGCACCGTGCATCAAGCAGGTGATAATCTTTCGTTATGCAAGAAGACATGCAAGTTTTTTCATTTTCATGGCTACACTTTTGTAGCAACTCATATGATTGACTGAGTTGTTATATGAAATGTTGAGTTATGAATACCCCAAACCCCCAATTCCACCCCCAATTTCACTAATTTCATGCTAACCCTTGCTAATTTGCTTCTTTCCATGCTAATTTTACTAATTTCATGCTAATTTCTACTAATTTTGACTAACTTTGCTAACCTAACCACTAACATTTGAAGTGTAACGTATGTGAAATCCCCTTGCAAGAGGTGGAATCATCACTCTAATCAAGCTAATTGTGCTAATTTATGCCTAATTTGATGATTTGAGTGTGTGATTTTTTGACCTATAAATAGTCAATTTTGGAGCCGAATTGATGGTCCACATACTTGTGTGTTCAATGATGCGACTTTGCGTGGAGCAAAGGAATATCTTAGAGTGTAATTATGATGTAATTGCACTCACTTGTTATGTCAATTTTTGATTGATCAAAAATTGCACTCACTTGTTATGTCAATTTTTGATTGATCAATGTGATTCAATTTGCTAATCGTTTGCTAAAATTAGGTGTGTAACACAAATTGACCTACACTTTGCACCAAATTTGATACACTTGGAATGAAATTGATTGTCAAGTTGTGACTAATGAACTTTGTGTGTATCCAAATAATGATTAATTCTCATCAAGAATTCATGTGTGTGCATAAAAATCATTGTTTGTGTGCACACATCAAAGAGAAAAAAAACTGTCAAAATTTTCAAGTGTGTGCACACCTAATCTTGAATGTGTGCATACATAAAAATTGATGGAATTGATGATATATGAGTATGCAATCATGTAAATGATGTGTATGTTAGGCTAATTCAATCATTGGATGAGCCTAATTGCCAAAAAAATGGACAAAAATTGAGTGTGTGTGCCCATCCATGACCACTTGTTTTATTTGATTGATGGTCAATTGGGACACCTAAATGGTTTTTGATTGTGAAATGATCATAAAAAGTGTGTGCAATGATTAGGTATAAGCCTAAATTCAACGCCAAATGAGCCAAATATGATCTTTTGTGCTTAATTTTTGAGTGTGTGCATTGCTTGATTGGATAAAAATAGTGCTAAATTTTAGAAATTAAGCATGCATGCATTCACTTAGGCTTGATTGAGTTTTCAATTTGTGCATTCCAATGTGGAATTGATGTAATTTTTGCATAAAATTTTGGCCTAAGTTCGGGTGTCTGTGCCTACTCAATCGCATTCGGTGTTCAAATTGGGATGAATAATTGGGAGCAATTATCAATGATGATTGAAAGGCCTAAAAGATTGGTGTGTATGATCAAATGACTTGGTATGATTCAATTGTATACAATTGAGGATGATTTTATTACCATTGATGTGTATGCCAATTGGATTTGGTAAAAATTTGAATGATTTATTTCTAGTGTCATAATCACAAGGGTATAGCAATCCAATCTTAATTGACAAGCCTAATTAGGTTTGACGGTTTTGCGGATGAAAATGAGCAAAGTTTGTTGCAATGATATTGAAAGGGTAAATTTTGAGGGAAGAAACTGGTCACCTATGCACGAATTCCAAGCCATTTCAATGTGTGTGCTCGGTTCATCAAATCTTGAAGGATTGTGCATTGATTTTTCTTTTTTTTAAAGAATGACCTATAAATTTGCTTTGAAAGAGCATCATGTGCATAACCAAGGCAATTTTTTTCCTTGGGTTTTTTTCCTCTGGCAAATTTGGGTATGCAAGACCCTAGATTTAGGTTTTTGTTAATGTTTTTTGTGTGCTTTTGGATTTCAAATAAATGGCTTTTTGTAGCTTGTGTTTACACTTAGCTTCAAAAAGCTTGGATTGTAATAAAAGATCAAGAGACTTTTCTACACAAAGGGTATGCTTGCTCAAGGATGCTCAAAAGAGCACGAATAGGTGAAATCCTTCCATGTTTTTTCTCTTTTGTTCATCTCTTCATTCTCTTGCTTGGCTTAAGTGAAATTTTGCTTCTAAGCTATGGTTTTTTCATGTTCGAAATCTATGCATACTAAAGTTTCAACACTTTGCTTTGTGAAAATTAACTCATCAAAAAATTAGGTTTTATGTGTGCTAATCATAGGTAATTGGCCTTTGACCTTAGGTTAATGTAGGTTCATTTCTCATTAGTCCTAGACTCTTAGTGATAGTCTTAATACTCCATTCATTTTTGTCATGACCTAGGGCTATGATTAGGCTTTAGGCCTTTTGTCCAATTTCCATTAGCATCTCATGTTGGAAGAAATAAAAATGTGCTAAAAATTGGATCATTGAAGCAAAAAATGCTACTAGACACATGAGAATCAAAATCTCTATGTTATGTTGTGTCTATGTGAGGCCTACCGCCTTATTGGCACTTGCCAAGCGAGGAGAGTCACCTTGGCTCACTTGGTCAAGGCCCTAAACTGATTCCTTGGGCTGATAGGGGTTAGCCGTTGCCTTGGTATGCTAGTAGGCTTTTGGAACACCTTCTTGAGGGTTCAAGGAGCCAAGAGCTGCACCTAAACTTGCCTTGGGGTGGTAGCCTTGTATTGTTCTTTACTTTTTCTATGAATAACAAAAACAAAACATCCATGAGCTTCAAAAATCTTTGACAATGTACTAATAGATTAGGAGCTTTTTTATAGCCCGTAGACATGATAGACTTGAATGATTTATTAAGATTTTTCACATAGTTTTTAGGCTAGTAGGTTTATGAACTTGCATTAGCCTAGGGTCATAATTGATTGCTTGTGCTTCATGCATAAAACTGAAATTTCAAGTGCTTTAATCTTCACAATAGTTTAGGTTTTTTTTCTTTATGTTGTCTAGTGTTTTACTATGATTGACCCATCTTTTAGAATCAAAAAATCACTTTGCATGATTGTTCATTTGTGCTTCATATTTTATTTATTCTTGGTGGCCTTTGATGCTCATTACTTGTTCTTATGTTTTGCAGCTCAACATTTCTTCCATGGAATTGCTTTCTACCATGTCATTGTGTCTTGCTTCACCGGCACACGAGGACGTGTGCCAAATTAGGAAGGGGGGAATGTTAGCAGCCGCTAACACAGGCTACACCAATTATACACCAAGCTGTGGATGTGCTATAGTGCACAATATTTACTTTTCATTGTATAGGGCCTGGGCTCATGTAGGAGTTCCAAAGTTGTATGAGTCTAGGCTAGAGAGCTCAACTTTATCCCATAGTTGAAGGGTTTGAGTCCCAAAGCTATAAAAGATCCCTATGATTAATGAGTAGTCATTCTTGGGTGAGTTCTTCTCTTTGTAGAGTGGATGGTCATGAGGCTCATGGGCTTTCCATGCCCATGTAGCTCTTGATTTCTAATAATCAACTACACTTTCTTTCTTATTAGTCTTCTTTGTTTGATTATGTGGAGTGAGATTGTATTAGTGTGATGGTAGATCTCTTAATCCCTTTTTTTAGTTAATCTATTCTATCCACACCATTGGCCATGGTGTGTGAGGGGTATGCCTTCCTTCTCTTCATATCTCTCTACAAGGTGTGTGGTTAGTGTGTGTGCATACGTAGTCGCATTGAGGGGTTGTGCCGGAATGGACACACAAATGTAGACTAGGTATATTAATTGCATGCTTGTGTAGTTGTGTGATTAAAAGTTGTGAACAGAGTGATTGATATGAGAGGTTAATTTCAACCACATGATTGTGTGCAAGTGATTAGTAAGTAGGAATGTGTTGTTGATTAGAGGAATCCCATTCCATGGCTTCTCTCTATGATGAGTAGAAGGATCCCTTGAATCATCTATGTATATACATCCTAGGCTCATGCTTCCATGCCTTAGCCGGGTTGCCGATCCACGATTTAACAATTTTGTGGGGTTGCGATTAGGTCGTGCTACAATGCAACCCTACATTTGGCACCGTTGTCGGGGATCGATAACCTAAGCTAGTGAGTTTAGGATGTGTAGAATAGAGTAATTTCAGTACTAATTTTGTTGGTTTTTGAGTGTGTGACTCAATTTTTTGTTTGATTTGATGATGTTTGTGTAAGGAATTGATGCTAATATTGAGTTATGAATACCCCAAACCTTGATTATGAGCATACCTTTGCTATAGTTAACTTTGTTATACCTTTGTGTAATAAATTGATGCTAATGTTGAGTTATGAAGGTCCTCTAAAGCTCAAAATCCTAGAACAAATGAGAGCATAAGAGACCTACAAAAACAAACCAGAAGGTCGGAGTCTAAAACAAAACACAAAAAAACAAAAGTACCAGGACCAAACAAGCTGGGAGAAACTCAATGGACCAAGGTAGAGAGAAAGAAGAAGTGTCAAGAGATTAAGATACAAATAAAACTCTATGCACTGTCTTGACCAAAATTGTATCCAATTCACGAGCATATTGGGACCAATAGTTACACGCTATACTATGGGCTTATAGGGTAGCGTACAAAACATCTATTGGAAAAACACCGTACAACATGGTGTTTGGTCTTAATGCTATCTTGCCTATGGAATTCTTGATCCCAACACTAAGAGTGGCTCAACAACTCAAATGGACAGGCCATGAATTTTCTTCAAGAGTCAATGACCTTGATAAACTAGATGATCTTCGCCTGAAGGCCTCGTAGTCTCTATCTATGCTCAAAAAAGAAGACAAGAGGAATGTTTTGATAAGCATGTACACTCGAAAGAGTTTAAAACAGGAGACTATGTCCTGCTTTATACACTAAAACAACATGCTAAAAAACTTAAAAAGTGAGGGATGGGACCTTTGGTGATCATCAATATATCACCAAGTGGGGCCGTCAAGATTGCTACATTGGATGGTGAAAAATTGCCTAATTGGATTAGTGTTTTTTGTCGGCTAAAAAAGTATCATCTACCACTAACCCAGGGCATGCTTCAAAGGAGCACATGGAAAAATAGAAGCTTCTACAACAACAACAACAGCAAGGACCACCACTACGGATCAATGTCATCAAAGTGATCGATTTTAAAGAAGGACATATGGTGGATCCGACAATAAAAGTCAAGCTTGGAGGTAATCAAGTGGAGTCCAATGCAATCCTAGATTCCAGAGCTCAAAGAAATCTTGTTTCCTACAGCCTATACAAGCAATTGACACTTGAGGGAAAGCTTCAAAAAACACAACATGAAATTAACAGTTATTCAGAGCACTCAATCAAGGCACTAGGATGGGCAGTGATACATGTGAAAATTAATTAATATCTCTATCCACATAAGTTTTATGTGGAAGAAGATAATGTAGTACAACATCCATTATTTCTCGATCATCCATGGCAGCATAAGTACAATGTACAGATTGATTGGAGCTCTGATACAGTCTCAATATTCAACATGCACAAGAAAATCAAGTGGTTCCATTTGCGGCAGAACCAAACCACAAACCGGTGGTAATGGACTTTCAAGCTAAGGGGAAAAAACCCTTCCCTACAACAAATCAGTAATGGATTCCAAAGAGCAAAACAAAGGAGATTACTACTACAAAGATGAGCACAACGAATAGTCCAAGAAATCTAACCGGAAATCCCACCAAGCAATAGCCACAAACAACACCTAAGCAAGTCTGGGTTAAGAAGGAAAAGATTACACAATTTAAGCAAACCAAGCTTAAAGGCTACCTCAATAAAGACAAATATCAAACCTTGGAAACAAACTCAACGGTATGATCAAGTATGGGTACCAAAGAAGTTGCTTGCTACACAAGGTAATCAAGTGCACATCTGGATTCCAAAGTGACACAACAAAGAAATTCCTTCAGTAAAAACCCCTCAGGTCCCATCAACACCAAAGCCATCTGCCTAGAGACAAAATGCAAAACAAATTTGGTTAACCAAGCACTCATGGCAAGCTCAAAAAGACCAAACTCAAATTTGGGTACTTAAACAAAGGTCAACACAAACGCCATATGTGGATCTTGGATTCCAACAAGATTGTCAACGAAAGTGGGAACACGAACCAAAAGTACCAAAACAACCATTGTCAATCAAACACCGAGTGGCACAATTAGAACGAGTATTATTTCACCGCTCTCCTCTTGGTACTGACTTAACAAGAAACCTCAACATCACATGCCAATAAGAAAATTGTGTATACCCTCCTCTTACACAACATTAATTTTTACATGCATTGACCGAGTATGCATGTAGGGCCGCATACATGGCTTGCATTAGCACAGTTTGGTAACCTATGCACGACACATACCCTAGGCCAATACACCGTCATCCGAGAGGACTCCAACTAAGAGGGGGGAAGCATTCTCAATGCAAACTTGACAGACTAAGGAAAGTACTAAAAGGGCACTGTTTTTTATGTTTTTGGGTTTCTTGCATTTGATTGCAGAATTTTTTGGTGAACCCAAGTATATATATCCTTATCTAATGTGATTCTACAAAGATATGAGGACAAACGCCAAAAATGAGCCTCTAGGTGTGTGTGTGTGTAAAAATAGCAATTTTTAGGTTTTTTATTATTGAAAAAACAGAGAAACACCAGCCAAAAATATTATGAATGACTATACATAGCGATTAATTATGTTTTTTTTGTATTTTTGGATTAATTTAACTATTTTTATTATTATTTTTTGGAAAAAAAAAAGAAAAATAGGAAAAGCGGGTGAGATGGGTCGAAATGACAAAAGAAAATTACAAGAGTGACAAGCAAGTCAAGGACAACTTATGATGAACTTGGCGTGCAATTATGAAAATGTTGCGGGAAGCCTGATCCGGCCAGTTTTTGGACAAAATGACAAGTTTTCTAGAAACGGAGCAAATGGAGTCCAAAGAAGAAATTTTTAAGCATAAAGTGCATCTCGTGACAGGATAGGAGCACATTCAAATTTCTTGGCAAGTGGCTCGACGACCCTTAATATAAGATATTTTGGGCCCACTTACTACCTCATTTCTATTATTCACATTTAGAGAGAGAGATCTAGAGAGACCTAGAGCGCGCAAACTTTGACAGCTTTGTATAGTGCACCTGGGACACTGATCGGCACCAAACATGATAGGTTGTTAAAGTTACAAGTCCAACACATCTACTTGAATAAGGTGGGAACAAAGGCTTAAGCATGATGCTATGGTAGCATGATGGCATGGTAGCTTAGGATGATGACTTGACATCATTTTGGATGGTCAATAACCCTTGCATCATCAGCTATACACGTTGAAGCATCTACAACAACCACCAAGCAGTTAGGTGGAAAAGTACCTAAAAGGTAGGAGCAGATTCAGGAGGTGCAGCAGGCAGATTTGTAGGGATGAAAATAGCCACCTACAGCTATGATCTCGTGGAGAAATACAAAGAGAAATTGTTCTACTCCATGTGGACTATAATCCTATTAGAGGGTTTATCCGAATTCAACTTCTACCATATTTGGTGAAGGTTCCAAGTTGGCTGCCTGCAGAGTTGCAGACTACACACAGAGGGTAACCTGCCAACTTGGGAGCTACCTATTTGGAGATACAGCCATGATCTCTTCTTGGACTATGAAGGAGATATGTTCCCCACATAATGGTGCATCTACCTACCAAAGGGATCCACGACTTATGCTCAGCATTGAGAGATACATATATATAAAGATGTACCAGTACACTAGTTCAACAGAGAGATACACAGAGTAGAAAGACAGAGAACAGAGAGAGACAGAGAACAAAGAGAGAGAGATAAGAGACCTTGTGAGGCTTAGATAATCTTGTATAGAGTGTTGTTATCTGGGAAAACACACTCATTGTACTTGGGACTTTAACCTCTAGCTTGGGTTTGGGGATCAACCATTCAGTCTCACAGAAGTACCTATACTGTGTACCATTGGTACTTTCTGAGTACCTGTCTAGGTACTTCCAGAGTACCATAACTGTCTGTTTGGTACTATTTACTCTCTGTTATTAGTATTGTTAAGACTGTGTCACATTACCTGTATTGGTAGTTTGCAGTACCTGCATTGGTAGTTTGCAAGTACCAATATTGTATCTCAAGGAAGCTTCATCATCAATAAAGATATTCCTTTCAGTATATCATTGTCTCTCTCATATATTTCAGTTAAACACTTATCATTCTCACACATATCTTAGCACAAAGATCCATCCCTTCACTCCCCTATATTTTTTCACATGGTATTAGAGCAGGTTGTAGTGCCAAGATAGAGTGATCTTGAGTGAGTTTGAGTGAGTGCAAAAATCCCCCTTCATCACACTATTTGTGAGGAGTTTAAGATGGCACCAAGCCTACATAATCTACATTTAGAGGGAGCTGAGAAGCTCAATGGAAACAATTATGCAACTTGGAAGGTGAAGATGGAGTCCCTACTCTTCTTCCAAGATTGTTGGCAGCTGGTTTCCACGGAGAGACCAAGTGAAGAAGAACATGATGAAAAGGAGCTAGAAAAATGGGACAAGAAGGCCATGTTTGCAGTCCATATGCTGAAGTTAAGTGTCAAAGATGACATCCTTAGCCACCTAATGGATGTGAAGACTCCCAAGAAGGCTTGGGACACAATGAAGAGCATCTATGAGTCAAAGAGCACCTCAAGGCAAGTAACATTGAGAGCTGAACTTACCAACACCAAAAGGAATCATGGAGAGGATGCTACAAGCTTCATCAAGAGGCTCAAAGATGTACATCAACAACTAGTAGCTGTTGGAGACAAGATGACAGACAATGAGTTGTCTACAATCATCATCCATGGATTGAGAGAAGGATATGAAGGTCTTTTCCAAGGGCTTATTATCTTGAGGGAGAATCCATCACTTGATGAGATGGAACAAATCCTTAGAGATGAGGATCAAAGGCAAGCAGCCATGAAGATCATACATGAAGGAGGAAAGAATACAAGTAGTACCACCAACAATGACAAAGCACTCTTTTCAACAAGAGGAAGAGGAAGGACAAACCCTCAAAGAGGAAGAGAAAGGCATCAACCCAACAACACTCATGATCAGTATTCTCATGAAGGTAACTCATCCTATCATGGTAGAAGAGGTCATTCATCTAGAGGTAGAGAAAGAGGAAGAGGTAGGAGCACCTACTACTCTATGCAATGTTATAAATGCTCAAAGTATGGGCATATTGCAAGGGATTGCAGAAGCAACCAAGTTGATTGGAAAGGAAAATCAACCAACTATATGGATGGAGACAAAGAAGAAGGAAGTTCACATTGCTTTCATGAAGATACATCATTGCTGTCCTTGGAGGAGATGGAGCTCACACTCATGAAGACCCATGGTGGATTGATAGTGGGGCAAGCTCCCACATGACCTCACATGCTGAGTATTTCTCTAGTTTAGATGATACTCATAATGGCATCATATATACACCAGATAATACTCCTAATAGTATTGCAGGTAAAGGAGATATACCCATTCAATTGGGCACAGGAATGAAGAAGACTCTTGGAAATGTTCTCTTAGTACCATCCCTTACCAAGACTTTCAGTTGGAGCTATGACAGAGAAGGGCCTCAAAGTGGAGTTTGAAGGCCAACAATGCCTCATTAGAGATCCAAAGAATCACTACAAAGTACTTGCCGAAGGGAAAAAGCATGGAAAGCTCTTCAAATTGGAAGGAACACCATCAGCATTTTCAGCCACAGGTGGTGGTGAATCAGCACCTATTTTAGCCACAGAGTTATGGCATAAAATGTATGTGCATTTGAGCTTCAAAACCATGTGTATGCTTAAGAGTCAAGGCATGGTTTTGGGCATTCCAACCTTACAAAGGATTGGGAAAGTATGTGAAGCATGCTGTCTAGGAAAGCAGTCTAGAAGCAAGTTTCCTAGGAGCAAGACTAGGTCACTTGGGATAATTGATTTGATCCATGCAGATGTGTGTGAATCAGCCCACACTTCCTCACTTGGTGGGCACACTTATTATGTGAGTTTCACTGATGACTTTTCTAGATATACTTGGGTTTACTTCATGAAGTTCAAGGCTGAAGTATTTCATATTTTCAAGATCTTTCACATGATGATAGAGAAGATGACAGGTAGAAGAATCAAAGCTCTCAGGTCTGACAATGGAGGAGAATTCTTATCCAAAGATTTTAGCAAATACCTCCTTGAACATGGGATCAAGAGGCAACTAACTTGTAGCTATACTCCTCAACAAAATGGAGTAGCAGAGAGGAAGAATAGGACACTCTTTGAAGCAGCCAGGTGTATGCTCAAAGGACAAAGGACTTAGCAATAGCTATTGGGATGAAGCTATCAACACTTCATGCTATTTGATGAACAGGTCTCATACAGATATCTTAGGGAATCACACCATATGAAGCTCTACATAAGGTCAAGACAAATGTAGATCACCTTAGAGTCTTTGGATGTTTGGCATTTGCTCACATTCCAGATGAGAAGAGGAAGAAGCTAGATGACAATTCAAGGAGATGCATACTTGTTGGATATAGTGATGTAAGCAAAGCTTACAAGCTATATGATCCTATCAAGAAGGAGTCATTCATTTCAAGGGATGTCATATTTGATGAGAGTGCAAGCTTCAAATCAACCACAAAGTCAGAGGATGCAAGCTCTCCATCACCTCTCAAGATGGACATACCATCCAGCATGCAAGAGGAGATTATTGAAGAACTAGAGGAAGAAGATAAGGAGCATCAAGCAGCCCTTAGAAGGTCTTCAAGGACTAGAAGACAACCTCAAAGATTAACATATCACAGAGGTAATGAATCAGATTTTCAGCAATGCAATCTTGCACTTGTTAGCTCCATATTACAGCATGAAGAACCTACCACATACAAGGTAGCTAGTACCAAGAAGGAATGGAACCAAGCTATGGAAAAGGAGATGGATGCTCTCCACAAGAATGAGACATGGGATCTATGTCCATTACCCCCCAATAAGAAATCCATTGGATGCAAGTGACTTTACAAGCTGAAGTTCAACAAGGAAGGGAAGATTGATAGGCACAAAGCAAGATTGGTATCCAAAGGCTTTGCTCAACAATATGGTTTGGACTATGATGAAACCTATGCTCGTGTAGCCAAGATGATCTCTATTAGGTTGTTAATTTCTTTATCTTCTATCTTAAAGTGGATGCTTAAGCAAATGGATGTCAACAATACCTTTCTCAATGGGCTACTTGAGGAGGAAGTCTACATGCAACAACCAGAGGGATATGTTGTTGCAGGGAAAGAGGACAAGGTATGTAAGCTCAAAAAAGTTTATATGGATTGAAGCAAGCTTCAGGAGCTTGGTATGGGAGGATTGATGATCACCTCCAATCTAAAGGATTTCAGAGAAACCATGCTGATCACACTCTTTACTATAAGGTACAAGGCAAGGATATTATTCTTGTTATCATCTATGTGGATGATCTTATCTTGATAGGTAGCAATGAAGCTATGGTGGAGGATGTTCAATCTCAACTCTCCAAGGATTTTGAGATGAAGGACCTTGGATATTTACACTACATCCTTGTTATTGAAGTCTCTAGGCTGAAGAAGGGAGACATCTTTATCTCTCAACAAAAGTACCTCCACTCCATTCTTGATAGATTTGGAATGATCAGCTCAAAGCCCATTTCTACACCTATGGAGTCTAGTCTTAGACTCACTAAGGATGAACATGGTATTCCCTATGATGCTACACTCTATAGACAGCTCATAGGTTATCTTATCTACTTAACTATCACTAGGCCTGATATTTGCTTTGCTGTCCACTCACTTGCTCAATACATGCAAGCCCCAAAGATATCTCATTGGAATGCAGCCAAGAGAGTAATTCGGTACTTGAAAGGTACTCCTTCATTAGGTATTTGTATGGAGGAGACAAGCTGAATCTACATGGTTTTAGTGACTCTGATTATGTAGCAGACTTGGTGGATAGGAAGAGCATTAGTGGCAATGCTTTCTTTCTAGGTGCAGGAGCCATCTCATGGAGCTCCAAGAAACAAAACACCATCAGACTTTCATCAACAGAGGCTGAATATAAAGCTCTTACTATAGCAGCTTGTAAAGATATTTGGTTGCAAAGATGTTTGCAGGAACTTGGTTTCTATGGAAGTGGCCAAGCTACACCTATCATGTGTGACAACACCTCAGCTGAATCTTTAGCAAAGAATCCAGTGCTACATCAAAGGACCAAGCACATTGAAGTCAAAGAGCACTTCATCAGGGAGAAGGTGCAAAGTGGAGACATTGTCTTACACCATTGTAGCACCATGGAGAATGTTGCTGATATCTTTACCAAAGCTCTGGGGAAGGAGATTTTCTTCAAGCATAGATCAGCACTTGGCATGAAGGAGATTCCCTTAAGGGAAGGAATTGAAGAATAAGGGAAGGCTCTTCATGCAAGATCAAGCAATAAGGGAAGGCATCACAACAAAGCCTTCAACAATTTAATGTTTGGTTTGCTTTAGTTGTTTTTGATTTCAGGTTTTACTCTTTTCAAGATGCTTATGGACTTGAGGGAAGGTGTTAAAGTTACAAGTCCAACACATCTACTTGAATAAGGTGGGAAGTAGCATGATGGCATGGTAGCTTAGGATGATGACTTGACATCATTTTGGATGGTCAATAACCCTTGCATCATCAGCTATACACGTTGAAGCATCTACAACAACCACCAAGCAGTTAGGTGGAAAAGTACCTAAAAGGTAGGAGCAAATTCAGGAGGTGCAGCAGGCAGATTTGTAGGGATGAAAATAGCCACCTACAGCTATGATCTTGTGGAGAAATACAAAGAGAAATTGTTCTACTCCATGTGGACTATAATCATATCAGAGGGTTTATCCTAATTCAACTTCTACCATATTTGGTGAAGGTGCCAAGTTGGCTGCCTGCAGAGTTGCAGACTGCACACAGAGGGTAACCTGCCAACTTGGGAGCTACCTATTTGGAGATACAGCCATGATCTCTTCTTGGACTATGAAGGAGATATGTTCCCCACATAATGGTGCATCTACCTATCAAAGGGATCCACGACTTATGCTCAGCATTGAGAGATACAGATATATAAAGATGTACCAGTACACTAGTTCAGCAGAGAGATACACAGAGTAGAAAGACAGAGAACAGAGAGAGAGCTAAGAGACCTTGTGAGGCTTATATCATCTTGTATAGAGTGTTGTTATCTGGGAAAACACACTCATTGTACTTGAGACTTTAACCTCTAGCTTGGGTTTGGGGATCAACCATTTAGTCTCACAGAAGTACCTATACTGTGTACCATTGGTACTTTCCGAGTACCTATCTAGGTACTTCTAGAGTACCATAACTGTCTATTTGGTACTATTTACTCTCTGTTATTAGTACTGTTAAGACTGTGTCAGAGTACCTGTATTGGTAGTCTGCAGTACCTGCATTGGTAGTTTGCAAGTACCAATATTGTATCTCAAGGAAGCTTCATCATCAATAAAGATATTCCTTTCAGTATATCATTATCTCTCTCATATATTTCAGTTAAACACTTGTCATTCTCACACATATCTTAGCACAAATATCCATCCCTTCACTCCCCTATTTTTTCACATAGGTAAGCTCCTCACCATGTTCCCTCCTTGTCGTATGCTTACGTCATCGCAAAAAACCTACAGAAATGACATGGCATCTCAAGGAAGAGACCAAAACAAGACTGTAATGCAACAACTACTAACCTGATATCTACAAGACTTGATAGGGGGTTAACCCTATGCTAGATGACCACGTCTTTGACCTCCTATGATGGAAGAGGCCAATCAAAAAAACCCTAACTTCTTGGAGCCTGCAGAAGACAATCTAGGAAAAAGTTTCCAGAATGCCACCAAATTTCAAGAGTAGTTGCTCCTTGAGGTCATCTACAAGCCCATGGAATTTCCTCCAAGGTCACACTACTATGAGCGGGTCAAAACATCAAGCTAGGCTTTGAACACGCAAAGCGTCATTTGGCTCTCACGGCCAAATGGTGTGTCCGTTTGCCGCACGAAACTTCATGGGCATCATTGACATACGATCCACAACCAAAACATATGGTCAAACATCAAGTAAAATCATCAACGACCATCTCCTCACAAAAAGATGCAATTTGAGCAACAAATTGCCAAAAATGGTATCCATAAGGCCAAAGGCTACACCGAAGCCAGGGAAAGGTGCCCTAAACCACCTACAATCTTGGATGATTGAGCTCAAGAGATTTATCGCGGGAAGTCATCCCCAATTTTAGAAATCCATTTGAGAGACTAAAATGCCAAACAGGGAGTCTCTATGCTAAACATTTGACTTTTTAATTTGAAAACTAGCACTTAGGGCTTAGGGCATTGGCACACATCCTCCCCAATCATCAAAACTCAAATTTTGCATCCTAGACATCATACACGTATGATGTCTGGTTGGCATGTTTACACATGAAAATGCCATTTTTTCCACACCACCCCCTTAACCATGCATTATACAGCTCACCTACCAAGTCTCATGCAATTTGGACCACATCAAGCTACCATTTATCCAAAAACCACCAAGTTGGAGTCTTTGGGAAAAATATGGACTTATCCATAGGAAAAGTGCTCCAAACTCAAAGAAACTTGACACAAGACAAGAACATAGCATATTCAAGCTACCATTTATCCAAAAACCACCAAGTTGGAGTCTTTGGAAAAAATATGGACTTATCCATAAGAAAAGTGCTCCAAACTCAAAGAAACTTGACACAAGGCAAGAACATAGCATATACATCATACCCAAGTGCTCAAATATCCATTTTGCAAGATTATAAATCAGACATGTATGATGCCCAAGACGCCTAGCATCTCAACATGCGGATTTACCTAAGAAGAAATATGAGGGTAAACTGACGCCAGAAGAGAAAGAAAAGGCCGAAGGATGCACCTATGAAGACCTCCTCAAAGCTGGATATTCATATGAGGATGCATCTGAGGTTGTTTGTTGCATCTCTATCCCACCATGGGCTACAAGGGAAAAAGATAAGACTGAAGAAAAGCTGAGGGAACAAGATACACGACCACCAAAAATGCAGTCACCACAACCTGGAGTACCAGGGTTGGTACAACCTTCACGCATGCCACAATGGAGACCTTTGGCCCACCCTTGAATACCTCCTCTAGTAGGTGTTCTACTAAGTATGTGACACCAAGTTCTGCTATTAGGCCCACTCCCCAGACCATAGGCAAAAACCATGGTAGCAGTTGATGAAGAAGATGCGAGAGATTCTCATTTGATAATGGAATGCGAACTCTCACACTAGCAGATGAAAAAAACATGCTCCAAACAAGGGAGGGGAATATGCAAGAAGAATATGACAACCTCATAAGAACTCTCTAGGTAATAGGTCAAAGAGCTGAAGTGGTAGAGCAAGAGCTTGAGGCTCTCACTAAAACACTAAGAGATACTGAGAGTGAAAGAGATATTCTTACACAGTAGATGGCAGAGGTCTCAAGAGAAATAAAGAGCTTGCATGATGAGAAAGACAAGATAGAATACAAACTAGAAGCGGCTAAGGATGAGGTAGTGGGGCTAAAGTACAAATTAGCACTGCAAGAGCTCAGCATCCAAAGACTCAGAGCAACCCCAAGGGCTGCAAGAGCAAGTGATGGAGCTGATAGCCACCCTGTGCAGGCCTTGGAAGCACAAATCATAGCACTCCAAATAGAACCAAAGTTAGAACAACGACAAAGAGTGCACATGGTAGAAGGATTTTTAGCAGTCAAAGAAAGATTGAAAGCTCAACATTGAGAACTCCAGAATGAGAATGATGAGCTAAAGAAGCAACTAGAGATTATGTAGGAGCTACTGGTCAATCAAGCAGAAGAGGGTACAAGAAGAGATGAGCTTACACAACAATAGCAACTAAAGCTCTAGCAAGAAGTAGAGGAAGAAAGGTCACAGGAGATGGAGAAAGGGCCTAGTGATCTAGGCATCAACACACAAAATGAGGCCATGGACATCTCTACGGGTGCAGAAGATTCTTGGGGAGCAGGTACACACGCAAGAACAGAAGGAACAAACCTTAACGATAGAGGAGGAGGCACGCCTCCAAACTCTGCTTCAAGGGCCATAGCAAAAGACCATAAGATAGCCTTGGAGTGGGAAAAGCGGGATCCACTCAATTGGAGTCCAAGGGCTGGCCTCATATGTGCCTAGGGAAGAGTGGATGTAACCATCACTCTTAAAGTACAAAGTCCTTACAATAAAGGCGATGTCAAAGACCCAGAAGCTACAAAGAAGGTTGTGGGCTCCCATCCAAAATGGAGAAAAGGGTGGCCTCTCAGGTACCTCGTATTTCTAAAGTACTTGGTGGAAGTCCCCCAAAAACACAAGGGATGACACTTTGTTTTGTCCAGTACCTTGACTAGGCTCATGGGCAAACCACAACAGGCTTTTGAAGCAGCATCCTACCAATGGGCTATACCATCACCAAAATGATATATGATATGTCAAAGCAGCCATCCCTGGAGGTATTACATATGTTCTATCAAAGATTGCTTTTTTGCCAAGCTACCATATGCATGATTTTGAAGAAGCATTCTACACAGGATTCTTCACTTACAACAACAAGATTTTTGGCCTATTGATAAGCATCGGCAACATAAGATATATGTCATATCTAAAGATGTTGAATCCACCAAGCTTCCATTGAGGAAGAAATCCGCCTGAAGACGAAACGAAGACAAAGACCTGTCATGTCAGCGATGACATGGACCCGGAGAGGGGAGAGTGTTGATGGCTAAACATTGGAAAGCCCATTTTTGTATAATTTAATTTGACAGACTCCATTGTGATTATCTTTTGGGACTCGATCAAGTTTCCAATTTGTAATATATTGTATATGCGGATTAGCCAAACCCATGATAGAAAGTAGGAGGGAATTCTGATAAGTTAGAACCTCCAAGACTATGGTATAGAAGACAATTTTTGTAATCGTAAGGGAAATTTTGGAACGAATCATCTTTTGAGCTCAACTAAGCGTGCCATGAGTTTTGTGTGAGAGAATGAGTGAAGTCTTCTTCTAATCTCTACGCGGACTACGGAAGCTACATTGTGAAGTTGACTACACCATTGTGTTAGCAACAGCGAGAGCTACGCTTCAATGTGTTGGTATACTTGCAATACCCACCTCTCTTAGTTTTTCCACCACAATATATGCTACATAGTTTGTAGGGCCCCCATATGAGGAGAAGCCAATGGTGCACATATATTTGGTGGATTCCAGCCTTGCACGTTGATGAGATCTCTATTTGTGATCGTGGATGGTACAGAGTAAATTCAGGGCTAACTTTGGGACGGAAGCCCCCGAGATTTTTTATTCGCCACATATTCCTTTTTCCAGAATATCTTGGTGGGACAATGGCTGGAAGAAAATCAGAAAATGGTTGTTCGCCGGTGTTCGGTGGCCTGTTGTCCATGGTCTTTGGCCGATGGCCAGATTTCCTTAGCCGGTGGCCGAGTTCTAGGAGGACTTGTCTATTCAAAAGCAGCTACACATGGTGCATGGGAGAGTCCTGTTTGGACTTGGCTATCTAAGGGCAGCTACACATGGATATTTAGAGGATCCCTTACATCTATATAAGGAGGGAATCTCGTGAGTAATTCAGTAGAATGGTGTGCACACTTGACATACACAACACATTCTTGTTGAAGGATTGTTAGTCCCTTGTATTCCTACTTACTCTAGTTGTCTAAGCTCTACCTTGAGAGTGTATGGGTGGATGACGCCATCACTTTGTAATAGTGTGCTAATCTAAAGTTTTTGATTTGCCACTAATCTACTTTGCATCGTATCTCTCTCTACTCTCCTTGCTACTAGATCCTTATTGTATTCCGCATTTCTTACATGGTATCAGAGCACTAGGTGCTCGTAGCTAAGAAAGTACGAGAAGTACTTGTATTAGTTTGCAAAATCAATTATGTCGGAGTCTTCAAGTGTTGTTGCTAGTGCTACTCCGCTTTGCATTTGTCCACCAGCATTCACCAAAGGAAATCTTGACGGCACCAACTACATATTGTGGAAATTCAAAATTTTTGCAATTTTGGATTCATATGAATTGTTGGATACGATGTTGGGGCCAAATGGTGCAGACCCGGAGCCCACTGCAACACATGATCCGGCAAATCCAAGCGTTGTAATTTTCTCGAATGCTACTCTTCTATGTGTCTGGAAAAGAAGGAATGCAGATGCATTATGCGCCATTGTCATGTGTGTAAGTGATTTTTTCCTCACTTTGATTCAGAATACCACTAAAGCACATGAAGCTTGGAACATATTGTCGTGCCAATATGAGACTCACAATCACTCTAGAATTCAAAATCTAGAAAATCAACTTGCAACTGAGAAACTTGCTGATGGAGAGAAGGTGGAGGCCTTTATTAATTGGATTAGCTGTCGTTGATGTGGCTATTTCTCTAAAAGATTTAGCTTGGCACTGAATTTGCATACTTTCAACGAGATATAATGGTCTCATTATGGCACTCAACACTCAGGTTCGCCGAAACCCTCCTATGTTTGAAAAACTGAGTGCAATGTTGCTTGAAGAGAAGCTGCAACTTAGGACCAGGGATGGTGGAGGTGATGTTGCCTTTACAGTCAATGCAAAAGGCAAGGGGACTACGTCAAATTCCTCTAAGAAGAAGCCCAAGAAGAGGAAAATTTTAGGTAGTTGTTTTTCCTGTGACAAGAAGGGTCATGTTGTTAAAGACTGTAGATTGAAAAAAGAAAACAAGAAGAACAGCACCATGAAAGCTTCTTGGAAGGAAAGAGAATCCGCCAACAATACTAAGACATACCTTAAATTATGGGCCATCATAGAAGAGGTATTCTCATCAGCACAAACTCTACTTGTTGATGGTTCTTTGATTCTACATAATGGTGCATCCAGACATATGACTAGTAAGAAAGACTGGTATAGTTCTTGGAAGCCTCTACAGGAACCCATAAGTGTAATTGTTAGGAATAATTCCAAATGTTCAGCCAAAGGGTCTGGGACAATTTATTTTTTAGCAGCTACAGGTGAAACTAAAGATCTCTCTAATGTGTTGTACGTGCCTCAAATCAAGAAGAATTTGCTGTCCATTTATGTGATCACGCATCCGTGATATTGAAGTCCGTTTCAAGAAAAGTGGAGCAAAAATCTTGGATTCTAAGGGCAACACAGTGGGAAAGGGCATAAGATGCAACAACCTCTATGAACTTTCTGCAGTTATGGTCACCACAAAAAAAGGTACAACTCAATTATGGCATGAGAGATTTGGTCACTTAAGCATTGTTGGGCTAAAAGAGATAGAAAAATCTGGGATGGTGGCACACATTCCTCAAATCTCATATATGAATGAAGTTTGTGAAGCTTGCACGATGGGCAAGCAACAAAGAAAATCATTTCCATAAGAGAATAGTAATCAAGCCTAGTTTCCTCTAGTCCGCTTTGGGTGGATCTTTTTATTTTTTTCTATTAGTTGCCGACTTTAGTAAAAAGATGTGGGTATATTTGATTTGGGAGAAGTCTGAAGCTTTTAGAAAGTTTAAAATGTGTCAAAAGCTTGTAGAAAAGGAAACAAGAAACAAAGTGGAGAAGCTTCGTACAGATCAAGGAGGAGAATTCATCTCAAATAAATTCAACAACTACTACAATGATCATGGAATAAAATATCACCTTACTACAGCTAACACACCACAACAAAATGGAGTTGTGGAGCATCGCAGTTGAACGGTGGTAGAAACGGCGAGGTGTATGCTCAAATCCAAGGGTATGCCAGATTCCTTTTGGGCTGAAGCAGTAAGTACAGCAGTGTACATTCACAATCAAAGATACACAAAGGCTTTGAAAGGGAAAACACCTCAAGAAGACTATTGTAGTAAGAAGCCTTTGGTCTTGCATTGCAAAACATTTGGGTGTTTTTGTTATGCACATATTCTTGATTCACAGAGAACAAAGTTAGAAGCCAAAAGAAAGAGGTATGTATTTCTCGGATACAGTGAAGACTCTAAGGCTTATATACTCTATGACCTAGAGGCAAAGAAAATACTCAATAGTCGAGATGTGTGGTATTTGAAGAAGGGCCACATAATGTGGAGAAACAAGGTTCATCCACTTTCTCATGAAATGAAGAAATAACTCACCATGTGCCAAACCAAAGTCAGGTAAAAAATCAAGAGGAGGAGTTGTCTGATGATGACAACTCAAATAAACCTAACCAACTTGTTGTAGCATCACAAGAAAAGCCACTACCAAAGTGGTCTCAACAGCTTTCTGACACTCAAAACCCTCAAGTTCACAATCCTCATGAAGAGGAGTGGGGTTTGCGATGGTCAAAGAGAATAGAGGAGCAAAGGAGAGCATTTGAACACATCGTCAACATGGATATCATGACAAAAATTATGGGCTTTGTGAAGGATCTAGCCTCCATCAATGAGGCCATGGCTGATCCAAAGTGGAAGGAAGTGATGCAGTTTGAGTACGATAGTATCACAACAAAGAATGACACTTGTGAAATAGTGGATTGGCCTCCAAAGAAGAAATTCATCAGCACAAAATGGGTGTACAAGCTCAAGCATAAATTTGATGGCTCTTTGCAAAAGTAAAAAGTCAATTAGTAGCACAAGGATTCTCTCAAGTCTAAGGGTTTGATGTTAGTGACACCTTTGCTCCCATAGCTCAAATGAAAACTATTTGTCTTGTGCTTGCTCTTGCTACTATCTATTTATGGGTTTTTTACCAAATGGATGTTGCATCTGCATTTTTGAATGGACTTCTCAAGGAGGAGGTGTATATTGAGCAACCACCAAGGTTTGAGACACCTCATTCAAAACAGAAGGTTTGTAGATTGAAGAAGGCTTTATATGGCCTGAAATAGTCTCCAAGAGCATGGTATGTCAAAATTGATAAGTTTCTAAAAAACCTTGGCTTTAGAAGAAGTCCTTCTAAAGCAAGTTTTATATGTTCTTAGAGAGAATGGAAAACAAATCATTATTATCTTGTATGGCGATGACTTGATAATCAAATGTGACCACAAAGAGCTCATCCAACAAACTCATGAGAGTTTGAGTTTTCGATTTAAAATGAGAGACTTGGTTTTGTTGCATTACTGTTTGGGCATTGAGGTTTGGCAATCATCAAAAGGTATCGTCATTTCTCAACAAAAGTATGCAACAGATATCCTAGAATATTTTGGCATGATGGACTGCAAACCTATGAGCACTCCAATGGAGGTAAATGCAAAAATCTCCATGGAAGACTCTTCTCCCTTAGTCAGCATTAAAAAGTACAGAAACCTTGTGGGAAGCTTAATTTTCCTGTACAACACTAGGCTAGATACTTCTTTTGTAGTAGGTGTTTTAAGTAGGTTTTCCAACCAACCAAGAGAATCTCACTGGAAGGCAGGTATGCAAGTTATTAAGTACATCAAAGGTACTTTGGGCCATGGCATTGGGACAAACACTCTTAGTGGGTATTGTGACTCTGATTGGGCAACGAGATTGCGACTTTAGAAAGTCAATTTCTAGATTTTGTTTCTCACTTGGTTCTGGAGTGTTTGCTTGGATCAAGAAGCAGCCAACCGCTACTCGATCTTCAATGGCAGCAGAGTATAAAGCTGCTTGTTTTGCAACTTGTGAAGCATTTTAGCTAAGGTGAGTCGTGATGGACTTAGGTGTTTCTCTTGATTCAACAACACTTCAATGCGACAACCAGAGTTGCATGACGATTTCCAAGAACCTTGTCTTCCATGCACCCACAAACCATATTGAGGTTTATTATTATTATGTTCGAGAGCTAATTGAGAATGAAATTGTGGAGCTAGAGTATTGTTCTACTAAAGATATTTGTGCAGATATCTTCACCAAAGCTCTAGGGAAAGACCATCTACTTCGACATCTTCATCAACTTGGAGTTGGCACGTGGTCAACATAGAGCATCTTTGGGTATTCATTGAGGGGGGGTGTTTGTATACTTGCAATGTCCACCTCTCTCAGTTTTTCCACCACAATTTATGCTGCATAGTTTGTAAGGACCCCATATGAGGACAAGCCAATGGTGCACATATGTTTGGTGGATTCTAGCTTTGTGCGCTGATGAGATCTCTATTTGTGACCGTGGATGGTATGGAGTAAAATCAGGGCCAACTTTGGGACGGAAGCCCCCGAGACTTTTTATTCGCCGAAATATTCCTTTCATCAGAATATCTTTGGTCGGACGAGGGCTGGAAGACAATTGGAAAATGGTCATCCGGTGGTCGATGGCCGGTTGTCCATGGTCTTTGGCCGGTGGTCTTTGGCTATAAGATCCCCAACTTTTGGAGTCTCTTCTAAAACTAAGAAAAAAAGCTTGCAATATCTATTTTGTCAAATTTTGATTTAATATGCTTGATTGATAGTATTAGAAGGTCTTGAAGTAAAAAGAAAGGTCATTTCCATGTTCCAGTAGGTTAGACGGATGTTTGGTTTAGTTTTGGAAAAATCCGCTATTTTAAGTTTTTTCATGCTTTTAGGTGCTTTTTTGCAAAAAACAAGGTAGGGTCGGATCCTTAATCTATGTGTTCCGAGGAATCTATGGTTCAATTTTTTAAAAATATACTTTTTGACTACTTTTAATGCTATTTTTAGCTTTTCATGGTTTTTAGTGCTATTTAGTGAAAAGCGAGTCCGCTTTCTTATAATTCCAGTGGACAAGGAGAACCTAGTATGGTTCAATTTTAGATTTTTTTTTCTTTTTACGTTATTTTTAGCTTTTTGTGCTTTTCAGCATTTTTGAAAAGCAATGTGCTTTTTAGGATGACGTAAACATAAGAATATTAATTTTAGTCTTCGTCAGATTTAAAAATGATCACCCGGAGCAAAAACGGGATCAAATGAGATTTTTATGGGAATAATCTTTATAAAAAGCGGTACCGTAAATACGTCGGGGCAATACAAAAAAGTCATAATTATGTCAGGACATCACGGTGCGGCATAGTCTAGCTAAGGTTCCATTAGTTGGCCGGATACTGTTCAATTGGCCAATTTTATTGTAAAAATTGGATGGTAAGTGGGAAAGTTGACCACCAAAAGCAAAGGCATGTTTTTAGCAAAGTGCACAAAAAGCTAGAGCTATTCCTGGCCCAAAATCTAGCGCTAGTTTTTGGCTTGGGCATCACTCTAGCCTGCTGCACTGGCCTATAAATTGCCAGTTAGTGGTCAATTTTCAAGGCCGTTTGTTGCGTCTACTACAACAAGGCTATACGTATATATTATGCGGAGTGGTGCAAGCTCTTCATCACCATCTCCATAAGTTCTTCTCTCTCGTATATAGGAAGAAGAAGGATAAGATGAAGGAGGAGAAGGATATTCTCTTTCTACTTGCTTACTATCTCCTTTCTTGTTTCACGGTGTACACGCTCTCCGGAAGCTCTCGTGGTGAATACCTCTACGTAGCTCTCATCACCACTCCCTTGCAAAAAATCAAGAAGCCTTTCACCAGCCCCTAATTGACTCTAAATCACGGTGAGAATCTCTAAACTCCATAGCCATCATCATCATCTCTCTCTCTCTCTCTCTCTCTCTCTCTCTCTCTCTCTCTCTCTCTCTATGTCGTTTTTTTTAGTAGTCACCCTCTTGATGATTGTTTTTTAGCATGTAGTGCATGTATGGATTAACCGAGGACGTATGAAGTTGCCCCATGATTATTTCATCATGTTTAACACGCTAATTTATGCACATGATGCATTTATGATCACGTGTGTGCATACAAAGTGCTTTTTGTTTCACGTTGGAGAGGGGGAATGGGGGAACATGCCCGGCACAAACAAAAGGGACTCTCTATAGCTCAGGGTATTCACAACACCCCTATCCTCTCGGAAAACACCTTCATACACACAACTCACACTAGCAGACCACCGCCTGCTTGATTGCCACTGCTCACGCACTCCACAAAACCACCACACGATGCACACTTGTTGCCATGGCTTGTCTCCACCCTTACACACGCACACATCAACTCAATCTCACCCTCTCACACAACACACCATCGGTCCGGGGGGGCACACACTTCCACACAGCCGGCACCGAGGAGAACCATGAAAGCAGGAGAAAGAGAAGGGGGGAAGGGGAAACTACAGCAAGGCGAGGCAACAACCGCTCGATTGCACTCCACCAAACACCTATACAAACTCACAATGCCATCACCATGGCCATTTACACAAGAAAAATGCAAAGGGCTTGACAGGCACACTCCTCTGTCCAAAAGCTCCACTTTGCAGGCTTCCAATGGCTCCAAAAGGCCAAGAAAGCTAAGAAGAAGCCCCTAATTTGATCATTTTTTGACTTTTATAGGGTGGGGGGTTCAATTTGGGAAATTGCCCTCTAATTGGTCCATGTGGCACCTTTTTTTGGTATCTCTTGAGAAGAGGGCACCGCTTTGCTCCATCTGCTCTCCTCTTCATTCTTTGCATTGGGGGGGGGGGGGGCATTAGTGACTTATACATCGGGTTTGCTTGGAAGATTAAGAACTCTGCAGAACGACAAGTAGCCTTGCAGTGCTTAGAAATGGTACTGTCGGATATGGGGCTTCATGGTGGCAATGTGAAAATCCAGCGGGATGAAAAGAGATCAACTGCTGAGAAGGATGTCCCATGCAAACCATCCATCGGTGGGGTGAAGGCACGGAGGTTTTTATCTAAGCCCCAAGGTACAAGAGATCCAAAGCTAACAAAACATGGAAAAATATATAACACATCTTATGTTAGCAAGGTAGAGTATCAGAGCTGGAAAAAGCTACATATTGCAGTCAAAGACCACGAACCAACTACTCGTAACGCGAAGGCTGAGGTTTGGCAATCAATAGACATCCTATTTTTGATGTGCGACAAAGATGATTGGTCACAAGGTGATATGAACAAGTTCAAGGAAAATCTCAACCTTCTGAAAAAATCATTCAAGACAGCATGGACAGACACCCAGATTACTCACTACATGGTATTATAATGTATTCTTTCTCTCTTATGTGCAAATATGTGACTGTAAAACATTCTAACTAATCTGTTTTCATATCCAGCACATCATCTTCAATCATTTGCCATATTTTATACAGAAGTATGGGAACCCGGCAATATGGAATACCCAAGGGATGGAAAAGTCTCATTACATGGCGAGAAATGCTTATTTCAGGCACACACGACATGGTGGCTCTCGAATCAAGGCTAACAGTTTGAGAGAACTATTTGAATGGTTCTATCGTAGAATCATTCATCGAATGCAGGCAAAAGCAGTCTTGGCAAATTCAGCAACAGCACAAGCCATCAGACATTTACAACAACAAAAAGCTAAAAGATCAATGGCATACAACAACTCCGGAGCTCGTGAAAGTCAACGAAGGTGGAGAGAGACAATGGTGTATGTGAATCACAAGTGGAGAAAGATACTCTGAGTGGATGACATTGTACAAAATTTATGTAATACATGATCTTATACAATTGGTACTTGAAGTGTATCAAGATTTTGCAGGTTCAATTTTGTTTTTTGGCACGTCACCCTTGTAACGAATCATGAGATGTTTGCCATACTCTAAAAGTTCATCTGGGTTTTGTCTACCAAGAGCTAGTGCCATTGCTGTGTAGGTGTAGTAATACGCTGCCCGACCACCTGTATAGCCTGGGCAGTAACCAAAACAATCTCTAGCAAACACTTTGTCCACAAGAATGACTTTATCTGCACTTTTGGGCAGCACCGGTCCACCCAAGAAGCGTGATAGTGTCTTGAATGTGTAAGTTGCTATTGAACCCTCTTGTGACATGGAATTGTGAAAAACTACTATCGGCGACTCGCAGAGCTTTGAAAGGTACTGTGCTAGGGCCGCATCCCTTCCTCGATACTCTCTTGTCCGGCGCCGAAGGAAGTCATCCTTGTTAGCAATCCAAGACTGCACATACAATGTCAGAAATGACACAAACAGAGAGAGAGAGAGAGAGAGAGAGAGAGAGAGAGAGAGAGAGAGAGAGAGAGAGAGAGAGAGAGAGTTACCATGAAGCTCTCATCCTGCAGAAAGAGGTTTTCTTGCCACAGGTCTACAGATGTAGTTGACCCCTGACCTGAATGGTTAAACCAATCCTCCACTTCTTTGTTACTTTTCGATGGTCTTAGGCTTTGTCTTATTGCTTGGAAGGTGGCTTCATCAGGTAGTGTCTCATTGTATTTTTCAGCTTTCTCAAAGCATCTTCGAAGGCATTCCATTGGATTGCTGGATGTTTCCATTGCCTCATCATCACTACTATCCTCTGAAACAAATCCACTCCTCTCCTCTTGGACTCTGGAAATAATAGCTAGGGAGAAGTCCTCCCTTAAATAAAACACACTTTGCACATCATGTAAGAAGATATAGGTCCTGTCTCCAATCCTGAAGTCAGGCACAGCTGGCAACATCATCTGAGCATGCTTCTCAGTGAAGTTACTGACATCCAATGGAAGTTTGATTTCTGTGGTTTTCACAGAGAGCATCTTACTTCTTTGTACTTCAATTGCCTCAACCTCAAGGTCGACTGTGTCTTCAACCTCCTCGACTTCTTGCATATGAGTTGTCTCCTCGCATTCCTCATCTGGTGCTGCATCCTGCTCCTCTAACACCTCATCAGGATTCTGCATGAGGAATCCAAACAGGCTGTTGAGGTAAATCATAAAGCCAAAGGCTTCCTGAATGAGTTTGCATTCTTTTTGGTGCAAAGGGCAGACTGAATGTCGACAAGAGGGTGGTAATTCCCTATACTTCTTCACTCCCTGTCCCTTTCCACCACAGTCATTTAAATGCACAAGACTCATAGTAGGCAGAACAACCCTTCCTACCTGCACCATCACTTCAAACTTATCTCTGTAGGACTGCAAGAAATTACTGTGCTGAGCTAACAGGTCTTCAATGTCAAACTTTGGATTAAACATAGAATGAACTAGATCATACTTGTCCCCAGCACCACAAGATGCTGCAAAATCAAACAGCCTCTCATCAGTTGCAGCTGGGTCTTCCAGAGAAGACACATCCTCCTTTTCTTTACATTTTGTACTTTCTAGCACATCTGCATCATCTGAGAAGTCTATATTTCTCTTTCTTGTATTTTTCTTGAGAAGTACTTTACAGGGCACCACACCCTTGTAGGGTGAGGGATCTTCTTGCCCTGGTGACCTCTCTGATTGATCTTCACCAAGCGACTTTTCCTCAGATATGTCCTGACAAAAGTCAACAGTTCTTTTGGCAGATACATTAAGCAACTGAGCCTGCAAGGTTTGAAATCCTGGCACAAGCTCTGGATCTGGTTTCAGCCTCTTCTGCCTACTGGACCTTAATCCTATTCATCAAGAAACATAACAAGTCAAAACCATGAGGAAACATGACAATTCTGCCAAAACCAATCCATCATGAATAAATATATATAAATATATATATGAATAAATAAATAAATAAATAAATATATATATATAGATATATAGATATATATATTCATATATATATATATCTGTCTCACACCAAAGCACAAACAGAAACACACCTAGTCTCTCTCTCTCTATCTCTCTCTCTCTCTCTCTTTGCATTTGTCTATTGGACTAAAGGCGCGCGAGGAAGGAAAAGTGCCTTTTGCAAACCTCTCCGCGCGCCTTAAGTACAACTTAGAGAGCAATAACAATACTAACGGCGCGCGGAGAGAGTTGCAAAAGGCACTTTCCCTTCCTCGCGCGCCTTTAGTCCAATAGACAAATGCAAAGAGAGAGAGAGAGAGAGAGAGAGAGAGAGAGAGAGAGAGAGAGAGAGAGAGAGAGAGAGAGAGAGAGAGAGAGAGAGAGAGAGAGGCTGTGTCTGTGTCTCTGTCTATGGAACTATGGGTATTGAGGTGTGTGTGTGTTGAACAACACACACACACACACACACACACACACACAATTTGTACCAACTGCTGGAAATACAGAGAGAAAGAGTGAGAGATCACCTTTTTTTGGTGGGGTTTGCAGGAACTCAAAGAGAGGTGTCTCCTCCATTGCTTTTCTCTGTGTCAAGCGGACTCTGTCTTTCTCCCTCCCTCTCTCTCTCTCTCTCTCTCTCTCTCTCTCTGAGAGTAAGGACTCCCTCTTTCTATCTCTCTCTCAATCTTTGTCTCTCCCTCTCCCTATCTCTGTGACAATCTGATCACGCTTTCTCTCTCTCTGTCTCTCTGAGACTCTCTCTCTCTCTCTCTCTCTCTCTCTCTCTCTATCTCTCTCTCTCTGTCTCTCTAAGCTTCTCTCTCTCTCTCTCTCTCTCTCTCTCTCTCTCTCTCTCTCTCTCTCTCTCTCTCTCTCTCTCTTTCTCTGGCTCTCTATCTCTCTCTCTCTGTCTCTTTCTCTGGCTCTCTATCTCTCTCTCTCTCTCTCTCTCTCTCTCTCTCTCTCTCTCTCTCTATTGTTCTCTCTCTTTCTCTCTCTCAAAATCACACTTATAACGGATACACACGGCGGCGCCCCACGTGTCACTATAAATTAAAATATATTTGCATGTTGTCGCACGTGTGGTCATTATTGAGACCGTATACTTTTTGTACGCCATATAAAGCGGTCAAGAGAGAGAAAAAACACACCTCGTGAAAGAGAGTGAGTGAGTGAGAGAGTGAGAGAGAGAGTGTGCAAGAGCATCGCCTGCGTCTCCGACAGCAAGGCCACGCAGCAACATAACAAGAAGGTCTGCTTCTCCCTTTGCCTTTGCCTAAATCTCTCTATCTCTGTTTCTGTCACCCACACACAAACACACAGACACACATCTTTAAAATACAAACACACACACACACACAGACACACACATACACACCCACACACTCACAAACACAGACACACACACACACACACACACACACACACACACACACACACACACACTGACAAACACACACACTTACACACAGACACACATCTTAAAAATACACACACACACACACACACATTCTCTCTCTCTCTCTCTCTCTCTCTCTCTCTCTCTCTCTCTCTCTCTCTCTCTCTCTCTCTCTCTATACCAAAGGCGCGCGTAGAGAGCCATACTGGTAGTGCATGTGGCTATGCGCGCCGTTAGTACTGTCCATTGAGTAGAGAGAGAGAGAGAGTATGGGTATGTTATTTTACCCTATACTAACGGCGCGCGGACGTGCTTGTTGAGGTTAAAAAGGGGTCCGTGCGCGCCTTTAGTAATGTGGATTCTCTCTCTCTCTCTCTCTCTCTCTAGTTATATATGCTAAGCTATAGAAAGGAGAGAGAGAGAGAGAGAGAGAGAGAGAGAGAGAGAGAGATTCATAGAAAGAGAGAAGGGGATTGAGACTCTTCTTTTGGTGTACAGTAAGATGGCTAGAACAAAAGCCACTGCAAGGAAGGCAGGCAAGGGTCCAGGATTAGCATCGAAAGCAAGTGGTAGATCTGCAACCCCAAAGAAAAGACTTGGAAAACCAAATAAAATTCTGAAAGGGCCAAGGATGGAGAAGCTCCAAACCTGCATGGGACTTTTCAGAGAAATCAGAAAGGCACAGAAATGTGTAGATTTATGCATACCAAAGCTGCCCTTCCAGAGGATGGTGAGGTCCATATGTGATGAAGCTACCTGGGGCACCAAAAGGTGGAAGGTGGTGGCATTAATGGCTCTACAGGAAGCAGCTGAGGACTTCCAACTGGAGTACTTCAGTGACATGACCATTGTTGCAGCCCATGCCCACAGGGTTACTATAATGGACAAAGATAGTGAGACATTGAAAAGAATAAGGTGGAGGTATGACAAACTGCTGGTCCCCAATGTCTGCAAGGATAAGAAAATGAGGGAAATTTTGTTATACCCCCCGGAGCTAGTGCCACAGCTCACAGTTGTAGATGTCACACATGATGTGAATACAAGGGCAAGGGCAGAGACTATTGCTCGCCAAACAGAGGAAATGAGGGAAGCAGAGCTTCAGGAGAAAACAAAAGTAGCAGTGGAGTCCCAGAAACAAACAGAGTGCAATGTGACCCTGTCTATAGAGGCAATGAATCAAGAAACTCTACTTTCAATGAAGAATGGTTTGCTTGCAGAGATACCATTTGTAGATGGAACCAGAAAGCTAGCTCTGGAAAAGTTGGACATTGATTTATTGCAGAATCCAGATGCTGAGATTTCAGACACAATTATCTATGCTTGTCTTAAGTAAGTGTTACTATCTTGCTAGCTTTGAAAACTCAGATAATAGGTTTGCTAACTCAGGTAGAGTCTCTGCAGCCTGATCAAAAGTCAACTCCCATTGCACACTCACACAGAGGTGTTTCTCCTTGATCCACAAATGTTTGTAATTATTAGACAAAAGAATAGTCCATCTGGGACCTTTGAGAGCTGGTTTCTCCACTGTGCTATGCTGGAAGTTACTGTGATCATCTTCCCATATGAGAACAACCATCACTGGAGTCTCATATGCCTTGATGTTGACCAACCAGCAGTGTGGGTGTTCAATTCAATAAAAGGAACCCACCCTGAAATTAGGCTGTAAGTGTTTTGTGTCAGAAAGTGTTTATTATAGATATCCATGTAAATTTGAAGCCTCATGTTAACATCTTGACATTGCTTTGTGCAGTTGTATAAAGAGGTTGCTGCTTGCCTATGGCAAGCTATGTGGAAGGTATGAACTGTACAAGGCCCCAATCAAAGAAGTACCTGTCCCAAATCAAACCGATGGGAATTCTTGCGGCTGGAGATGTCTTCTCCATGCAGAATATGTCCTGCAAAGCTACTTTGCATGAAAACCTTTCATGACTAAGGTACCCATTTGGCAATGCATTCAGTTAGTTTTGGTTTAGTCTATAAAAGAATTCTCATCATGTGGTCTTTCAATTTTGCAGAGTGCTTTAAAAAACTACACATATGATTATTTGCAAAGATACCGGGTAAGTTTAATACAACACCTGCTTACTATGTCTAGCCCTAGAGAGCTTGAAGATAGCAGCTTGGATGAGCGCACTATTGATCTTACAAAACATGACGTGCCACCACGACAAACCCCTACATCCGATACAGTGGAATCGCATCAGGCCGAGGGTGTCATATCAGCAGAAGATCAAAGAGTCGAGGATGAGGAAAGGACAAATGAGCATATGGAAGCTGCTAAGGTTCAACCGGAGGAGACAATGAAAGAGCCAAGTCAGCCAGTGGAAGAGCCAAAAGAGCCTATGGCTGAAACCCAAGATGAGGAAAGCAGGCCTATAGATGAGCAAAAGGATATGGATGAGGAAACCAGGCCTAGGGATGAGCAAAATGATATGGATCAGGGAAGGATGTATGAGGCAAGCCGATCAACCTTGAATCAGGCAGAAAGGGCCATGGGGGAGACCCCTGATGAAGATTTGAATGATGACTCTGAAGATAAAGCGGAGGAGAGCCACAACGACATGAACACTACAGAGACCCAGTATGGACCCTTGCTACCTGTAGATACGGTTGTTCCGGTAATGTCTATTCAAGTATGGCAAAATATGTTCAGCTTCTAACTACTTATATGTACTTGTCAACTTTTACAGAGGTTGATTATCTTGGACGTCAATGGATTGCTGCTGATGCGGGTGCCTCTCGGTGACAGAGGACCCTTTGAGGATTTGCAAACGTTTCGGATGGGAACTTGTCGAGTCGTGGTTCGTCCAGGAACCAAGGAATTTATTGAGTTTCTTCTTCCGCGCTTCAGAGTTGGCATATGGTCTTCAATGCAAAGGCAAAACTTATCGCCACTAGTTGCAATAGTTTGCAGTGTATGCCAAGCTCACACGTCAGATTTTGCCTTTTTGTATGATCAAAGAAAATGCGTTACCGTTGAGGGCCACTACCACCCTAAAAAACCAGGATTACCTCTTTTGTACAAACCGTTTAGCCAAATCGGTGTACCCTTTGATGCAACTAATACACTACTAATTGATGATACTCCCGAAAAGGGAGAACTAAATCCGCCGGGAACAACTATCTCACCACCTTCTTTCGAGGGGCATTCCTTCGATTTTTACCTTGAAGACATTCTGATTCCATACTTACAGAAATTGTATCTCAGTCCATTGTTCACGGACGAGTTTGTACTTTCTAATGAATTAAGATGATTCTTCTATCTGTCTTTGTCTTGTCTAACATATACATATATATATATATATATATATATATATATATATATATATATATATATATATATAGAGAGAGAGAGAGAGAGAGAGAGAGAGAGAGAGAGAGAGAGAGAGATTTGACGTGGTAAAGAAATGTATTTCAAGCACACTTTTTCACAGGGCACAATTGAAAAATGAGATCAATAAACTTCATGTCTTGAAAGTCATTTGTATACACTTGGGTTTACAAGAATATCTGTTACATTGACACTACTTCAACCCGACCATCCAACTCTTTGCACAAAATATCTTTTTCTCTTCGCCGCATCACCTTACGGCCAGCTAAGAAAAAGGAAAAATCTGATAGCTCCTTGTCCATTGACTCTTCAATGATGTCATTTCGCAAATGCTGAAGACTGCATAGCTCCCTTATTGTAACCACCAATAGTAGGCCATGCTCTTTATCAATCACTTCCACATCCACAGTAGGATTATCTTCCAAACCTGCAGAAACTTGGTCCATAGGAATGTACTTACCGTTTAGCATTTGTGATCGCATATACCAAAATGAGAGTAACAGTGATTGGCTTGCAATCATGTACTTGACAACTAGAGTATCAAGCGCGACCTCGCACCGTAAACCAATCTCTTCCTTTGCATACCATCCTTTGTCAAGAAGTTTGTCACAGGATGACTGCTGAAATGACTTGCACATGAACATAGTTTTCGTAACTCTGATGTTGTAGCTATGAAACAGCTCTATGAAGAGTGCAACAGGACAAAAGTTTGCAATTCTAACCAGTTTGGTAGGAATAGAGCTACGTAGAGACCTTTGTATATCCTTGTAGAGCTTACTTCGCATTGCCTCCACCATTGTTTCCTCGGGAACTGGCCAGTCCACAGTGTTCCAATCGATCGGTATAGGCAGTTTCACCAACATGCCATTCTTATTCCCTGAGCTGAGTTGGTAAAAGTGGTCATAAAAAAAGATTCCCTCATCAGCCAATCTTTTGCTGCTCCTCTCTGAGTACTGTAGAGAACCAATATGGGCATGTACAACATGGAAGAGGCCTATTATGCACTCCACAGGCTCCCATTGCTCATAAGAAGAGGGATAAACATCTGTAATATATATAAGAAGAGTTAAACTAAGAGTATCAATAAGTACAAATGACAAATCTAATGTAATTGAGTTGTGAAGAGTAGAGACATTACTCATAACAAGCGGGAGAAACATTGCAAAATATATAAGAAACGTTATAATGAGAGTATCAGTAAGTTCACATGTCAAGAGTACTTACAATTGCAACGTGGTTGATGTATATTTGATACATTTCCACCGTTTGCTATCACCTCTGGATGGGTAAACACATGCTGAACAAGAACTTCCTTTACAGATCTTTTGCCGATCTCAACTTTGAAATCCAACACCTTGGCCTTCCATGCTGAGCGGTAAACGTTGATACCACTAGACCTCTTGGGTCTTCTTGGTTGCATGAGGACCCATGAACCTTTGTTTATCCTTTGTCCAACCCATTGGTTGTCTGCACTTATTGAAGCTGGTATTGTAATTGAGGATATGCTACTACTTGGCCTTCTAGGCAAAGTGCCGTTGTTGTTTGTTGGTGTGAGAGACAGTAAACACCTTGAGGCTCTTGGGCAAGAAGACGTGGATGCCATAACTCTCAGAGAAAAGCTTTAGTGGAGGGAGATTCACTTTGAAAGCATTCTAATGGAGGGAAAGTGTTTTAAAATTCCAATATCTTATGCGGGCTTAATGGTCACCCTCCAGTACGTTAATGACCATGAGAGAATATCAGAAGTGGGACCACACGCAAGCACCTAAAACCTCGGTAAAAGGAAGGAAATTACTATGCTACAATCTTAGTTTCGTGAAAGTTTTATGCTATTTTCCTATTTTTTGAGTCTTTCCAGGTACTTTCCTACGTAACGTAGCCTTCATGCTCATTGGACGCGCTCTATTTTTCTCTCTCTTCATATGGCCCTCCAAATGACCTCCAAAATTTCCTAATGGTTGCTACTCCTCTTTACCTTCAAAGATTATCACTTAAGCATCTATAATCGTGGCTCAGATATCATTAATGGCAAGGAATAGAAGATAGGGTTCAATAGAGCCAAGACAACACCAGTTCCTTGACAAAACTCGTTGTGCTTCATGCACCAAATTATGCTTGAAAAACACACCTAGTGTCCCTAGCCTCAGTCCCAAGACCTCACACACCTTCAAAAATGGTGAGAGTTAGAAAGGAATGAGGAAAGATTAAGAGGAAGGAGATGTATCTTATGAGAAAGAAGTATTCTCCTCACATAATCACTCTAATAGCATGGTGTAGCTTAGTAATTAGCATGGTAGAGGAGATGAGCATGCCATTGAAGCTTGGCAATTGGTTGGATTTTCATTCCATAGACAAGAGTTGTTGGTGTAGGCCTATACTTCTCAATGCTTGGAGAAGGAGATGGAGTTCTTGCTTAACACATAAGTTGTGTGTGTGTGTAGCAAAGAGAGTTGGACTAAAAATGCCAATTCTCTCTCTGCTTCATCGACCACTCTTGCTTTTTGCTCTTGCTGGCTTCCCATTGGCTCCTGAAAAGCTTAGCCAATCACAAATTAGAAGCATAATTGATAGCCTTGTGACATGTGTCCCCTTTTTCCCTTTTTTGAGAGCTTTAGGTAATTCAATAATATATTTAAACTCTCATTGGACCTTTTAGTCTTCTAGCCAATAGGAATCAAGCAAGCCATTGGGCTATTGGATGCTCATTGGACCCCTTGGTAGACTATCCAATAGTCTTCTAGGGAGCTTAATTTTTATTGGTTATTTTATCAAGCATTTTAATTGATTAGACTAGTTTTACTCTAGCCTAATTCTGATTGGTCCACGTCTATGGCCATCCAATAGGATTTGAGGGAAGATTGGGGGCAACTAGCCTAGGATCTTGCCATGTGTCCATTCTTCGCTTTGGGGAGAGCTTGGCAGTGTGTGTGTGTGTATTTATCTCATCCTCTATCATTAGGGCTCACCCCCTCCTTCCTAGGGATGTGGGAAGACTTTTTAGTCTTCCCATAACCATCCAACTTTCCCACCTTTGGCCATTGGACTTTTTAGTTAATTTTTGGAGCTTTAGCCTATGGAGATCTTAATGGAGCTCAGCCTTAGGTTTTTTAAGCTCCATTGATACACATTGATCTTTTGATGATTGTCCCCCTTTGGATCCCTATTTTCTCTCCTTTGGATCCTTGCTGAGACCGGTCTGGCAACCTTACCAATATTCTAGCTTTTACTCCCTTGATACTTCCCCATATTAAATGATTATTTTAACATGAGAAAATCATTTGGGAGAATTAGATATTATTTTTTATGACACTTTGACATTGTTATGTTTAGTGATGGGCCTGTCAATGTGAAAACAACGACCAACATTCATTTAGCTCGGTACCTTGAAAGTTGTTCTTTGACTTATTTGGAAAGTCACTAATCCACAATTCTTGCCATGTGAAAGTTTTATACAATGCCTGCAATAGACCCCAATGCCTTGTATATTGTGCACATATACACAGCTCAGTTAAGTGGGACACACCGGATGTGTTTCCAAAAGAATCTGCTTACTTCGATGACTACTTTGGGTACAAGAAGACAATTGTTCACACCGAAATGGGCGTACCTGTAACAAACAGATCCCTTACTCAACAGTGGTATGACACACGCCAACAAGAAATGTTTCAACCAAAGATAAAAAAGGATCATGGGATATATACTCAAGGAATGGGATAGCTATGTTCCATTGGTAAAAGGATGTCACAATGGATATTACCAAGTGTATTATGCCAGAGCCATTGGGATTTATTAGAAACTTTCAAGACACTTTGTAGACTTTTTGGAAACCCAAAAATTTTGTGACATAGAAATTGGATTAATTTATTCATTATTCTTTCTCTCATTTCTCTCTCATCTTATCTTCAACTGTCTAGTCTATTTGACTTAAGAACTTTGAACATATTAGAATATTGTACTAAGTGTGACCTTGGTTGATATGGTGCATTAAGTTACCATGTCTCCTAGAGGAAATGCGGCTGCTGCTAATGCAAATGCGCCAATTTCTCTTCAACACACCATCATTGATAGAGACATTGATGCTATGCTTTGCAAGTCTCAACCTAGAAATTACGAATAAGGAAAAGATGTAGGCAAAGCTCTTGAAGATTGGATTGAGTGCATGAATGAATACTTTGATTTGGCCCATTTGTCTGCAGTAAACAAAGCTATCATTGTTAAAATTCAAACTAGAGAAAACAACCAAGCATTGGTGGAGAGACCATTGCACAAAAAACAATGTTAATCCTAATGCTGCAACTTGGTATTACCTAAAAACCCAACTCAAGAAGAACTATCAGAACAAAATTTATCATTCAGACCGTATCAATGAGTTTCTTGACTATACTCAAGGAACCAGAGATCTAGAATCATACTATCAACATTTCTTAACCCTTGTCAAGTATGCTCCAGTAGGGATGACTCAAGAGGTCAAGGTAGCTTGATTTGTGTCAGGGTTACATAATCCTATGGAGACTAGATTCCAAAGTCTTCCTCTTACCAACTTTACATATGTCCTTGATGCAGGCAAACCCATTGAAATAGAGTTATCTACTACAAAAAAGAGAAAACCAGAACCTACTCTTGTTTGTGAAATCAAAAGGCCTCATCTCGAGTAGGAACAAAGGTCTGGAAATCCACAGCAAAGAAGAGAGAACTTATTATGTATGAAGGCCAGATAGGATCATTTGTGCTACACTTGTCTTGATCCTAGTCATCAATCCAAGGATTGTCCATTAGGATTGGTGGACAATTATGAACATAGAAACTTCAATCCAAATTGAATTTTCAAAAATTTTAGACCCAAACCATCGGCAATTTAGAGGAACTTCAATCAGCAAAACCCTAACCAAAACTAGAGACAACCTCAAAACCAAGGAATTTTAGACCAAGAAATCCACCTTTCGTTTGGAATGGACCGTCTGTCAACAATAACAACAATGGGAATGTTAACCATCAACCTTGTCTAGAAGGAGGAGAAATCAAAAACCTGAAGGAAGACCTCAAGTTTATAGAGCCCAAGGGGCTAGAGGTGAAGGAAATCATGCCAATGTGTATGTTCATGATACAATTGAACATCAGGGAGTGAATGAACAATTTCTAGTAATTTAAACCCTAGCAGAGTATCAAGGTAACTATTTTTCCTTATTGATTGATTGAGGGAGTAGACATTCTTGCATATCTCCTAGGTGCATCAGAAATCTCATTTTGTCTGAACACCCTGATACAAACCTTGCAATGAAATTAGCTATGGGTAGGTCAGAATACTTTTGTAAATTTTAGAGTCTTATCCATAGGGATTTATGATGGAATCCTAGGAATGGATTGACTTAAGGCCAATGATACTCATATGAATTGTACGCTTCATTAACTCTAAAAAATGACCAAAACTCTAGGGTTACAATTATTGGGAAATAGGGAAAACCTAAGCTCAGATTAGTGAACTTTACTAAACTTATGAAGAGTCATAGGAAGAATGAAAGGATTTACGTAATAAAGCTTAACCATAAGGAGAAGAAAATAGATTCACCTGAACCTGAATGGATAACACAATCTGATGATGTATTTTTTAAAGAACTTTCATAATTACCACCCAAACGTGATGTTGATCATGCAATAGAGCTTACTCCAGGAGCTCAACTAGTTGCCCGTAGATCTTACAAAATGTTGATAGCTGAATCTGTGGAACTCAAGGAGCAATTAACTCAACTTCTTGAACAAGTCTTCATTCGACCTAGCGTTTCTCCATGGAGTACTCTTGTTCTCTTTAATTAAAAAAAGGATGGTACTCTACATCTTTGTACTAATTGTCGTGGATTGAACCAAGTAACAGTGAAGAATAAGTATGCAATACCAAGGATTGATCAAACGCTTGACTGATTACCTGGAGATTCTATCTTCACAAAAATTGATCTTAAGTCAGGGTATTACCAACAAATCCAAATCAAGGAGAAGGACATACCAAAGATAGTATTTAATACTTGTTTTGGACATTATGAATTTACAGTTATGACTTTTGGACTTACCAATGCTCCAGTAACTTTTAATCGTCTCATGACCGATATGTTTTGAGAACATCTTGATGATTTTGTTCTTGTCTTCTTTGATGATATCCTGGTTTACTCAAGAAACAGAGAAGAACATGAACAACATGTGCGGCGAGTACTTGAACTGCTTCGTCAAAATCAACTTTATGCCAAACGTAGCAAATGCACCTTCTTCACTGACATTTATTGTATCCAAAGATGGTGTTTCTACTGACCCAAGTAAGATCAATATGTTATAGCTTGGCCTACACCAAAATCAGTATCATAACTACCTTTTGTAATCACAGAGAGGATTAATGATCAAGCTTATCGACTCTTGTTACGACCACACATAAATGTACATGATGTTTTTCATGTCAGCTTAATCAAAGTAGATGTTAACCCTAATGGATCACGGACACCCTATCACCTACAACTGACGTTCTAACCTACGACAGACGTTGTATTATTTACTTGTAGAGTTAGGTACCGGGCTTGTCGGTCCAATAGGAAAAGGGTAAGAGTGATCTTCGATGAGAGGTGCACTCTAATTGGATCATTCAAGGGATTAGTTGGCTAAGCATGGGCGTCCAAGTGTGAATGGGGCGAGCTCATATAAAAGTCAACTAAACCTAAAATTCACTCATTCTCTCATTTGTGCAATAGAAGAGTGCTCTTGCTCCATCTCCATCTTCTTCTTCTTCATCTCCTTGTGTGTGTGTATGCGTGAGAGAGAGAGAGAGGGAGTGTGTGTGCGATCGAGCATTGTGACGACGGCACGGCGGCAGCGAAGCGGTTGAGCGCGGCGAAGCGGTGGCTCCTTCTTCTTCGCAGCGAGGAATCCTCCACGAAGCAAGCGTAGAGCGGTGAGTGACACACCATCGCCTTCTTTGAGCTTACTAGTTTAGGCTTGTTGTGTGCTTGGAGCCATTTGTGGCTCGCGCACCGTGTATCGGCAAGTTCCTTGCATTGACACGTGCGACATACACGCACATTTTTGGCGCCGCTACCGGGGAATGGCATACATTAAGCTCAAGTAGCACTCTGTGCTTCTCCGTGGTGCAATTTCTATTATAGGAAAGGTAGGGAAGGAGTGTGTGTGTGTGTTGAGAAGAGGGATTTGGTGTTATACTGTGTGTTTTTTTTTGTTAATGGAGTTTTCAAAGGTACTGTGTTTATTCTCTGTGTATTAAGGTAGTTAGTTTTCTGTGTACAGTAAGTAAGAAGTAGATCTAAGAGAGCTAATAGAGTGTGTTAGTGTGTAACAGTAGGTGTATTAGTTAGAAGTAGGTAGATAGAGTGTGTGTGTGCTCTTGCGCAGGCGGCGGCGACCTTATCCTTAAAAATTAAAAAAATTAAAAAAATAAATAATTTTTTTTATTAAAAAAAAAGGTAGGACCGGGATCAGGAATATCTCCCAGACCCAAGCCCAAGCCCACGCTCAGGCCTAGGCCTCAGTCGCCTTTTTAAAAAAAAATGAATTTTAGCTTCACACGTAGCTAAAAATCGTTTTTTTGAGGCCCAACGGAACTTCAGATGCCCGAAAGTTGTGCTGTAAAGTACACAGTGACCCTCTAAGTGATACGCTCATTTCGAGCTATCACACACTTTAATAAAAAAAAATCAAACATTAAAAAAACATTAAAAAACGTAAAAAACATGAGTGAAAACGGACGCTTAAAAAAGGTAAGCGGTTAACCTTCGAGCTTATTCGCCGATGTTTGTAGGGTGCCAAAGACACATGCATCAGCGCTCTGGTCGTGTGCTAGAGACGGACCAACTAGAGAGAATTTCGACTTACGCGAGTTCTCAATATCCACCTACTTTAGGTTCCGGGCCCTCGGCGGGGACCCAAGGTAGTACAAACCAAGACCCAAACATAGCGGCTAGTGACTCTTCCTCTGACTACAACGTCATGGAGGGTTTCCCAATGCCTAATCTCGATAGCTCGAGCCAAGACATGCATGCCATGGGTCCTCGATCCGGGCCGAGTGTGCTTAGCCGCCTGAAGGAAACCTTTAGTAGAGCCACTCGCTCCGAACATGGAGCTAATGATGTAAATGAGAGGGGTGGGGAAGTAAATTCTCCATTCGTGACAAACGTAGACCCTATACCATTAGAGAATGTGCACGTGAATACTTCATTCACCAGATTTATTTCCCTCCAAGGTCATATTACCCGATGGTAGAAGCCTTGCTGAAGTGCAAGAGGTTTAGCGATATATCGTTGCAGCGAGGGAACAGGAAGTCTAGAGCTTACGCAAGGCGGAGCAACAAAGAGAGTTAAAAGAGAAAGCTCTTATGTCAATATCCTTGCTAAGAGAGCAATCAAGTGCTCCTGATTTAGCAACAGCTAAGGGCCAACCCCTAGAAAGAAACATTGCATCTAGCTCAAAGGACACCCCTAGCACCTCAATCCTAGATGGAGTGTTCTTAAATGAGAACTGGGAATACGAATTACAAACAGAGACTCTGACCAACCTATACACATGTCACACCTATCACGTGGGTTGGTTAGATGTCCTACAATCCACAATGGGTGCTACTAGTGTGGAGGATCAACAACAAAGAGTTTGTGAGGTCATCCATAGGGTTATCGAGTTAGAGAGACAGAACAAGGGGATCAACATGCCTTCAACAGGTCTCATGAGATTCTTGGATACGGCAAAGGCTAAACAACCGACCTTATCGCAAATGGAGACTCCCTCGGTAAGTCTGATGGATCCCCCATATGTTGTTTCTCCAGGGGTCTCAGTGCAATCTGAGCCCACAAGTGATAGCTTCACCTTTCCAAGTCTAGCTCATCTTTCCCTTGATGACACCACGGCTACCATGCCTACCCCAATGATGGGCATGCCGAGAAACACGCCATGGACCTCATTTGTTAGTAAAGCACCAATACATGGTAGCTCAATTCCTGCAATAGTACCTACAAGTGTGTACCAATCGTATACACCCATGGGTCCTCGTACTCATGTAGTCCCTACCCCTCCCATTGTGTCAACAACCTATGCTCCCCAACCACAACACCCAAGTTCTTATTTACATGGGACTATATCGGCTAGCATTAGCATGTCACATCCGACATCTTCTATGCCTAGGGCCACCCATATGAACTACTAGGACCACCACATGGCACAACATCGTACCCAACGTGGAACCCAAGGTCTTCCTATGTGCCAAGCCCGATGCCAATACCTACTCCACATGCTGTCTCTGGAGCACCTCCACCCACGGTGCCTGCTCACTTAGGTGACTTGGCAACATTTTCTCAAGCTATTGGTCGATCTATTGCTGAGAATATGCGTAACACGCCGTATAGAGAGCCTAGAAGTAAGGCAGTACAAATAGCCAAGATCACACAAAAATTTAGTGGAGACAGGGATGTGAGAAAGCATATCGAAGTGTTTGAACAAATATGCGATTCTCTAGGAGAACACAATGACCTACATAAGAGCAATGCTTTAAGACTAACCTTAAGTGGGAAGGCAGGAGATTGGTATAGAAACCTAAGGGTGGAATTACCCTACTCTTAGGAGACTGTTCTTAAAAGAATACATACGAGAGGGAGTACTTTGGGGTGTAGCCTCTCAGCTCCAGAAAGCCCAACGAGAGGAAGGAGAGTCGGCGAGAGACTTTATAAGTCGCTTGAAGCATTTGAATTCTCGTTGTAATCCAAATGAGCGCTTCAACAATAACCAATTGCTTGATAGATTCATTAGGGGATTACAACATGAGAATATCTACAATGGCCTAGTCATTAGAGGTATCACCACCTGGGAAGCAGTCACCACCAATGCGATCCAATTGGAGGATAATTTAATGATTGAAGGAGAAAGACTGTCTGTTGAGCCTAAATCTATTAGCTCGCAAGCATCAGGGCATTAGCCAATGACCCTAAAGCCTATTGCTAAAGATCCAAAGATATCAGAGGTGTCTTTAGTAGATCTCACAAAGGCTATTCAAGAGATTCTTAGAGACAATCGTGATCCGCAAAACAATCATATGTATCCAAGAAGGGAGCAACAATGGTTCTCAGTATGCTATGGAACGCATAGTACCAGTGAATGCCCTACTTTTAGAGTAGAATTCAATGGGAACTGCAATGCATGTGGGAGGTAAGGTCATCAAGCTAAGGATTGCATAGTATTTAAGCGTGCGATGGCCAATAGGCCAACCTTAGCATGGACAGACACACCTCGAGTGCCTGCATTGATGTCGGCCCCACCTCTTGAACAAACATCACAACACATGGTCCCTAGGGCCCAATGTTTTTCAAACAACACCCTTACCACCTCCAGTGCTAGGACCGCAACCACCACACTCGAGAATCACTTCTGTGAGTCAAGTGGGTTGTGAGTCATCTATTTCTTGTTTGGAAGGCTTTGAGGAAGATATAGATCCTAATATCGCCTATGGGATGGATGTGCTTGAAGAAAGTCCACAATATTACATGGAGGACTATTGGGGACAAGTCAAACCTATATATCAAGTAGCTGCTCTTGCGGCAAGAGGCCAAAGTATCAACTACACTGCTAAGAGACCACCTCTTCAATGCTATAAGTGTGGAGGTCCACATCGTGTAGCCGAGTGTACTATTAGGCTACAAAAGAATGCCACACTAATGCAAACCAATCAAGCGAGCACGTCTACAATGCCGATACTCATGTGTAATCAATGTGGCATAGATCATTTGATTGCCCAATGTCCAAATAATCCAAATGCACCGAAGATCACGCCATTAAACTTGATTGAAGTTACCGAGGAGCCATCACCAAGTACACCCGTGGTACCAGTAAACATACTCACACGATCCATGCTCCAAAAACAAAATTATATTCTTGAGGAAAGAGACACGGTATCAATTGCCCAATCTCAAAAAAATAAGAAAGCACGAAGAAAGAGATCACAAAAAGCAGCGAAGTCAGACCCCAGTTCAAAGACCAACATAGGGACTGGTGACGACCCCGTATATATGAACGACGCTGAAGAGGATTCTGATTCAAGAGAAACCATGGAGACCAAAACAACCACTAACATAGAAACCAACAAGGAAGATTTTCATGAGCCATAATGGCCAGGATCCAAAAAGAAGATAGGAACTTACCCAAACCCTACAGAGGAAATTGAGCGAGTCAAGCAATTAAGGAGTTTGGTAGAAGATACCCAAAAGGATCTAGAACCAGCACCTAGGAAGATCCAGATTACAGACACCGTGTTCCCTACGCAACAACAACCTCACCAAGTCCATAGACCCTTGGAAATACCTAGTGTCATCCAAGAAGAAAGTGACTTAAAGTCATGGGAAAGTGGGCGTACTCACTTCTTGATGGAAAGAATGTTTACAGAGGGACTACCTGATCCTATCGAAGAAATGGAGATCCCATCTTTCCCACGTCAAGGGACTCAAGGTCAAAAGCTGCCATTAAACATTGCCAAATTGATGGATTTCATGTCTTCAGAAGTTAGAACCACCATCATGTCCAAACTATATAAAGACCCTGAGCTAGTCTCAGCTCTTCGAGCCTTCCTCAATGGAGAACTAAAGTTTGGGCTATCCCAATTTGCACATATGGATGGAGCTAGGGAGATGCCAATAGAGGAGGAATACATAGATCCACAACCCAACCTAGATGAGAACCTTGTTATAGAAATACATGTTAACAAGTTGGGACAATACTTTGAGGGTGATGAATCCAATGCGACCATACCAATCACTACTAAGGGATTAACTGTGAAGGGAATCCTTGATGGTGGCGCTGGGTTAGCATTGTGACTAAAAATTGCTGGGAAACTATGGGAAGACCTCACCTTGCAACCACAACCATAGTAGTGAAGATGGCCAATGGGTCTATTGTTAAACCTATTGGGATGCTAGAAGATCTCAAGATCAAGTTCTTTGGACATAAAATAAAGATTACCTTTATTGTTATGGATTTCTCCAAACACACTATGGCATCTGAGATGATCTTAGGACGTCCTTTCATGAGGGAAGCAAAAATGGTGCATGAATGGTCTAAAAACCATGTTCCAAGATTCTGTCATTCGAGTGGATCTTGTGACGGGTCGAGCACATCCTCTAGGAAACAGGTTTATAATTGATCATAGATCTGACACCACAGTTCACTCGGCCCCATTGCAGTATTGTTACACGTGTAAAGCGGACACTGATGTTGGGGAAAATTCTCCTTATATGGATGTACTACCTGGGATGACTGAGTCGGACAATGTGGATTGGGTCCACCTAGTAGCAACCATAGATACTTGGGGAAATAGGGGGACGACCTGGGTAACACCTTAAGGGGATGAAATACCACCACTTGTACCCTTAAACATGCTAGAAGCAATGCATATAGCTTCTGATGATCTACAAGATGAAAGTTTGACTGGCATTGAAACCAGTAGCGCCTCACAATACTATAGCCCACATGATTTGGGGTCAGAATCATCAGTTGAAATTGACTCTGAGGACAAAGAATCTGAGTTAAATCTTAGTGCAAATGTGGGGACAAACCATTCAGGGCCCAGTGGTAACCTAGATGATAATCCATCCAAGGGAGCAGAAGACACAAGTAGTGATTCATCTAGTGATCGAGTCTTCACTAGAAATTGACCGTAATCGAGAATTAAACAAGAAGAGTAAGAGATATAAGAGGCGACGATATCGAGCAAATGTGCATGCTAGAATAAATGAAAAGAAATCTACCATAGAATGGCTTAATTATATAGGGGCATGTGATGCTCATCGAAAGTTGGTAGATAACTGGGGTGAATATCTTCAAAGCGTTATGTGGTGTAGTCCACAACCCATTGACATCGCACAACTAGAGGCTACAGAGAAGACAAAGTTGAGCCGTACCGTAAGGAGACGACAAAATCGAGAGTTAGCTCAACAACAAAAGGAATCAAAAGTTAAATCACAGTCCACATAACAACAGGACCCCACAGACTTACACCCTGTACCTGAACATTTCAAATCCTATACCACAGAGGAACGTAAGGTTGTGTATACAAAGGCTCAAAGAAAACCTATTGATGGGAGAAATGGAGTCTATGATGGTCGAGCGATAGTTAAGGAAATAGAGTTAGCAGACCCAAGAGAAGAGTCTAAACCTGTTTTCATTGCCCAAGATCTGTGACCGAGACTGAGGAGTGTGTACTTAAAGAACTTCTCAAGGAATTCAGGGATATATTTGCATGGACTTATCATGATATGAAAGGGTTCCAACTTCCGTGGTGCAACACACAATCCCTATGAATAGCATGTCTAAACTAGTTCAGCAACGACCCTACCCAATGAATCCTAAATATGCAAAAATCGTTCAAGAAGAGATTGAAAATCTTGTGGAATGCGGATTCATATAACCTATTGAGCACTCAGAATGGGTGTCTCCAATAGTGATTGTGCCAAAGAAGAATGGGAAACTCAGAGTGTGCGTGGATCTCAAGAAGGTCAATGCCGCCACTAGGAGGGACCATTACCCCTTGCCATATTCAGAACATGTGCTTGAAAGAGGTGCAAGGAAGGAAGCTTATAGCTTTTTAGATGGGTACTCTGGATAATATCAAATCACAATTGCACTAGAGGACCAAGCTAAAACAGCCTTTATAACCGAATTTGGAGTGTTCGCATTTCGTGTTATGGCTTTTGGCTTAACCAATGCCCTGGCTACCTTTCAAAGATTAATAAACATTGCTTTTAAAGAATATTTGAGGGAGTTTTGTGAAGCTTTCTTAGATGACCTTTGTGTTTATTCCTCTTGGAAAGAACATCTATCATGCTTACAAATAGTGTTTGAGAAGTGTAGATTATATCGCATCTCCTTAAACCCTTTCAAATACCAATTTTGGGTTAAACATGGAGTCATTTTAGGGCATATAGTGTCCAAAAAGGGGATTTCCACAGATGAGAGAAAAATTAAAGCCATTGTTGAATTTCCACCACCTACAAACTATAAAGGAGTTCAAAGGTTCATGGACCATGTTGGTTATTACCGACGGTTTATTTTAAACTTTGCCGAGATAGCTCGTCCTTTGTACAAGCTTCTTATTGAGTTCCAATGGACTACGGAGTGTGACCATGCTTATGAGTCATTGAAAAAGACCTTGACTTGCGCTCCTATTCTACGAGTGCCCGATTGGAATGTAATTTTTCATGTGCATATTGATGCATCAAACTTTGCTAGTGGGTGTGTTCTAGCTCAACGAGGAGAACATAAACTGGACTACCCCATTAGCTTTGCAAGTCGTCAGTTGAATGATGCCAAAAGAAACTACACCATTACAGAGCGAGAAGGTTTAGGTATGATTTATGCAGTGAAGAAATTTTGCTACTACCTTCTGGCCACCAACAAGTTTGTGTTCTATGTTGATCATCAAGCCTTGTTGTATCTAGTAAATAAACCTTGTTCCATGGGAAGAATTACACGATGGTTGTTAATTCTCCTTGAGTTTGATTTTACCATTGTGGTGAGACCTGGTAAAAGACATGTCATGGCTGATCATTTGTCTCGCATACCCAATGGTGAAGCCCCTACTGAAGTCGATGATGAATTGCCTGATACTTCTCTATTCCTAGGTGAAACCATACCTGAATGGAGTGAGAATATTGTGAACTTTCTAGTTAATGGTTTTCCACCCAAAGAGCTTCGTAAGACATAGCTCGAAAACTGTTAAAATAATGTGAACCTTACTCTCTCATTGCGGGAACTCTCTACAGGCTAGGGAAGGATGATATTCTTAGACGTTGTGCCCGTGAGGATGAGTATTTATACATACTGCAAGAAGCCCACATGGGTATAGCCGGAGGACATTTCTCAGGGGAACTAACAGCTAGAAAGGTGTTGCAATCAGGCTATTGGTGGCCAACCTTATTTGAGGATGCATCACTTTTTGCAAAAGGATGTGATGAATGCCAACGTTACAAGATCACACAACATAAGGATAGGATGCCCTTACATCCTGTTAAAGTGACTCAACCATTTGAAAAATGGGGTTTGGACTTTGTAGGCCCAATTAGTCCGACGGCTCGTAGCACTCAATCTCGATATATTATCGTTGCCATTGACTATGTGACAAAGTGGGCGGAAGCCAGGGCGACACGTAAGGCCGATGCAAGGTCAACTGCCAAGTTTCTCTTTGAGAACATTATTACAAGATTTGGTTGTCCCTTTGAGATTGTGAGTGACAATGGTACTCATTTTATAAATGGAGTAATAAAAGAACTCACTACCAACTTTATGATAGCTCACCATAAATCCACACCTTATTATCCACAAGCAAATGGCCAAGCTGAGAGCACCAATAAGACCTTAATCTCTATCTTAACCAAAACGGTGGAAGCTCATCGCACAGATTGGGATTTAAAGCTTGCATCAGCTCTATGGGCTTATCGTACTGCGTATAAAGTTGCCATTAACTGCACACCATTCAAGATGGTGTATGGCCAAGAAGCGGTTATGCCATGGGAGTTTGTCGTTCCTAGTCTTCGAGTAGCTTCTCAAGAAGGTTGGGATGGTAACCCCTTAGTTGAGCGATTATATATCCTTGAAAGTCTAGATGAAGAGAGGCAATTAGCTGTGCAAAATGCGCTTGTGGAGAAAGATATGAGGAAGAAATGGTTTGACCGTCATCTAAAGAACAAATATATCAATGTTGGTGATAAAGTCCTTATGTATGGAGTGCGTAACAAAAAGAAAAAGTTGAAATATGCGGGAAAAGGACCATATAGAGTATGTGATATCACCCCACAAGGAACCATTTGTGTGGAGACTCTTGATGGAGTTGAAACCATTGGATTCCTCAATGGGAGCAAATTTAAAAGATACTATGATCCTTTAAGCCAAGAGGAGTTGCGTGCCATCCATACAAAAGAGGCAGCCAAGACACAAATAAAATTGAAGAAGATACAAGCTCAAGTTGAGGCTAAGGAGCGACAACAACGTATAAGACAAAAACGAGAGGCTAACCTTGGAGTCACACATGCATTCCACGTTGAAATCGACGAGAATTGGTTGGACTCTGACACACCTCTACGATACCCTATTGAGCTAAACAACACCTATGAAAAAGTGCTATATAATGCCTTATTGGACACGGGTGCTAAATATAATCTGCTATCATATGGGGTGTGGTGTCAGTTAGGGAAGCCACCTCTATCTGAGAGTATTATCCAAGTCAAGGGTGTCAACAAGAAAAAAACTGCGGTGTTTGGAATCTGGCACACTTCTGTCAGTTATGAAAATGGGGTTCTAGCTCAAGACTTTTTGGTCATGCCTGTTGGAACTATGGAGGGTAATATAAACCTAGGATGCACGTGCACTATTGATTGGGGGACAGGGGGTGTCACAACACAGAAACCAACTCTTAGACTTGCCACGCAAGCCATAGTCCCTAAGATATTGCCTCTTAAGGAAATAAAACCCAAAACATTGCATGTCCAAGAGGTTGAATGATATGTCCCCATAGCCAAGTCTCTAGAGCTTCAACTGATGTAGCTGAAATAAAGCTTGAGACACAGAAGACCCATCCCAATATAAAAAAGAAAACATATAAGTGGGTCCCTAAAGCTTCTTTAGAAACCATAGCCAATGCTAAAAGACAGCAGCCTGGTAAGAGACGTCCCATTCGCCCCAAGAAATGTAAAGAAATGTTGCGTTGGATTCCTAAAAAATTATTGGAAGCCCAAGGCTACTATGAAGGAAATGATCAAATCTGGGTGTCAAAATGTAAATTGTGCTCTTACTTGTCACCAAGCCCATGTGAGATCAATCCTGTGGCTCCAAAACAAATTGAAGATCGTGGAAAGGAAAAAATCATGGAATGTAACACACATGCTCCAGAGCTAGTTTGGGTACCAAAGAAAGAACGATTTGTTCCACCTAGCTCAGGAACAAGGAAAGCAAATGAAGCTTCTTGCTCTTCATGTAGTTCCTATACGGAAATAGAAGCTTCAACACAACCTCCACCTACCATTGTGCATATCCATACAAGCAAGAAAGAGTTTACACCTCCCATTGTAAGTTCACCAACTACAATGATGTTGCAAATAAAATCATGGGAGAGTACCTTACCACCCTTGCAACTAGATGAAACACATAGAGCGGTCGAAAACTATTGGTTAAAGCCTTCACCTATAACAACTTGGAACAGCTGGTTTCAAAGGGTGACGACATCATTTCAAACGGTATGATCTACCCAAGAAAGGGTGAAGTGTTTGTTGACATCCATCATTCACTTGCTTCCCTCTCAACCTTTCTCCCTTACCTCTTAATCTCCAATCTTAGGGAATGTATATATAAAGCCTTATACTCACAAAAACAAGATAAAAAAGTAAAAGAGCAAGAGCCATAACACAAAATCATAAAAACACATTATGCACAAGCACACGATCCTTGTAATATTTGCACTTTAACCATCATCTATTTGCGTGTACAGATATGGCTAGTACGCTAGAGTCATCCACTCCTGCCTTGGGTGAGAGGTACCCTTGTTACTTTTCACAAATGTTTCACATGGTCTTTCCGGTGCTTGCATGTGAATGGGATTTGGTAAGTACGCTAGCATGTGAGAGGAATTTTGAGGAGTTAGAGTGGCTGATATGTCTCTTGACCACGACTGATCCATACTTAGTAGAGAGAGTTTCTCCCATTGCACAATCCTATCCTTTTGACCAAGATGACTATAGGCTTCTAGTGACCTTCTTAGTAAACATGGGTATCTATGATGAAGAAGAAGATTTACATGACTACACAGATGGCACATATGGTCTCATGGATGATAACTTTGTTAATCTCGACAACGAGGATAGAGGTTTAGCCTTAGGGTTTTCCCCCAATCTCTACAATATCCTATTCCCTTGACTCTCTAGGGGGAGTGCAAATAATTAGGTTAGGGTTCCTTATGTTTTTTGTTGTGTTCAATAAGTGTTGGTACCTTTTCCCATTGATGTGCCTCCTGGAGGTATTCCTTGTGTTTCCTAGTGTGTACAGGAGCCTGTTGCTGTTGTTAGGATTTGGACCTTCATGGAAACTTTATCTCGACTCACTCTTTAAATCAAGCGCGACCATCAACACAAACAGGTGTTTCTTGTCCATTAGCATTGTCCCTTATCTTTTTTGCATCTATGATTGTCTGCTTTGATTGTGATTGGTAGCATAATATCCAGCACGTTTGCTTAGTATCAAACATTTAATTCAATGTAACTTTTTGTCATAATCACTTGTCTAGGTTTAAAAATCAATCAAGTTTGACTAAGCTAGTTTGACCAAGTTAGGTGTTAGAGATCTTCTCTTAATACCACGGGGAATGCCTTCCTAATAATCAATGGTTACTTAGGTTCTTAATCCGATTTAGGTAGCATTGTGTGAAATGTACTAGGGATTTCTAGTGGGCTTGACCCTATTGACCTTTAGATTAAGTATTATAAAGGGAGTTTACTAGTGTGATGAGCCTGGGGAGGTGTATCAGTGTTATATGACCCCCCAAAGTTACAAAATTAAAATGCTGAAAATGACAAACAAAAAATCAAAGTGCCACATTGTAAAATCTTAAGCTGGAAGAGAAATCTTAGCTTGATTGGATACTTCACTCACATGTATTGCCTATGGTACTAGAGCCCTAGAGGTTCCCAGTATGGGCGCTTTTCCTTGAAAAGCAAAAAATCCAAGGCATACAAAATAAGCACACACATCAAAATTGAATCACTGTGAAAAGACTTTGGGGGGTCAAAGGAAAGGTAATAAGTCAGGCGATGATTTCATGAGAAATTCCTTTTATCGTAGCTTAACTACAAGGTCTTCTAGGTATAGCCTCTAGTCAGCCCTCGAACATGAAATACTTAGCTCTCGCGATTAAACAACTTAATTGACCAGAGAAAATTAAGAAGCTTACCCATGGTATTAATAGTTGATCTCTAGTGCCTTTCAACCGTTAAATTAGCGACCCCAGACTTGTTTAATTTTTTACCTTTACATCTATTTATGCATTTGATTATATTGCAATTTAATGTTTATTGCTGACAAATTGTTTAAAATTCTGTTACCAATCAATTTGTTTGCCTAAAACTGCATATGCTTTTTAATCGCTTATGAGAATGCAATTACTGTGCCAATGTTGTTTGATTTTTCAATGACTGAAGAAGGCTAAGGACATTCATCTCAAATGCTCTTCCACCTCGACGAACGCGCTTCAACTCAATAGCTTACGAGGATGGAATCTACATCAGGAAGGGGAGCATGTTAACCCTCACGGCTCACGGACACCCTATCACCTACGATGAACGTTCTAACCTACGGCGGACGTTGTATTATTTACTTGTAGAGTTAGATACCGGGCTTGTCGGTCCAATAGGAAAAGGGTAAGAGTGATCGCCGATGAGAGGCGCACTCTAACTGGAACATTCAAGGGATTAGTTGGCTAAGCATGGGCGTCCAAGTGTGAATGGGGCGAGCTCATGTAAAAGTCAACTAAACCTAAAATTCACTCATTCTCTCATTTGTGCAATAGAAGAGTGCTCTTGCTCCATCTCCATCTTCTTCTTCTTCATCTCCTTGTGTGTGTGTGTATGCATGAGAGAGAGAGAGAGAGAGTGTGTGTGATCGAGCATTGCGACGATGGCACAGCGGTGGCGAAGTGGTTGAGCGCGGCGAAGCGGCGGCTCCTTCTTCTTCGTGGCGAGGAATCCTCCACGAAGCAAGCATAGAGCGGTGAGTGACACACCATCGCCTTCTTTGAGCAAACTAGTTTAGGCTTGTTGTGTGCTTGGAGCCATTTGTGGCTCGCACACAGTGTATCGGCAAGTTCCTTGCATTGACACGTGCGACATACACGCACAGTAGAACTAAACCTCTACGTAATTGGACCATTATTGAACACCTTGTTAAATGGTCAATGTATCCTCACGAAGATGCCACTTGGGAACGAGATAATGTAATGAGACTAAATTATCAGATTTTATGTCGATGTGAGTACATCTCGAGTTTTTCAAGCGAGGGAGGATGTAAGATCCCCAATTATTGGGGTCTCTTCAAAAAATAAGAAAAATATGATTTAAGATGCTTGATTGACAGTATTGGAAGGTTCTAATGTGAGTCCCCTCCCCATCTCAACTTGATGGAACTCGATGACACCTGATGATCGCTAGATCCTATGCGGAAGCAAATGAAAATTCGCTAAGAAGAAAAAGAAGACCAATGGATAGTCTCTCATCACTTAGTGAATTGAGTCCAATCCACAAGTGAAAAGGAGTCTAGCTCTATCTTACAGGGGAAGCATAATTACGTACTATCGGTCCTATTTTCATCTTCCTGGAGAAGAAGTAACCTCAGTGACTTTTTCCTCGTAGCTTTCAGAGGCACGTACATCGAGTTCCTTCCGTTCTGGCGTAATGAGATATATAATGACGTGCTCTATTGCACAGGGCAAAGATTTCCCGACTGATCAGAACCACCCATCTCATAGGCTTTGCCAACCTGAGCCAAGCCACCACTTTCCACCCCGCACTCACACAAATTCTTTGTGTGGCCTAATTACTAACACATTGTTGTTCAACACTTAGGGCTCCTTTTTTATGGTTTCCCATCACAAGTTTATTAAGGTAGCCCTTCAAACATTGTCAAATCGGCACCAAGGCATATCTTTCCTAGGAAAAAGTACTCAACAACAATATTTCATTAAAAATTCCAATGTCCTAGAGTCGTGAGGACCTCTAGTGAGTGTTAACTCCACCTGTTGTCAACTGGCCATCCATACAACTAGTCCATGATTCCACCAAATTCATGGAGTAACTCTCCGGGTAAAAATCATGTATCCACCACATAGAAAGAAATCCATGGACATATCCACCACATAAAAAGCAAGTCGCGGATTTAGCTCCTGCGATAACTTCGCGAGCTACCACCCTATGATTAGTAGGGGGTTCAGACTAAATCGACATTGGAATAATGAATGAAATTTGATTGAGATATTTTTTCCTAACAACCGTTCTTTCCTACCTCAAAACAGTCTTTCCATAAAGCATTTCTTTTCCTATTTACTTCAGACTTATACTTAAATAAAACCTTTAAAAATGCCAATGACATTGTCTCAGTTGGTTTTCCAACATAGTTTGGGGAGTTTAAACATTCCTAAAGTTATCCTAATGCGATGCTTATGTAGAATACAAAATAAATTCATCCTACCTCATGAATTTCCTCTTCGATTCCTCGTGAGATGGCCGGATTTTCCTCTCTCATTGGTGCTTTATCGTTGTTCGCCATATTGCTAGTTTATGCCTCGCGGTTGTTAGCACCACCAAAACTTGTCATCTTGGGGGCCATATCTCACTATTTTGGGTTAGAAAAACTCCGCAGAAAGAAGGCTAAAATATGGTATCAAGTAACCATATCAACAATGATTAAGAATCCACAAGGATTAGGAAAAAGAGTACCTAATCTTACTCGCAATGTTACTCTACATCTAGGAGAGTGCAAGGAAATGCTCATAAGCCATAGCTTTCCTCAAGTAGAAGTTGATTTGAACTATAGATAATCACACATAAACTTGTGTAAAGCAACACTGACAAGGGAAAACTAGTTAAGATTAATCAACATGCTGATATGCACAAGTAATTTAGAGTAAAAGAGGTCTTTCCCTAATTGGGTATCTAATGTTACATAGAAAGGAAGGTAATTCTTCCCTAAATAGTCACTTCACCATCAATGAAGAGAACAAGCTTACCATTAGACACACATGCATAATCTTTACCATAACATTACCATAACTACATCCACCATATGCAATATAGGAATCACATCCATGCATCACTTTTGGCTCATCATTACTATGCACAAGGTATGCCTATAACCATTCATATACTTGGGTAAAAGAGAGGATAAAATTCTACTTTACCATGCATAATTATGTGCAATAGATTAGTGCAAATAGAACTGTAATCATACATAATCTTTATTGCACAAGGGAACACAATCGTGCAGAAATTTAATGCACAAAGAAAGATTGATTTCACCCTTTAATCATGTATTAGCTAGAGCATAAGAGGGAAGATTAATTCCTTCTTAATCATGTAGTAAGATCACATAAGTGGGTAGGAAACAATTAAACATTAATTACGTATAATTAAGGGAATTAGATCTCTTTGAGAGATTATGGTACATTTAGTGCTCCTTAATCTGGCAAAGGAAGGGAATGATCAATAGGTAAGAGTCTATTGATAATCATCCGCATTAATTATATTGTAACCATCTAATAGAGATAATATAATAGAGTAGGCTCAACATAGATCCTCCAGAGAGAAGAGGCTATGGAGAAATTAGAGTTATATAACTTGAACTAATCACCTTGATTAAGCCTCCTTGTGTAGGCTAATGGATGTAGGAAAGCTCCTCCAATGGAAGCTCTGGCAACAACACTTTCTTACGAGACTTGGGGATTGTGTGTCTCTAGAGAGGGGTGAACTACTCTTATATAGGCCTACCCCTCAAAGAGGGTCGATTTGGCTTACTAAAAATGGAACTGGAGAGCCCATGCACACACACACACACACACACACACAAACACACACACCCCTCCAAGTGCCATGCCAAGTGTAGGGTTTGCCTAGTGAGGTGTCCTCACTACCTAATACTCTCTTTCTCTCTCTCTCTCTCACACACACACACAATTCAATTGCAACAAGAGGAGGTAGTGCTAGCTTCATGTAAATTGAGAGTTTGTGGTGTCCTAGTCCCATGCTCCATTACCCACACCTCACTCATTGGCCCATGCTCTACCCTATCTAGGCCAAGCTTAGGTTCCCATGCTACACTTCCCATGCCTAGCCTAACACTTGTCACAAGACTACCTATACACATGACCAATGGCCATACATGATGGGGATACATGACCGTGCATCCATGACCATGCATGCACATCCACATACATGCCATACATATACCTTAGAAAATGCTAACCTTAGGCTAACTTGACCTATACTAACCCAAATTCAATTCTGCAACTTGCTAACTCGAGACAGACCTGTAGGTAACAGATACGACTACCTACCATAAATAGCAGGTTTTGGCTTCCGAACTCTATTTTTAAGGAAATGTGAATTGGTGCACAATTTCCCCAGCCGGTCGAGCGACCCTAGACCATACCAGAGATCAAAAACTTTTTTGTTTTTGGATTTTTTTCACAAAAATTGAATTTGATCAGAATCTAAAAGGTCTACAAGGATCACAACACAAAAATGACATCTGATCACTAAAACTTGCTAAAAATAGCATCTTTTGTCAAATTGGTATTTAGACTTAAAATTTTACATAGGTAATTCTATTCTAGGGCAAGTAGAGACCTTATATTCTACCCAACGTGAAAGAATTGAGATGCCCTCATCTCAAGGGTAAGTCTGGGTAAGTAATAGTTGGATCAGAAAAGTTCAGTGGAGCTATACACTCTTGTCCATAGAGTTCCTTGAATGGTGACATTCCTATGCTTCTATGATCGAAAGACTTATAAGCATATTCTACTAAAGGAAGATATTGAGTCTATTTCCTTGGCTCTTATGGACAGTAAGCTCTAAGAATATCTTTGATTAATTGGTTCACCCTTTCAGTCTGGCCGTCGATTTGAGGATGATATGTTGTACTGAAGCATAGCTGAGTTCCAATTCCTTGAAAAAGAGAAGTCCAAAACTTTGAAGTAAACTTTGCATCTCTATCACTGATGATTCTTCTCGGTAAACCGTTAAGCCTAAAGATTTCCTTGATGAAAACCCTACTAATGTCAAAAGCACTGTAGGTCGTTTTGACAGGTATCAAGTGAGCCACGTCAGTGAGCATATCAACAACCACAAATACAGAATCGTAGCCTCCGATAGAAGATAATCCGGTGAAAAAATCCATACTGATACACTCCCATTTCATTTGAGGTATATCAAGAGGTTTGAGTTCCCTAGGAAGCTTGATTCATTTGGCTTTAATTCGCTGACAAGATAAACACTATTTTATGTAACAAAGAACATCACCTTTCATTGCTGGCCAAAAATAACTTTGTCTAACTGCGTTCAAGGTCTTGGCATACCCTAGATGTCTAGAAGTTGGGCTATCATGGACGTCAAATAAAATTGCTTTCTTTAGTGCTGGATCCTTAGGTACATAAAGTATTTGACCAAGATAAAGTAATTCCCCTTGAAGAGAATAGTCTTTAGCCGGTCTAGAAGTTACTTTAGGGGCTTTGCCTTGTTGAATCTGTGTTAACAGTCACTGATACTCTGGGTCATTTGAAGAAGCTTCTCTAATCCTTTCTAGAATAGGATTATTGGATATAGAGATAGCATTGAGGAAAGACTTACAAATGAGTCCATCCACAACTACATTCTCCTTCCTATGTCGGTACTTGATATCAAAAGCATACACTTGAAGAATTTTAATCCACCTTCTCTGTCTCATGTTGAGGTTGGGTTACGTAAAGATCCACTTTAAGCTCTTGTGGTCGGTAACTAACTAAAATTTGTGACTCAAAAGATAATGTCTCCATAGCTTCAATGCATGGATGACAGCGAGAAGTTCTAGATTGTGAGTTGGATAGTTCTTCTCATGATCCCTAGCTTGCAATAGGTAAAAGCTACCGGTCTCCCCTCTTGAGTAAGGACTCCTCCTAAGGCAAGACTGCTGGTGTCGGTCACAACTTCAAAATCCTTACTGAAATCTTCACAACTTCAAAATCCTTACTGAAATCTGGAAGCTTTAGAACAAGAGAAGACACCAAATATCTCTTTAACTCAGCAAAACTAGCTTTTTGCTCTGCTTTCCAATCGATTCACATTCCTTTCTTCAGAAGTCATGTCAAAGGTGCAGCAGTAAGAGCATAATCTTTGACAAAAACCCCGTACCACCCTGTAATTCCAAGATATCGTCTGACTCCACTGACAGAAGAAGGTTGAGGCCAATCCACTATATCCTTGATCTTCTTGGGATCAACTAAAATTCCATCGGCAAATATAATGAAAACTAAATAACTAACTTGAGGAGTACCAAAAGTACACTTGCTTTCCTTAGTGTAAAGCTGATGCTGATGTAGAATTTCCAACACTTTTTGGACTTGTTCTTCATACTCTGCTTTGTCTTTAGAGTAAACCAAAATATCATAAAAAAAGACTAGGACAAAGTCATCCAAGTAAGGTCTAAAGATATCCTGCATTAGTCGATTAAAGCTTGCAGGTGCATTTGTAAGACCAAAGGACTTTACTGTGAATTCATAACGCCCATACCTAGTATTAAAAGCTGTCTTCGATATGTCTGATTCTTTGATTTTGATCTGATAATATCCGAACCGCAGATCAATCTTTGAAAAGATCCTGGATCCATGGAGTCTATCCAACAATTCGTCAGTTCTCGGAATCGGATACTTGTTCTTGATAGTCACTTGGTTAAGTCCACGATAATCTATGCATAGCCGCAAAGATCCATCCTTCTTCTTTTGAAAAAAAACTGGTGCACCGCAAGGAGAAGTATTGTTAACCCTCACACACATTCCTATCACCTAAGACGGACGCCGTAGCTAAAAAGTGACTTTTTTGAGGACCAACGGAACTTCAGGTGTCCGAACGTTGCGCTGTAAAGCACACCACGACCCTTTGAGTGATATGCTCATTTTCAGCTATCACACACTTTAATCAAAAATTCGATCATTAAAAAACATTAAAAAGTAAATTAAAAAAAAGGAGTGAAAACGGACGCCTAAAAAAGTAAGCGGCTAACCTTCGAGGTTATTCGCCGACGATTGTAGGGTGCCAAAGACACATGCATCTGTGCTCTAGTTGTGTGCTAGAGACGGAACAACTAGAGAGAATTTTGACTTACGCGAGTTCTCAATATCCACCTACCTTAGGTTCCGGGCCCTCGACGGGGACCCAAGGTAGTACAAACCAAGACCTGAACATAGTGGCTAGTGACTCTTCCTCTAACTACAACGTCATGGAGGGTTTCCCAATGCCTAATCTTGATAGCTTAAGCCAAGACATGCATGCCATGGGTCCACGGTCCGGGACAAGAGTGCTTAGCCGCTTGAAGGAAACCTTTAGTAGAGCCACTCGCTCCGAACATGGAGCTAATGATGTAAACGAGGGAGGTGGGGAAGTAAATTCTCCAGTCATGAACAACGTAGAGCCTATTGTTGGGGTAAAGCCCCATGTGGCTGGTTAGGCCAGGTGCCCACCCACTATACTTATTCATTATGTACATAATAGAATAAGGGGGCTCACATGTAGAGAGTGAGTTTCAGCCCCTGCAAACACAAGGTCTCCTCTCTTCTCCATCGTTGCACACACACACACATGCTCTCGCCCGCACTCTTCAACTAGTATTAGAGCTCAGGGATTGGGAGCTCCATTGGAGCTCAACGAGGAGGCAGATAGAGAAGCAACAAAAACTGCAGCACGTTTTTGCAGATCTATTTTGGCCTATCAAAACGTCTTTGTTCAAGCCAATTACCGTGATTCTTGACAGATTTTTTGTCCTCTTCAACTTTGCATAAGAAAGTTTTCTCAAAATCTTTGCCAATTTTGAGATACGTCACTCAAATTGCCTGCACGTCTAGGGTACACAGGTACATATTTTTATAGATTTGTTTTGACCTGTATAAACAACACATTTCAGGTCCATTCTCGTGGAGCCCAACCGTTTTTGCGTGGTCTACAACTTTGCAGAAGGAAGTTTCTGCAAATTTAGAGCGGTTTGGAAGATATGGACTGGCAGGCTACAGGTTATTCGAAAAGTTGAAGATTATGTATGCATATTGTGGTGATTTGCTACATTCGAAGAGCTCTGATTGAGCTTCCTCATTCTCTTGTTTTGTGCATTGATGTTTTGCTCTCAGTGAAAAGAGTGTGGGCTGATATTTTCAACACTATTATGCGCACACATTGAGAACACTTCGTGGATGTATGCATTCTTGTGAACTCTCAGGTTCGAGAGTGGTTTCATCATAGGTTATGTGCATTGACTTATGCGATTGAGCAGATTTTGGAAAGTGTGGTGCATGGATTTGTAGAGAGATTTGCAAGCATTTATAGCATGATTGTGAGCTGAATTTTCAACTCATTTGGATGCTCTTTGATACACATTTGGTACATGCTTAATGCTCGTTCATATTGCCATGTGGATGCACATGATGTGCGCTTTTCGACGGATGGTATTCTTCACCTTGCAATGGAATATGTGGGCTGGTTTTTAGCTATTTTGAGCATCAATTTGTGTCACATTGTGGTTGGTTTGCATCCCAGTTTATGCTAGTATATGCTTCGCTTGTAGAATGTGGTTGATGCACTTTGTGTTTCAGATTACAGGATTGTTTTCCAAGTTTAAGGAGTTGAGACTTTGGGGCAGCTCATGTATACTTGAGTGCGGATTTTTCGTATGATTTGCTCATGGTTTTGAGCATGTTTATGGCATGTATGGTTCTTATTCTTAGATAGCCAAATACTGTCGAAACTCAACCGGATTTTTCTTGCGAGTTTATTTGTTTATGCGCATGGTTTGCAATGGTGTTTTGATTGCATTTGGCACTCAGTGGTTGCTTTGCCATAGTGTTTTGGCATCGCATTGTGAGAGTGTTTGCTCACCGGATTATGTCATTTGATATACATGTGGTAATCTCTTCAGGAGGGAGAGTTGATGATAGTTTCATCGATTACCACATAGTGCTCTTGGATTAGAGCGGGTGTTTTGGCATGATTTGAGCAATTTTGCTCACTTGTTTTGTTACATTGATCGCCATATTTGATGATATTCTCTTAGACAGCTTATGCCAGCTTATGTTGTATTTTGACAATACTTGGTGTATGAGTTAGCCAGGCTTTGGCTATTGTTAGCTGATCGATTTGTGCTTGGTCTTGTCACAGGTTATCGCCATGGATTTGGCATGTACATCATTGTCAAGGTTTGTGCTTTTCCATACAAATTTTGATGGTTCAAACTTTGAGCATTGGAAAGCAGGTATGCATGATGCATTGACTCAGTTGGGCCAAGTGTTTCCACTACAGAGCATGGATGCTAGGCCAGAGTCAATGACTGACGATGAGTGGGAGGACTTGGATGAGCTTGCACGTTCGACGATCATGTTACACCTTGGTGAGTTTGTTTATCGCATTGGTTTGGATGCATGTACAACTAGAGAGTTATGGCAAAGATTGTGCAATGCTTTTGGCACAAATGAGTCTAGAGAGATGCCTACAGTCAAAGGACGATCTTGCAGACATAGAGATGTTGTGTGTTGGCATTGTGGTCATACAGGGTATGTACGTAGGTGTTGTTTTTGGCGGATGAGACAACGTAGGAGACAGCACAAGAGGGATGCTATCACTTTGGATGATGTGGGAGCAGATGTAGCGTATGTGGCTACGCATGACAGAGATGTCGACTTTGCTTCCATGTTTACTCTTGATTTTCTTATGTCAGTTTTTGACGACACATTACCTTCGCATTGGATACTAGATGTGAGTGTTAGGCCCTCACGTCACGCCAAGTCGTGAGTGGTTTAACACATATGCTAGTGGTATGCTTGTACATATGTGTCTAGCTAATGGTTCAGTGCATGACATAGTTGGTGCAGGAGATGTCACACTATCATTGCCGAGTGGTGCATCATATGTGTTTCAAGATGTACGCCATGTGCCAAGTTTGACACAGATCTTGATCTATGTGAGTCACTTACGAGATAGTGGATGCCAGGTAGTGCTGGATGATCACAGTTTCTGATTGCATCGTGGATAGCTAATCATAGCTAGAGGTGCTAGTGTTGGCTAGATTCATGCGATGCGAGTATTTCATGTGCGAGACGGCACAGTTTTTGTGAGTACGCAGCCATGCAGAGAGATGAGGCATGTCTCCTTTGTGGATAGGTTGCATGATGCTCTAGTTTGTGAGCATGTTGATCCAGTTGTGCAGACAGTTGTGCAACAGCGCATGTCATTCGTGGATACGATGATGGATATGGATGACTTGAGTGCTGAGGATTCAGCCGTGATTCAATCATTCATGGATATGCTTAGGCCAGAGGTTGATGTATGTGAGTTAGAGCTAGGCATTGCTCTTACCACACAGGCTTCAGGACAGACAGATTGCTACAGATGGAAGACGTAGCGTCCCTGCAAAATACCCCGAATAGCATGATGGAAACAACAAAACACCGCAAATACGCATACCTGACAAAGCCTGTGAGCATATAATCAAGTCGTACATGAACAGAGAGAGATAGAGAGCGAAAGAACACGTGCAGGCGCACCTCCTAGAGCGGAGTGCTACGTCGGCACAGCGAGAGAGAAGAGAGGAGAGGAGAGAACAAGACACAAGCACTGAGTACAATCTCCCCCCGTGCAAGAGTGACCCTTTCCCTCTTGCACGTATTTCATTTATAGATTTCTTCAATGGTCAATGTGAGTACAAACTGGCCGGCCGGTCATAAATGGCCAAAGCTCATAAAGAGCACTTGAATAATAAAATGTACAATATATATTGCCAATCGCATAGGCCTAGCTCGGTCTAGTCTTTTCCACCTATCAACTGCAATAAATCATAAAATATCATTTCTATAACATACCTCTCCGTTGGAAAGCAACTGTCCTCAGTTGCGAAGATAAAAATCTGCAAACAGTACTTGTCAAAAACAATGATTAGAAATCTGTATCAAATAGTAAAAGAAAAAAAATCCATAAAATTAGACACATTGGTTATGCCTGCCGTCATCCACATACTACCTATTCTAGTGTCCCATACCATTAGAATAAGCAGTATATGTCATACCCTGGTGAATCAGGATATCATTGGTCACACTCATCATTAATCTCATAATGTCAAGTCTCATCATATAAACACTACCATAACAATCAACAGATACCAAATCCCAATCCAATTCCAATTCTACAATATAAGTCCAAATCCAAACCACTGTCATTATGTACCCGGGTAACAAAATCATACCAGTTACAGTGGTGGCCAACCACTGCAGCATGATTTCGTGATCGGTGTTGCCTCAACCGGCGAGTCTACACCAATAAGACGTGCTGCCTAGATCGGCGAATCTGCACTAATGCTGCCTATATCGGCGAATCTGCATTTACCATTGTGACTTTGCAATTTGTTAGTGTGCTGCCTAAATTGGCGAATCTGCACAGATAACTGGTGTTGCCTAAATTGACGAATCTACACCAAGACGAGCATTTACACACTGCCTAAATCGGCGGATCTGTGTGCATGTGACCAATAGACTAGGCAGGGCATAAAAACATTAAAAAAATGTACTACCTGTTTCACACCATATTGGAGTAAGATTGAGTAACAAAGTACTGACAAATTGATATTTAACTGAAAGCACCGCGACTCACGTGAGTAGCTGCATATCTCAATGTGAAATGATCACAATAGCAATTTCGTTTAATACAAGTATTGGCACAATGTTAGAGAATGCAAGTAATGAAAAGAGCCATGCCTTCTTTCAAGAAATAAATGGTAATCAAGCTGATAAGTAAGCTAGATGTGTTGAATTTATGTAATGTTGTTGTTCTTTGTGGAATGGTATTAAGAAATATGTGTAGCACTATGAGTATCTGAGAGAGTGTTATCAGTGTATAATTACTTGTGTTTCTGGGAAGATTTTCCAAAACCCAAAATGAAATTGCGGAGAGAACTTACCTGGTTGCTCTCTATAAATCATTAGACTCTGGATGATGTACTGCATCTGAAATATGTAATAGTCTGTGCGTGGGGAGAGAGATACAAGTGGGAGAGAGCTGTAATTAGCAAAAGTCATTTACAATGATGAGCCTCTGATTAATCAAAAAGTGAGATGGAATCAATATATTGTAGATTGTTATTGTTTGAATAAATGGAGTAGTCCCCTTGATATCGCAAGTTGTTGTCTCTAAGGTGCTTAACATTGTAAAATTTATTATTTATAATTGTTAAAGGGCATTGACTAGTGTTTAATTATGATATCACGAGCATACATCAGGTGAAGGCCCTATTATAAATAGTAGATTGGTCCATGAATAAAGAAAACAATGCAAAATTGATTTGACCTTAGTTGCTCTTTCGGAAATTGCCAATCAGACATCAAAATATGTAAAAGAATATGCATCAAGAAAATGTCTGGCAAGACCAAAATCTTAAGCTTCTCTTCTAAACTTGTACTAGGTATGTAGTATGAGAGTCTGCAACTTATACAAATTACCTAGAAGAGCAAACTAATACAGTCCTTTATGGATATAATACAATGTCTATATAGAAAAGTGAACTACAATCAGCGTCATTGTCGTCAAGTCCCGTAGATGCCCGACATTGGGCGTCGTCGCAAAAGGTATTGCATTTGTCACCTAAGATTTTTGTCGATCTCCGCTTCTGTAAGTAGTCTCGGGCGGGGGGGAAACTGTTGTGGAGGGGTCAGATGCAGCAGACCAGGGGAACGAGCGAGAAAAGGAATGAAATAAAATGTTACATTTAAGGCTTTCAAAGGACAAACTGATACAATCCGTGTGGATCTGATCCAATGTCAGATGCTGCAGCACCGCAAACAACACCCCATATCAACAGGGCCCATGTAATTGGTTTTGTAAGGGGAAGACTTATTTTTCAGTTGCTCCCTTTATTCCAACTGACTGATTTAAGGCTTTGCTATCATCTGCCTTTGTAGGTACAGAAGCCGGTACAGTGGGCTTAACCTTATCTGTGCCAACATCATAGCCTTGATCTTCAATCTACTTGTTTGAGACCATTGTTGTAGTTGTATGGGAAGAAAGAGAGAATTTAAAATCATGTAAATGCGTCCAGCGATGGCCCAAGGGGGGGGATGCCTTGGCCAACGAGACAGTGGACGCATGTTGCAAATCTGATGAGGGTTTCATGGAGGTTGAGGGAGCGTGGGCGATCATGCGGTACTCAAATGTGTGATGTCTTTGGATGTTCGGAAGGATATACTAATTGATTGGCATGGAGATCATCCCCACACAAACTTTCATGGAATGTTTGAGCTCATAGATGCTGGGTTTTACTTGGAGATCCCCACTCACCTGTTTCGATGCCAAACATAATGGGACTGTTGATGCTGTACTTGAAGATGAATAAAATGTAGAAGCTAAGGAGAACTGCGACTATCAAACTTGCACCATAGTATAATTAACAATTCCAAAATATGTTAATTTTGTGTTAGTAATTTGAAATAAAATAAAAGACTATGTTTTCTGTTGAGAATTTGATTCAAGATTAGTGTGCGATCACATATTTAGAACATACAGTGTTAGCACTTTGATTCAACAATCGCAAAATAAATTAAATGAAGCTGGAACACAAATTAAAAGTTAGCCATAGCCCTGCGAAAATGGAAATGTGACAAAATGTTGCAGTCCTAACGAAATAGCACAGATAGACAAAAACCACGAACAAGACAGAAAAAAAATGTAGGTAAGGAGATCTGATTGGATTTTATAGTGCAATGTGGGAGACAAAACTACATTGAGGACTGACAGACGTCTACGATGATTAACCGTGACTGATTGGACAAACAACCCAAAAGTAATTTGATCTTGAACTGCCTTTGCCTAGAAGCTTTTATTTATGACAAATTATTTGTTAGCTAGAGCTAGAATTAGGGATGAGAATATAGATTTTTGGTGCGTCAAGAAAATGCCTTACAAAACCATCTACTTAAGCCTCTGGATATTAACTGGGAGGAGGTAGGATGGGAGTTGGTATCTTATACAAATTACCTAAACTTGACAAAACAATGCGTAGACAGTCGGTGAGTGCAGACCGCAGTAGTTGCAATCACATATTTCGACATAAATAATAAATCATTACATAATGAAAATCATTGAAATCATAGGAGAAAGGGATCAACGTTCTCCTCGGTAGGTATAGCAATCATGGATGATGAGGGTTCCGTAAAGACTGCTTGATAAGCTTCATCATTGCCATAAATGGAGAAAGAGGTATCCACGAACTTGCTCCATGCATCATCAAAGCCCATGTCCCCCGACGTGCAGCAACACTACAGGAAAGGCAAGCTCCTCAATCTGTATGTGTGTGTGTGTGTGTGTGTGGTTGGGCACCAATATGCATCACCTAAAGTCAATGTGGGCAGCTCATGGCCGCAGGGATTTTGACATCAGATTGGGCTGTTGTGATGGCTATGTGATGTTGGCGCAGTAAGGGCAGCCCACAAAAGGTGTGGCGGTGGAAATGGCCACAGTAGACACGTCTGCAGGTGCTGCAACAGCTTTGACTTCAACCAGGTTGATGATTGTCATGGCCGCAGAGGTGGTAGCGTAGGAGGCATGCAGGTGCGTACGGTGAGTAGGATAAACCATGAAGCTGCCAGCAACAATAGACTCCATGGTTTTCAGGTCGCTGGCCACCCAAGTGTTCCTTGATTAGGTTGATTACATTGCACGGATATCCTCTGAGAGGCCGCTAATTTACGGTTGGATCTGCATTCTCATGGCATGTAAGAAGCTTTCCACCTTTAGAGAGAGCAGAGCAGGCTGCTTTTCAGTGAGCCCTCACAAGCCCTCACAAGCTACACCTTATGGAATTCCACAGAATGAGGCCATGGATACGAGGGCCTGCTACAGTGAGCTTCGTCAAGATCAGCCGTGCAAGAGCTTTTTCAATTTCTGCCGCTGTAGAGCTTGTCAATGTCTGCCGCTGCAGGCAGAGGAGAGAGAGAGAGAGACAAACCAGATGAGAGAGATGGATGACGATTGAACTAAGGTAGAGAGAGAGAGTTGTGACTAGTGGGTTGGGGAGAAGGTGAGTAGCTATTGCATGGCTGCTGCATGGTGCTTGGAAGTGAGTGATCTGGGAGCGAGAGTGGCAACTACAAGTTGAAAAGTGGAGTCGATTGGTAAGACGCGCGTGTAGTCAATCGTATGGTGGCACAACTGAGAGAAGGAGAGACTGAGAGACAAGTTGTGGTTGGCAATGAGTTACAGTAGACTGGCAGCGCCCTGAGAGAGAGAGTGCGGCCACTGCACGAGTCCGCATGGCTGACAACTTGAGAGTGTGTGTGTGTCTGCCTAGTTGCGAGAGGACAACAGGTACTCGGACTGCAGATGAAGCCTCCCCTTGTGGGTTGGGAGTCCACAGCCGCCAGGGGTTGGGGAGAAATAAAGAGAGAGAATCCGTTCTTGGACAGCGGCTGAGAGAGAGAGAGAGAGAGAGAGAGAGAGAGAGAGAGAGAGAGAGAGAGAGAGAGAGAGAGAGAGAGAGAGAGAGAGATGGTGGTGCAAAGAGAGAGAAAGAGAATTGGATGTTTGCTATGAGATAAAATTGAATCTTGTGAGTGAGGGAAAAAGAAAAAAGGGACTTCCAGCAGCCGCATGAGGAGTTGATTGCATGGTAAGACACCGAAGGAATGGACAGCATCAGTTATCAAGTACGTATGTTATAAAAAACTGCAGGATAATTGCCTGAGACTCAGGTTGGACTACCTTTGGGTGGGTGCAAATGAAGGCGAGAGAACCAAACATGCAATTTAAAGAGAAAAAGGGTGGGCGACGACTGTAGTGATAGAGAGAGAGTGTCGGTTAGATGGAGGCGCCCGCGCCCTACTGCCGCTCGACGATGTGCTCAATGGTAAGTATGATGCTTCGCCTTTGCAACTTATGGCTTCCAAGCCTCCATCTGCTCCTCATGCTGCTACCATGGTCATGATGATTTGTTTCTTTATTTTTTTAATAATAAGAACATCAGCGTGGGTCGATTCCCACTATTATCTACCTCCCTTCCTTCATGAGCACAGTCTTGAGAGACTCATTTGGCCATAGGGCTTGGGACATTTAAAAATTGACAAAGATTTTGAGATCTACGACTCCTTGTTGAATGAAATTGCTTAGCAAATGGTCCTGAAGTCTCTCTTCTTCTTGCTTCTTTCCTCAGGAGGTTAAAGACGCTCTAACCTTGCGCGGTTAGTGGCACAAAACTATAAAAGTCAACTTTATGCAATCAATCCGCAATTAGATAGTCTATTAATATGCTATCGCCTTATGGTCTGGGCTCAACCCTTCTCTCTTAGCAAGATAAAGAATAATACATAATCGACATCATTCACCAATGCATTGTTATGCCCTTTTTGTGTAAACACAAATCAACAATTTGCACTCGATATTGTACTAGGCAAGCACTTACGAATAAATTGTAATTTAATGCACAAAAACAAAGAAAAGACTTATCGTTGAGGTTTATTTTCTCCATAGCTTTGGTTATCGCAAGGCAGAGAACGTAGCCAAAGCTCTGATACCACTGCTACAGATGGAAGACGTAGCGTCCCTGCAAAATACCCCGAATAGCATGATGGAAACAACAAAACACCGCAAATACGCATACCTGACAAAGCCTGTGAGCATATAATCAAGTCGTACACGAACAGAGAGAGATAGAGAGCGAAAGAACACGTGCAGGCGCACCTCCTAGAGCGGAGTGCTACGTCGGCACGGCGAGAGAGAAGAGAGGAGAGGAGAGAACAAGACACAAGCACTGAGTACAATCTCCCCCCGTGCAAGAGTGACCCTTTCCCTCTTGCACGTATTTCATTTATAGATTTCTTCAATGGTCAATGTGAGTACAAACTGGCCGGCCGGTCATAAATGGCCAAAGCTCATAAAGAGCACTTGAATAATAAAATGTACAATATATATTTCCAGTCGCATAGGCCTAGCTCGGTCTAGTCTTTTCCACCTATCAACTGCAATAAATCATAAAATATCATTTCTATAACACAGATGCTCTTGGTGCGCATGTGACATGCGATGGACACGAGGATGGATTCCAGGGATTGGAGTTCGGGTGTCAGGGTGATTTCCATGAGTGGAGTTCTGAGCCAGATTTGACTGAGATGGTCAGATTGGCATATATTGCTAGGATTGCATCAGCATTCGAGAGTCTCATGTACGAGATACTTATCTCGACACCTGAGATTGCATTTGTGGTAGGTGCATTTGCAATGGGAGCAGTTAGTCATGCAGTGACTGGCGTTGGCCTTGAGCATAGGGGTACTTTGCAGCGTATGGTGAGATACCTGCAGGATGTGTGCAGCTTTGGTGAGTAGTATGGTGTCGATCACTCTATACTTCCTCTACAATAAGAGATGGATGCACACAGATTCAGTGAGCCATTGGGTGTTGGCTGAGGTCATTTTGGCTGAGGTCATACTTGTGATGTCCTTGTACAGGTTTTGTACGGTTTTCTTTTCTCTCTCACAGCCACATTGGCCTTTACGTGGGAGGTTCTTGGGGTAAAGTCCCATGTGGCCAGTTAGGCCAGGTGCCCGCCCACTATACTTATTCATTATGTACATAATAGAATAAGGGGGCTCACATGTAGAGAGTGAGTTTCAGCCCCTTCAAACACAAAGTCTCCTCTCTTCTCCATCGCTGCACACACACACACACACACACACACACACACACACACACACCCACTCTCTCACTCGCGCTCTTCACCTATGCCCTTAGAGAATGTGCACGTGAATACTTCATTCACTGCACCTCCTTACTCTTTAGAGCTATTCCCCTCCGAGGTCATATTACCCAATGGTAGAAGCCTTGCCGAAGTGCAAGAGGTTGAGCGATATATCACTACGGCTAGGGAAAAGGAAGTCGAGATTTTACGCAAGGTGGAGCAACAAAGAGAGTTAAAAGTGAAAGCCCCTATGTCAATATCCTTGCTAAGAGAGCAATCAAGTGCTCCTGACTTAGCAACCGCTAAGGGCCAGCCCCTAGAAATCAACATTGCATCTAGCTCAAAGGACACCCCTAGCACCTCAATCCTAGATGGAGCGCTCTTAAATGAGAACTGGGAGTACGAACTACAAACGGAAATTCTAACCGACTTATACACAGGTCACACCTATCACGTGGGTTGGTTAGATGTCCTACAATCCACAATGGGTGCTACTAGTGTGGAGGATCAACAACAAAGAGTTTTGTGAAGTCATCCATAGGGTCATTGAGTTAGAGAGATAGAACAAGGGGATCAACATGCGCTCAACGGGTTTCATGAGATTCTTGGATACAGGAAAGTCTAAACAACCGACCTTATTGCAAATGGAGACTCCCTCGGTAAGTTCGATGGATCCTCCACATGTTGTTTTGCCACGGGTCTCAGTGCAATCTGAGCCCACAAGTGATAGCATTACCTTTCCAAGTCTAGCTCATCTTTCCCTTGATGACACCACGGCTACCATGCCTACCCAATGATGGGCATGCCGAGAAACACGCCATGGACAACATTTGTTGGTAAAGCACCGCTACATGGTAGCTCAATGCCTACAACAGGACCTACAATTGTGTACCAATCGTATACACCTATGGATCATCGCACTCATGTAGTCCCTACCCCTCCCATTGTTTCAACTACCTATGCTCCACAACCACAACACCCAAGCTCTTATTTCCATAGGACTATACCAGTTATCATTAGCATGTCACATCCGACGTCTGGTATGCCTAGGGCCACACATATGAACTATGGACCACCACATGTCACAACATCATACCCAACGTGGAATCCAAGGGCTTACTATGTGCCAAGCCCAATGAAAATACCTACTCCACATGTAGTCTTTGGAGTGCCTTCACCCACAATGCCTGCTCACTTAGGTGACTTGGCAACATTTGCTCAAGCTATCGGTCGATCTATTGCTGAGAATATGTGTAACACGCCTGATAGAGAGCCTAGAAGTAAGGCAGTACAAATAGCCAAGCTCACACAAAAATTTAGTGGAGACTGGGATGTGAGAAATCATATCGAAGTGTTTGAACAAATATGTGATTCTGTAGGAGAACACAATGACCTGCATAAGAGCAATTCTTTAAGCCTGACCTTAAGTGGAAAGGCTGGGGATTGGTATAGAACCCTAAGGGTGGAAGAAAAAACGATTTACCCTACTCTTAGGAGATTATTATTGAAAGAATACATATGAGAGGGAGTGCTTTAGGGAGTAGCCTCTCAGCTCCAAAAAGCCCAACGAGAGGAAGGAGAGTTGGTGAGAGACTTTATTAGTCGATTGAAGCATTTGAATTCTCGTTGTAATCCAAATGAGTGCTTAAATAATAATCAATTCCTTGATGGATTTATTAGGGGATTACGACATGAGGATATCTACAATGGCCTATTCATTAGAGGTATCACCAGTTGGGAAGCAATCACCATAAATGCGATCCAATTGGAGGATAATTTAATGATTGAAGGAGAAAGAGTGTCTATTGAGCCTAAGTCTATTAGCTCGCAAGCATTAGGGCATCAACCAATGACCCTAAAGCCTATTGCTAAGGAGCCAAATATATGTGAAATGACTTTAGCAAATCTCACCAAGGCTATTCAAGAGAGTCTTAGAGACAATCGTGCTCCGTAAAACAATCATATGTATCCAAGAAAGGAGCAACAATGTTTCTCAATATGCTGTGGACCGCATAGTACCAATGAATGCCCTACTTTTATAGTAAAATTCAATGGGAATTGCAATGCATGTGGAAGGCATGGTCATCAATCTAAGGATTGCATAATATTTAAGTGTGCGATGGCTAATAGACCGACCTTAGCATATACAGACACACCTCGAGTGCCTGCATTGATGCCGGACCCACCTCTTGAACAAATGTCACAACACATGGTCCCTAGGGCCCAAAATGTTGTTCAAACAACACCCTTACCACCTCCAGTGCTAGGACCGCAACCACCACATCCAAGAATCACTTCAATGAATCAAGTGGGTTGTGAGTCATCTATTGCTTGTTTGGAAGGCTGTGAGGAAGATATGGACCCTAATATTGCCTATGGGATGGATGTGCTTAAAGAAAGTCCACAATATTACATGGAGGACTATTGGGGACAAGTCAAACCCATATGTCAAGTAGATGCTCTTGTGGCAAGAGGCCAAAATATCAATTACACTGCTAAGAGACCACCTCTTCAATGCTACGATGTGGAGGTCCACATCATGTAGCCGAGTGTCCTATTAGGCTGCAAAAGAATGCCAGAATAATGCAAACCAATCAAGCGAGCACGTCTACAATGCCAATACTCATGTGTAATCGATGTGGCATAGATCATTTGATTGCCTAATGTCCAAATAATCCAAATGCAACGAAGATCACGCCATTAAACTTGATTGAGGTTACTGAGGAGCCATCACAAAGTACACTTGTGGTACTAGTAAACGTACTCACACGATCGATGCTCCAAAAACAAAATTATATTCTTGAGGAAAGAGACACGACATCCATTGCCCAATCTCAGAAAAAGAAGAAAACATGAAGGAAGAGATTGCAAAAAGCAGCGAAGTCAAACCCCAGTTCAAAGACCAACATAGGGATTGGTGACGACCCCAAATATATGATTGACACTGAAGAGGATTCTGATTCAGGTGAAACCATGGAGACCAAAACGACCACTAAGATAGAAACCAACAAGGTAGATCCTCATGAGCCACAATGGCCAGGATCCAAGAAGAAGATAGGAACTTATCCAAACCCTACAAAGGAGATCAAGCGAGTCAAGAAATTAAGGAGTTTGGTAGAAGATACCCAAAGGGATCTAGAACCAGCACCTAGGCAGATCCAAATTACAGACACGGTGTTCCCTACACAACAACAACCTCACCAAGTCCATAGACCCTTAGCCATACCTAGTGTCATCCAAGAAGAAAGTGACTTAAAGTCATGAAGAAGTGGGCGTACTCACTTCTTGATGGAAAGAATGTTTACAGTGGGACTACCTGATCCTATCGAAGAAATGGAAATCCCATCTTCCCCACGTCAAGGGATTGAAGTCCAAAAGATGTCGTTAAACCTCACCAAATTGATGGATTTCATGTCTTCAGAAGTTAGAACCACCATCATGTCCAAACTATATAAAGACCCTGAGCTAGTCTGAGCTCTTCGAGCCTTCCTCAATGGAGAACTAAATTTTGGGCTACCACAATTTGCATAGATGGATGGAGCTGGGGAGATACCACTAGAGGAGGAACACTTAGATCCACAACTCAACCTAGATGAGAACCTTGTTATAGAAATACCTGTTAACAAGTTGGGACAATACTTTGAGGGTGATGAATCCAATGCGATCATACCAATCACTACTAATAGATTAACTGTGAAGGGAATCCTTGATGTTGGCGCTTGGGTTAGCATTGTGACTAAAAATTGCTGGGAAACTATGGGAAGACCTCACCTTGTGACCACAACCATAGTAGTGAAGATGGCCAATGGGTCTATTGTTAAACCTATTCGGATGCTAGAAGATCTCAAGATCAAGGTCTTTGGACATAAAATAAGAATTACCGTCATTGTTATGGATTTATCCAAACACACTCTGGCATCTGAGATGATCTTAGGACGTCCATTCATGAGGAAGAAAAAATGGTGCATGACTGGTCTAAAAACCATGTCTACTTGCAGTTCCAAGATTCTATCATTCAAGTGGATCTTGTGACTGGTCGAGCACATCCTCTAGGAAACAGGTTTATAATTGATCATAGATCTGACACCACAATTCACTCGGCCCCATTGCAGTATTGTTACACGTGTAAAGCGGACACTGATGTTGGGGAAGATTCTCCTTATATGGATGTACTACCTGGGATGATTGAGTCAGACAATGTGGATTGGGTCCACCTAGCAGCAACCATAGACATTTGGGGAAACAAGGGGACGACCTGGGTAACACCTGAGGGGGATGAAATGCCCGTACCCTTAAATATGCTACAAGCAATGCATATAGCTTCTGACAAGACTCATCCTAATATAGCGAAGAAAACATACAAGTGGGTCCCTAAAGCCTCTTTAACGACCATAGCTAGCGCTAAAAAACAGAAACCTTGTAAGAAATGTCCCACTCGCTCCAAGAAATGTAAAGAAAGGTTGCATTGGATTCCTAAACAACTATTGGAAGCCCAAGGCTACTATCAAGGAAATGATCAAATCTGGGTGCCAAAACGTAGATTGTGTTCTTACCTGTCACGTGACCCATGTGCGCCCAATCCTATAGCTCAAAAATAAATCGACGATCGTGGAAAGAAAAAAATCATAGAATGCTACACACCCGCTCTAGAGCTAGTTTGGGTACCGAAGAAAGAACAATTTGTTCCACCTAGCTCAGCGTGGAAAGAAAAAAATCATAGAATGCTACACACCCGCTCTAGAGCTAGTTTGGGTACCGAAGAAAGAACAATTTGTTCCACCTAGCTTAGGAAGGGGGGAGCCCCATAAAGCTTCTAGCTCCTCATGTAATGCATCCATAGAGGTTAAAGCTTGTCCACAGCCTCCACCTACAATAGTGGACCTCCATGAAGCTACAAAGGAATCCACAACTCCTAGTGTTCAAGAATCACCTGATGAACCACTTCAAGTTCGATCCTGGGAGAGTACCTTACCACCCTTGCAACTCAACGAGGCACCTAAGGTAATAGAAAACTACTGACAAAAATCCTCACCTAGTACCAACTGGAACAATTGGTTTCAAAGGGTGACGAGCACATTTCAAACGGTATGACCTACCCAAGGAAAGGGGGAGTGTTTTCACTCACTCCCCTCTCAACCTTCCTCCCTGACATCTCAATCTCCAATCTTAGGGAATGTATATATAAAGCCTTATACTCACAAAAACAAGCAACAATAATAAAGAGCAAGAGCAACTAGCAAACGAGTATGCACAATAAAATTCAAATAAATGACCCAGACCTACACATTCACATCCGGTACACTGAAACAAAAACCTATGTCATCAAACACCTTTGATCCTCATCACTCGAGTGATGGAGGGTAGGTAGGATTATTACGATAGGAGTGTTTCTGTTTTAGAGCTGAGTGATTAGCAAAGTTCTTTCTTCCCACTCATGTGCCTCCTAGAGGTATTCTTTGTGTTTCCTCGTGTGTACAGGAACGTGTTGCTGTGGTTAGAATTTGGACCTTCATGGAATCTTTCTGTCATTCACACTTCAAATCAAGCGCGACCATCAACACAACAGGTGTTTCTTGTCCATTAGCATTTCCCCTTATCTATTTTGCATCCATGTTTGTTTGCTTTAATTGTGACTGGTAGTATAATATTCAGCGCATTTGCTTAGTATCAAATATTAAATTCAATGTATTTTTTTGTCATAATCACTTGTCTAGGTTTAAAAAGCAAGCAATCCAATTAAGCTAGTTTGGCCAAGCTAGGCGTTAGAGATTTTTTCTTAATACCATGGGGAATGCCTTCCTAATAATCAATGGTTACTTAGGTTCTTAATCCGATTTAGGCAGCATTGTGTGAAATGTACTAGGGATTTGTAGTGGGCTTAGTCCCTATTGACCTTTAGCTTAAGTATTATCAAGGGAGTTTACTAGTGCGATGAGCCTGGGGATGTGTAACAATGTTATATGACCCCCAAAGTTACAAAATGAAAATGCTGAAAACGAACAAAAAAAATCAAGTTCCACAATGTAAAATCTTAAGCTGGAAGAGAAACCTCAGCTTGATTTGGTACTCCACTCACATGTATCACCTATGGTACTAGAGCCCTAGAGGTTCCCAGTGTGGGCGCTTTTCTTTGAAAAGCAAAAACCCCAAGGCATACAAAATAAGCACGCACATCAAAATTGAATCACTATGAAAAGACTTTGGGGGGTCAAAGAAAAGGTAATCAGTCAGGCGATGATTTCATGAGAAATTCCTTTTATCGTAGCTTAACTACAAGGTCTTCTAGGTATATCCTCTAGTCAACCTTCGGACATGAAACACTTGGCTCTCGCGATTAAACAACTTAATTGACTAGATAAAATTGAGAGGCTTGCCCATGGTATTAATAGTCGATCTTTAGTGCCTTTCGACCGTTAAATTAGCGACCCCAGACTTGTTTAATTTTTTACCTTCCCAATTTTTTATGCGTTTGATTATATTGCAATTTAATGTTTATTACTGACAAACGGTTTAGAATTATGCTACCAATCAAATTGTCTGCCTACAACTGCATATGCTTTTTAATTGTACATGAGAATGCAATTACTGTGCCAATGTTGTTTGATTTTGTAGTGACTGAAGAAAGCTAAGGACATTCATCTCAAATTCTCTTCCACCTCAACGAGCAAGCTTCAACTCAATAGATTGCGAGGACGAAATCTACATTAGGAAGGGGGGCATGTTAACCCTCACGCACATTCCTATCACCTAAGATGGACGCCGTATTATTTATTTGGTAGATTCAGGTACCGGGCTTGTCGGTCCAATAGGAAAAGGGTAAGAGTGATCTCCGATGAGAGGAGAACTCTAACTGGAACATTCAAGGGATTAGTTGGCTAAGCATGGATGCCCAAGTGTGAATGGGGCGAGCTCATATAAAAGTCAACCAAACCTAAAATTCACTCATTCTCTCATTTGTGCAATTGACGAGTGCTCTTGATCCATCTTCATCTCCTTGTGTGTGTGTGTGTGTGTGTGTGTGTGTGTGTGTGTGTGTGTGTGTGTGTGTGTGTGTGTATGTGTGTGTGTGTGTGTGTGAGAGAGAGAGAGAGTGTGCGATCGAGCATTGCGGCGACACGACGGCGGCGAAGCGGTTGAGCGCGGCGTAGCGGCGTCTCCCTCTTCTTTGCAACGAGGAATCCTCCACGACAGCAAGCGTAGAGCGGTGAGTGACACACCATCACCATCTTTGAGCTTACTAGTTTAGGCTTGTTGTGTGCTTGGAGCCATTTGTGGCTCGCACACAGTGTATCGGAAAGTTCCTTGCATTGACAAGTGCGAGAGACACGCAAAAGTACTAGGTCTAATGAATCCTTGCTTGATCAATTGCCTAAGTTGTTCTGTAAGTTCTATAGCTTTTGGTAATGACATTTTGTATGGTCTCTTAGAAACAAGTTCACACCCTCGTATAGTTTCTATCTCATGGTCTACTTCACGATACACTGGCAGATTGGTCAAGTCTCTTGGGAAAACATCGGCATATTCCTTTAACCATTCTGGGTGAAAGTTTGAATCTAATTGACCCATCTTGTTAAGCTTCACAGCGTAAATCTGTTTTCCCTTCTTAAGTCCCTTTAGAAGTCTACTGGTTTTAACTAAATGAGCCTTGGGCATCCCATTTTTCCCTTGAACTAGAACTTCATTCCCAAGGTTATCTATGAACGTAAAGTTTTCCTGAGCAGAATGAATATGGGCTTGGTTCGACGTTTTCAATCAGCCCATCCCTAACATCCCGCCATAAATTCTTAAAGGTAAAGTATGGAACTTTGCAGAAGTAGCATAATCCCCTAATTCAAATTCTATCAAGCCTGTGGAATGTTGAGAAAACACTTCCTTCCCGTTAACTAGTTCTACTACTAGTCTATTTGCAGGATATTGGTATAGCTTTAACTTTCTCATGCATCTAGGAGATAGAAATGAATACGTGCTTCCACAGTCTATGAGGAATTCAGCTTTATCACTTTGGCGCATTCCAGGAGCTTGAATTACGGTGAACTGCTGGCGAGCACAGGATTATCTATGGCAGCATGAAGCACTGCCCTTTCATCTGCTTCATCCCCTACAATCGGTTGTCCAACTGCAGCACTAGCCCTAGCAACTGCACCACGTGAGTCCTCTTCCTCTTTCTTGTCCTCCATGATTGTTCGATTGACCTCTATCATTGGCATTAAGAGGTACTGCATTTGCACCAGAGGCACGAGTCTTCTTGGGACATTTGTTCTGATAATGGCCGCACTCTTGGCATTCATAACATTGCACATTGGGAAATTTGGTAAGAATTGAAGTAGCTACCAGAGGATGATCCCAATAAGTAGGGTTTTCCGGTCTATTATCCCAATTACTTGGTCTGGCCCTCTTCTCTAAGTAATTTCTTCTACCCTGAGTAACCTTCATGATTTCCACAGCTAACGGCTTAGCTCTTAACAAATCATCTTGCAATGTTCTTGTTCTAAGAGCTTCCAATCTATTGTTCAATGGTTCAATGAGGCCTTGGCAAAACCTGGCCACTTGTTGTTCCAAGGTCATCTTTGCCGCATATCTCTTCAGAGTCACAAACTTGGAGTAATATCCCTCTACAGTCAAGGATAGCTGCTTGAGTAAGAAGAAACCGTTCATTTTGATGGCCCTATGAGCTGGTGGTAATTAACGTTCGGTCACTACAGTCTTAACTTCTTCCCATGCCTGAGAAGATCCAACAATGTCTGAGTCTCTGCAATGTCGTTTCCACCATATTTTGGCATCTCCGATAAGTCGGAACATGGCAAGCATAGTTTGATTCTACGGATGAGTTCCCACAGCTTCAAAATAATCCTCCATGGCTTCGATCCACACCTCTGCATCTCGTTCCACGTTAACCCCTTCACCTTTGAAGTTGGGGGGTTGCGCTTGCTTGAGAAGTTTTTTCTCTTGAACCGCGGTATAAAGAGCAGAATCACGTACCTACATGATTTCATAAGATTAGTAGACTAACAAATTTAAAGACTTATCACACGACTAAGATTTCAACTTTAGAATAGTCACAAGATCAAGATACTCAATTCAAAATACTTGGTTCTTTATTCATAAGTGAATATTACAAGGAAAGCCTTACAAAAGAGGCTTAGGGTATCTCATCCTAACTTATTACAATTTTTTGCGGCATCTATAGAATCTGCATAGATGGATGACTTGGAATATGGTGATACAAATGATGGGTGTTTGTAGCCACATTTCTACAATCTTCTAAATGATTGGTATGATAGTTCCTATACTCATTTGAAATTGGGAAGTAAATTACAAGATCCATATTCTTAGGGTTATCCTTAGGAATAGAAAAAGTTTTGATCCTTCGATATGGAATTATCTCGACCACTTTATCCCATACCCATTTGTTCAGGGGTTTCCCTGTGCCTCCTGGATAAGTGGGAACAGTGATACTCGAGTTTGTACCCAAGAAGTAGTACAACTGAACCAATCTCAGTTCCTCTGCCCAGCGTAGTTTCTTCCGTGGTAAGACATCATAGCTTCCAAGCATTGATGTAATAAGTCCCGGCTTCATTGCTCCATTCGAGCTCCCAACCTTTATCTATCCAAGTTGAATGAGGAGTGTGAGCCTTCATCAGTAGCTCCATCACGCTGCGTCGGAAAAGATAGTTTGGAGAACGACAAACACTCTCATAAATAAGCTTGAAGACTTGGAACTTGCGATACTCAACCACATGATCTTCCTGAAATATCAACGCATAAGCCTTCGATTAGCTAACCAATTTTTCTTGTTTTTAAAATTTTCAGACAGTACAAAATTTTCCAAACTAACCTAGGCTCTGATACCTGTGAGGTCCCCTCCTCGTCTCACCTTGACGGAACTGAAGGACACCTGATGGTAGCTACATCTTATGCGGAAACAAACAAAAATTTCCTAAGAAGAGAAAGAAGATGAGTGGATGGTCTCTCATCACTTAGTGAATCGAGTCCAAGCCACCAGTGAAAAGGAGACTAGCTCCGCCTCACAGGAGAAGCGTATTTACGTACTATCGGTCCTATTCTCACCTTCCAAGAGGAGAAGTAATCTCGGTGCCTTTTTTCTCGTAGCTTTCAGAGACACGTACACCGAGTTCCTTCCACTCTGGTGTAATGAGATATCTAATGGCGTACTCTATTGCACAGGGCAGAGAGTTCCCAAATCAAAACTACCCATCTCGTAGGCTTTGGCAACCTGAGCCAAGCCCCCATTTTCCACCCCGCACTCACACAGATTCTTTGTGTGGCCTAATTACTAACACATTGTTGTTCAACGCTTAGGTCTCCTTTTTTATGGTTTCCCATCACAAGTTTGTTAAGGCAGCCCTTCAAACATTGTCAAATCGGCACCAAGGCATATCTTTCCTAGGAAAAAGTACTCAACAATAATATTTGAATAAAAGTTTTCTTTGTCCTAGAGTCGTGAGGACCTCTAGCGAGTGTTAACTCCACCTGTTGTCAACTGGCCGCCCATACAACCACTCCATGATTCCACCCAGTTCATGGAGTAACTCTCCGGGTAAAAATCATGTATCCACCACATAGAAAGAAATCCATGGACATATCCACCGCATAGAAAGCAATTTGTGGATGTAGCTCCTGCGATAACTTCGCGAGCTACCGCCCTGTGATCAGTAGGGGGTTCAGACTAAATCGACATTGGAATAATGAATGAAATTTGATTGAGATAGTTTTTCCTAACAACCATTCTTTCCTACCTCAAAACAGTCTTTCCATAAAGCATTTCTTTTCCTATTTACTTCAAACTTAAAATTAAATAAAACCTTTAAAAGTGCCAATGCCGTTGTCTCAGTTGGTTTTCCAACATAGTTCGGGGAGTTTAAACATTCCTAAAGTTATCGTAATTGTGTAGAATACAAAAATAAATTCATCCTACCTCATGAATTTCCTCTTCGATGCCTCGTCAGATGGCCGGATTTTCCTCTCTCATCTGTGCTTTACCGTTGTTCGCCATATTGCTAGTTCCTACTTCGCGGCTGCTAGCACCACCAAAACGTGTCCTCTTGGGGGCCATATCTCACTACTTTGGGTTAGAAAAACTCCGAAGAAAAAAGGCTAAAATATGGTTTCAAGTAACCATATCAACAATGATTAGGCATCCACAAGGATTAGGAAAAAGAGTACCAAATCTTACTTGTAACATTACTCTATATCTAGGAGAGTGCAAGGAAATGCTTTTAAGCCATAGCTTTCCTCAAGTAGAAGTTGATTTGAACTATGGATAATCACACATAAACTTGTGTAAAGCAAAACTGATAAGGGAAAACTAGCTAAGATCAATCAACAGGCTGATATGAACAAGTGATTTAGAGTAAAAGAGGTCTTTCCCTAATTAGGTATCTAGTGTTACATAGAAAGGAAGGTAATTCTTCCCTAAACAGTCACTTGACCATGAATGAAGAGAAAAAGCTTACCATAGACACACATGCATAATATTTACCATAACATTACCATAACTACATCCACCATATGCAATATAGGAATCACATCCATGCACCACTTTTGGCTCATCATTACTATGCACAAGGTATGCCTATAACAATTCACAAATAAAAGAGAGGATCAAATTCTACTTTACCATGCATAATTATGTGCAATAGATTAGTGCAAAAAGAACTCTAATCATACATACTCTTTATTGCACAAGGGAACATAATCATGCAAAAATTTAATGAAGAAAGATTGATTTTACCCTTTAATCATGTATTAGCTAGAGCATAAGAGGGAAGATTAATTCCTTCTTAATCATGTAGTAAGATCACATAAGTGGGTAAAAAACAATTAAAATTAATTATGCATAATTAAGGGAATTAGGTCTCTTTGAGAGATTAGAGTAGCTTTAGTGCTCCTTAATCCAGCAAGGAAGGGAATGGTCAATAGGTAAGAGTCTATTGATAATCACCCCCATTATTTATATTGTAACCATCTAGTAGAGATAATAGAATAGAGTAGGCTCAACATAGATCCTCCAGAGAGAAGGGGATATGGAGAAATTAGAGTTATATAACTTGAATTAATCACCTTGATTAAGCCTCCTTGTGTAGGCTAATGGATGTAGGTAAGCTCTTCCAATGGAAGCTCCAGCAGCAGCACTTTCTTATGAGACTTGGGGATTGCGTGTCTCTAGAGAGGGGTGCACTACTCTTATATAGGCCTCCCCCTCAAAGAGGGTTGATTTGGCTGGCTAAAAATGGAGCTGGGGAGCCCATGCATACACACACACACCTCCAAGTGCCATGCCAAGTGTGGGGTTTGCCTAGTGAGAATCTGTCCTCACTTGCCTAATGCTCTCTTTCTCTCTCACACAAATTTCAATTGCAACAAGAGGAGGTAGCGCTAGCTTCATGCTAAATAGAGAGTTTGTGGTGTCCTAGTCCCATGTTCCATTACCCACACCTCACGCATTGGCCCATGCTCTACCCTATCTAGGCCAAGATTAGGTTCCCATGCTACACTTCTGATGCCTAGCCTAACACTTGTCACAAGACTACCTATACACATGACCCATGGCCATACATACCCATGCATGCACATCCACATACATGCCATACACATACCTTAGAAAATGCTACCCTTAGGCTAACTTGACCTATACTAACCCAAATTCAATTATGAAACTTGATAACTCAAGACAGACGTGCAGGTCACAGATACGACTATCTGCCATAAATAGTAGCTTTTGGCGTTCGGATCCTACTTTTGAGGAAATCTGGGCCGGTGCACAGTTTGCCGAGCCGGTCGACCCTAGACCATATTGGGGGTCAAAAACTTCTATTTTTGGAAAATTTTCACAAAAATTAAATTTGACCAGAATTAAAAGTTCTACAAGGATCACATCACAAAAATGACATCTGATCACTGAAACCTACTAAAAATAGCATCTTTTGTCAAAGTGATATTTACACTTAAAATTTTACATAGGTAACCCTCTTCTAGGGCAGGTAGAGACCTTACATCTAAAAAGTAAAAACCAAGGCCGTTTCCATGTTCCAGGAGGTTAGATGGATGTTTGGGTCAGTTTAAATTTGCTATTTTTAGCTTTGTCATGCTTTTTATGCTTTTAGGTGCTTTTTTGCAAAAAGTAGAGTCGGATCCTAATCTACGTGTTTTCGAGGAAGCTATGGTTCAATTTTCTAAATATCTGCTTTTCAAAAGCTTTCCATGCTATTTTTAGCTTTTCATGATGTTTAGTGCTTTTTAGTGAAAAGCGAATCTGCTTTCTTATTCCAATGGACAAGGGCAACCCGTAATTCAATTTTAGAAAATTTTGCTTTTCGTGCTTTTTGGCATTTTTGAAAAACAATGTGCTTTTAGGATGATCTAAACATAAAAATATTCATTTTAGTCTCCGTCGGATTTAAAGATGATCACTCAGAGCAAAAACGGGATCAAACGAGATTTTTACGAGAATAATTTTTATAAAAAGTGGTACCGTAAATATGTCGGGCAGTACGAAAAAGTCATAATTATGTCGGGACATCACAGTGCATCATAGTTTAGCTAAGGTTCCATTAGTTGGCTGGATAGTGTTCAATTGGCCAATTTTATTATAAAAATTAGATGGTAAGTGGGAAAGTTGACCATCAAAAGCAAAGGCATATTTTTAGCAAAGTGCACAAAAACTTGGAGCTATTCCTGGTCCAAAAACTAGCGCTAGTTTTTAGCTTGTGCATCACTCTGGTTTGTTGCACTTGCCTATAAATTGCCAGTTAGTGGTCAGTTTTCAGGGTTGTCTATTGGGTCTACTATCGCAAGGCTATATGTATATATTATACGGAGTGTTGCAAGCTCTTCATCACCATCTCCATAGGCTCTTCTTTCTCGTATACAAGAAGAAGAAGAAGAAGAAGATGAAGGATATTCTCTCTCTACTTGCTTACTATCTCCTCTCTCGTTTCACGGTGTACACGCTCTCCGTACGCTCTCGTGGTGAATACCTCTACGTAGCTCTCATCACCGCTCTCTTGCGGGAAAAGCAAGAAGTCTTTTGACATCCCCTAATCAATTCTAAAGCACAGTGAGAAGCTCCAAACTCCATATCCATCATCATCTCTCTCTCTCTCTATGTTGTTTTTTTGAGTAATCACCCTCTTGATGATTGTTTTTTCGCATGCGAGTGCACGTATGGATTAACTAAGTACGTATGAAGTTTTCCAATGATTCTTTCATCATGTTTAACACGCTGACTTATGTACATGATGCGTTTATGATCATGTGCGTGCATAAAAAGCGCTTTTTGTTTCACGTCATAAAAGTGGTAGGAACATTGTTTTGGTCATAACTCACAAACCCTTATGGATCAGCCCGAACCCTTTAAAGTAGAGATAAAACACATCATCTAGAATATTTTCTCTCTTTGATGTCATGTGAAAATCACGCACAAGCTAAGAGATATGGTCAAAAAACAGCTTACTGCCCCCTGTACAACAAATTTTTTTGACTCCAAACTCCTTGGAGAACCACTATATAGATTCACTGGATGGGCAAACCCACTTAACCAATTGAAAATATTGATGAAAATTGATGATACATGTATTTAGATGTCCGTTATCACCTTGGGAATGCGAGTTATTAATCGTTCCATAGCCGGTTTTACCTAAGCATGAGGGGTGCTACCAAGGGGAGTGCCATATGACAGCGTGAGTTAACAAAGCCGTTTATGTATGATTTATGGTTTATTTTGGTGATTTGATTTCAGTTATTAGATGCCCATAAACTTATGTGAAGGTATATGGCTAGACATCCCGAACCGCATATGCGGATATGGTTAAAGTCACTTTCTTTTTGGATTATCGTTTGTTGTGTAAGTACCATATGGGTAAAGTGATGTGATAAAAGTGCTAGTCTATATTACAAGGATGAGCTTGATGCATTGGTTTGAGGTCAAATACTTTCATTTGCATGTTATGCATGCTCCCAAAAATGTCAAAAAATTGATTTTTGCATATGTCTGGAGTTATCGTTTATGATTGACCTAAAGGTCAGAGTTGTTTTGCATAATTTTTATGGTGATGTAATGTTATCATATGATATATGGTAACTCATGGATTGATGTGGATGCCTCATATGCATGGTGATGATTGATTTCCACCTTTCTAGGTCAAAACTAGCTCTATGTGCTAGAAGGGTGAACTGCATATGTGATGCATCAACTTTGCATGGTTGGATGTTGTCAGAATTGTATTTTTATATCATGATTAGTTGCTGGTCGGAGTCTTTTTATGCATGAAAGAATCATGTTTTAAGAGTCATATGTGTGTGGACTCTGAGTGACTGCAGAGGATATGTCAAACTCCAAGTTGGGAAGTTGGTTCAGTGTGATTATGATTTGTGGTTAAGGGCTGAGATTCCCTCATGGATTATGGTTGTGATTTTTTGGTGGAAGCCGGTGTGGCTCATGGTTTTTTTTTTTTGGATATGGTTCTGGTGTTTTTGCAGCCATACTATGTTCTAAAGTGGTTATGCAGGAATGGTTGTGCCTCACCCGAGTGTGGGTGGAGTGCTCACTCATGTGAAGTGATTGGATTATGGTTCATGGTTTTGGGATTGGATCATGAAGTGATCTAGATGGTTTATGGTAGACGTGTAAGGGTAGAAACCCTGTACAATCCAACTGCTTGGAAAAGATTGTTTGTGCATGTGGAAAGCTCTATTGTGATTGGACTCACGTGTTATGTTTCTCATGGCAGCATTGCTACAAGACTAGGATCACCTACTCGCTAAGCCTTAGACTAAAGCGTCATTGACATGTGTCTTTGCTGGATCGGGGGTGTTGCCTACGTCTTCTTCTTTTTTGTTAGGCTCATCTACATGGTTAGTGTGTTGGGGGTTGAATGACCTACACGGCTAATGCGTCAGTGATTTTGCCCAATCTTTGCCTAAATACCCGGTGTTGGTCATCGAAGAGGCATGTCACCTAAACTGGCATGGTTGGTGTTGATGCCCTACCACCTACTAGTACTTGGGATCCTTTCAGAGCTCGGGTTCATGGAGGGAGGCAAAGCGGCCTCAGCTTATGTCTGGCTCAGGTAGGTTGGAGGTGTTATTGCTTGCTCTTGGCAAAGTGAAATTCTCTCTATCCATAGTAGAGCGGATGTGGATGGGTGGATCGGTCGATCCCTGCACAGGGTTCGGTGCTCTACTAGCTATTTTTTCATAAACTTTTTTTTTATGTTATGGTATACCCAAAATTTTGTCATTGCATTAATACATGTTTGCCTATTTCATTTAGATGGGGCATTTAAATATTCTTTGTTGTATTCTCTCAAGTCTCTATGCACTCTATTTCATCCTCGACTATACTCTCTCTCTCTCTTTTCGCAATGGATGTACACATATATTCACCCTCCACAATGTTATATTTTTCTTGAGTACGCTTTCATTCATAGCACTCATTCAGGGGTAGCACTAGTTGCTAGGTACCTCTGGATGTAGTCTAGCTCTCGGCCTAAACTCCATGCTTGGCCAAGCGCTGAGAGCTCCTCCCTTATGCAAACGCTTCTGCAACTCTGATGTATATTGAAAACTGTATAAAGGTGTACATTGTATATTTTGTGCATAGACCCTCGAAGAGGGGTATCTCTCATTGACCGGTGGCCGGATTTCCTTGGCCGATGGCCGAGTTCTTGGTGGATTTGTCTACCCAAAAGCGGCTACACATGGGTGCATGGGAGAGTCCTACTTGGTTTTGGCTATCTAAGGGTGGTTACACATGGGCGTTTAGAGGCTCCCTTACATCTATAAGGAGGCCTTCGCAGAACTAATTTGGTAGAATGGTGTGCACACTTAACACACACAACACATCCTTGTTGAAGGATTGTTAATCCCTTGTATTCCTACTTGCTCTAGTTGTCTAAATTGCCATCTAAGCTCTACCTTGAGAGTGCATGGGTGGATGAAGCCATCACTTTCTGTAATAGTGTGCTAATCTAAAGTTCTTTATTTTCCACTAATCTACTTTGCATTGTATCTCTCTCTACTCTCCTTGCTACTAGATCCTTATTGTATTCCACATTTCTTACACAATGCCAAGCTTGCACGATTCCGGTCTCTTCATGAAGAGCTCTCCCACGAGCTTCGAAGTCAGTTTTCTCTCTAACCATGTATTTTTTTTATAACTACTATATCATTGCGTTCACGGCAAGTTGATCTACACTTTAGGCCTAAACACGATGAGTATTGGTGACCTGTAATTTTGGCTTGTCTTCATACACGTTTTTTGCACCAAGTGTGTGTGGGTAGTAAGTGGGGTTAGAGACTTTAGGGTAGTGTCACTCTAGGTGTGTGGAGGTCATCCCTTGAGTTTCATGACGATTCTACAATGTTAGGTCATGTTTCGGACAATGTAGTCTTCATAGGTAAGGTAGCGGTTGTGCATACATAGTGTGCTTTGAGTTGATTTCCCTTGGTAGTGATTGTCCCTAGAAGGTCAAGTAGATGATTGCCACCATCTTTATGTTTCGATGTGCCTAGGGTCAAGCTCCATCCTTGGTTGACATCTTGTTTCTTGGCCTAGTTCTTACTTTCCTAGCAACCACGAGCAGTGTATCTGCCTGACAACAATAACCTTTGTGTTTTGGGTTAAACCACCGTCCTTGACAAGCCATGCTTTTATCGGATTTTAATAGCAACATGTCTTGCACAAGACTTGCTTGTGTTGTTTATGGTGATATTCACCAACCATGTGCCTTACTGGCTTGAATTGCTCAAACATTGAAAAATTTACATGGTATCGAACATGGCTAGTCCATGCAGCCATACCATTTTGGATGTTCTAGAAATTGCAAAAAAAAATTCTGAATTTTACTGCATACCTCATCAATGATGTGTGGCAACTTGTCATGTCGACCCATGGCCGATGTGTTTGAGATTCCTTAATCTTTGATCCGACCATCAGGATCGTCTTTGCCCAGGAGCCTTGCCCCAACGAACATTCAAATTCCTATCATCGACTTGAATGGTAACACATGGTCGTCCATGCCAAGCATCTATGCACTCTTGCTCAAGTCGAACAATAGGCCTTGCCTTGCCAACAATGTCCAAGTATCCGTGATCTTCTTGGAGGAAGATCTATTTCCTACAAGATGAAAGCATACATAAAGCTAAAAAAACTCATGAAAAGCGAAGAAATTTCAAAGCTGATGATCATTCACCATAGATGTGCTCTACTTGATGTCAGACATGGGAGAATCCGTGCTGCTGGTCAAGACCATTTTGTACTCAAGACGTGCTTGATTTTGGTCTTCAAACCAATCATTGGTCATTGGATAGCCAAACAAAAACCTCGGCATGGCCTAGCTTTGCAAGGTTTTTATGCCTTTAACAAGCCATGCTTGTTTGCAAATTTGATATCTGATGATAAAGGATGACCGTGTAGACTTTGCAATAATCACTTTGATTAGTGCCTCAAATTGCGTTGAATACTTGTCCGCTTTGGGTGGATTTTGATGCCCGAAAGCAATGTTGAAAAAGCACCGCTCAATAGGTTTCTAACTCCGGATCAAAAAGAAAAAATTCTAAAATTATAATATGTTCTGAGATATAAAAAAATTTTGGTGTATTTTTTGCCTTCAAAACCATCATGGGGGAAATTGGGTGAGTAAGATGCCAAAGAGGAGTGGGTGGGAATCGACTATGGGCACCCTTCCTTAATGAAATTAAACCCTTTTATAAAAAAAAACTCTCAAGAAGTGGGTGATTGGGTGCACTACGAGATGCCGCGAGGAGAACAAGAGAGAGGGAGAGCGATGCATTGCTCCTCTCCCCTTGTGCTTCTAGCGGGTTTTAAGCCCCTCCTTGGCCTTGCACTCCCAGCGAGCCTCTCTACATTCAATTTGGTGGAGATCAAGTTTAGCTACCTCCACGGCCTAAGCGGCCTTGCACACGCATGATGTCAAGGGATCATGCCTCTCAAGCCCCTCTGCACACGCCGGGTTTCTCCTTCCTCAAGATTTGCATGAGCATGCAAAAAACATGCAAGCTTGAGAGGCCACGTCCCTGGGAGGTTCACCTTACATAGTATGTAACCTATCACGTGAGTTCAACAGAAGGGCATTTAAATCCATTAAAACTTACAGAAATAAATTTACATAAGGATATGTTTTTTACAAATTTCAAAAAAAATTACAGAATTTAAAAGAAAAGGGTTCGTTATATTTCCTAGAAAATTCACAAAATAGGGATTTTAGAAAAAAGTCTGAACGCACATCATATAGTGGTTTTAAATATAGTGAACCCCCCGGGGCCACGTCCTTTTCTCAAAAAGTCATAAGCTCTGGTACCAATGTAAGATTGAGGGAACTACCATAAAGGATTCTCCACCCTACAACCCATAATATAGGCCCTTGGCCCTCCATACTTAGAATCCCTTGTCCACGCCTAGCAGCCAGCCCTTGGCTTAGATCTGTGACCCCCCTTGGGTTTTACCTTGGCATTACATATTCATTTTAGCCGGAAATTCAATTGTGGAGAGATAACTAGCAATTTGGTCATACCACTCCCTACAAAGCTCAAGGCAAAGCAATTCCGGTTCAAGGCATTCAAGCTCATCATCACATGCAGGAATAACAGTCAAGGAAGGTTTTATATTGCAGGGGTTTTTTATTTAAGCTCATAACAAAAAAAAAATGAAGCTCAGCATCCACCTCATATTGTTTCAAGGCTCATTCATCATCAAGCATAATGAATCCTTAGATACATAGATAACAGTATGTTGAGTGGCTAAATATGTATGAAATTTTTTAGCCCCTTCTGCAATGGCTAGGCATTCTCTCTCTACCCATGGGTAGCAAGTCTCTGCATCATTTAATTTGTGTCTATAATATGCACTAGCATGCAAATTGTTTTTCATAAAATTGTGCAACACAAGCCAAAGCAACATGATGGAAGCAAGAAAAAAATAAACTAAATGGCTTAGATGCATAAAGCGGCTTAAGAACAGGTACAAAAGTAAATAATTTTTTAAGAGAGAAGAAAGCAATAATTTGAGGCTCACCCTGTTACCATATACATGTGGTAGTGATGTGTATGAACCCCCACACACTTAGGACCACCGGGGCATTTTTTCCCTCACTAGGATGTTTTTTCCCCCTTGCATTGTATGTACACCCATCACTCTAGGGCTATCTATCTTTCCATTCAACACTAAGTCATGCACTCTTTGTTGTGTGCCTTGAGCTTCATTATTGTTGTTGCATCATTATTTGGTCATACAATTTGAGCAATGTGATGGTGGTATTTTCTTGTGCCAGACAAGTTACATAGAGACACTACTATGTAAGTTTGGACTTCAGGATTTCAAACCTATTACCACTCCCATGGAAACAGGTTTGAAATTGAGTCTTCATGATGTTGTTGATCCTGCCAATGTCACTCTTTATCAAATTGATGTTGGATGCCACATTTACGTATGCATCACGACGCCAAATATTTAGTTTTCAGTCTCACGCTGGGGAATTCACCATGGAGACTTAGCACACCATGTAAGTGCAAGGGAGGGGGATTTTTTTACAAGTTACATAAGCATATAAGTTAGGGGTAGGCCCTAATAATTTTTCTCCCTAGCTGAAAAATAAGGGAGGGGGGTATCATATTTAGGGGGGGGGGGGGGGGACTGACCGGGGTTGATTGCTTGTAATGTTTGGTCACGAATGTGCACCAGAACTCAGATGAATTTAGTAAAAAAAAATTATTAGGTCACACATCAAGTTTTGCATCAAGCGGGTCATAGAACATCCAAAAGTGCAGACCCCTCCAAAGTGTTAATTGGAATGATCCACCTTATTGGCATCCTTCAAAAATGTAGTCTCCTTGCATTGATAGAAGGGGTGGTTTCCACAATTCAAACCACACATTGACAATATATTTGGGATGCATCCACCTACGGTCATAACCAACTCTCCATTGTAGAAGCTTGGCTATAAAATTTTGGGTGGATACCCTCCTTTCTAGAGCTCACCATGCACCACCCCTCTTGACTTGAATCGTGGTTGATCCTTGTATGCTATCGATGAAGGGGCCATAGTATACATAATTCAAAATTGAGAGCTATAAGATTATTAATTCTAATCTGTTTTGTCTAGAGTTTTGTGAAAGTAAGGAAAACTCCTTGATGAGTACCTATCAACCAATTTTCTTCTTTAAATTTTGAATTTGATCCAAGAAAATCCATTTCATAATGACACGAGGGGCTATTCAAATACAGTAAGCTCCAAAGCCGGTGTAGAGTCTTAACTGCCAATGCTCTTTTATGGTCTTCAAAGCACAATCAAGAAGCCCCATATAGGGTACTTTCCTATAGCATTGGGCTGCATTCTTTTTTTGGTTCTTCACGTAATCGAAGGGAAGGCTACAAATGGCAGCGAAAAATTCCAATAATGCACTTGCACCAAGAACTATTGGAAGCTCGGATAGGTGAAGGGTATCCTTCAAAAAGTCCCCAGTCTGATCATAAGATGCAAGCATTCCCATGTTCAATGACATATCCCACACAATTGTAGGGCCACTCCTTTCCATAAGGCAAGAACACACTCATGTGAAGATACCCAATGGAACTCATGAAAGACATTTTTTCAATTTTAGCATTGAGCCAGTGACAACAAAGTGTTATTAGCATTTGTATGAGAGCGAGATCAGAAGAATTTCTACATTAGACCTTGATGGCACAAGCATTCAAACCACATAAAGTCTTATAATACAAAGGAAGTGCTTTCCTCCATTGGCTTAAGTTGCTTTGGTTGTTAGAATCTTGAAAGACCCAAGGCATGATGTGGTGTATGTTGCTTGTCACAAGAGACCTGCTGAAAAACCCTTATTATATGCTCCAAACCCCTCTTCCTTGACCATATTCTTAGCAACTTTCTAGGTAGATCCTTGACCAAGTTCTATGCGCACCTTAATGATATATGGAATGAGTTGAATACTTGTGACAGCTATTCCAGGTTGGTAGTTAGACTTAATTCAAATCAGCTTACAACTTCATACCAAATAATATTGGAACTGAAATGTAAAACTGGAACTGAATTATAGACAAAATTGGAAATGAGACTGGACACTAAAAATAGAGATTGGACCGGAATGTATCTAGATTACTTTTAGACAAGTACAATAATGAAAGACAAGTATGATATGGGCTTAATTAGAGTTACAAGAGCTTAAAGAGCTCCAAGATACAAAGAAATGATAGTGAAGTATGTAGAGTCTCGCAAAACTCAGTAGTGGGTCCTATTTATAGCCCTTGGAGTGGGTCTCTAACTGACTGTGTATTGTGCCAGTTACCGCAATAACTACCCTTAGTAGTTACCAATCTAGTTAGTTGAGCCACCCATTCTAAATCTCTGTAAGGGTAGTGACATGCTTCCTTTTATCGAGAGCCTTCTTCCTCAGAGGTATGTAGAGTACTATTGGTGGCACATTGGGAGCCTCTTGAATACTAGGACCAACATTATTTCTTTGAATGACATGGTACAGTGCTTCTTGTTCCAGTTGGTCCTTCCAAACCATCTTCATTTGACTTCATATGGAGTTAACACATTCCAGGTTTTAGTATTAGGGTCATATAAGGTTCTCTTGACTGTAAGAAGCCTAGCTCTAGCCATCTTGTGACAATAGGAGGCTGTATATATCCAACCTTGAGGAAGTGGCTGATTATATTTAATTTGGGCTTCATAGAGGATTTCAACCATTTCTCTAAATTGTGATTCAGAATGCCTTCTTGGATGCCTTTATTGTGAGTTAGAGTAGTTGGTTGGTAATCTTGATTAGTCAAAAAATTTGAACATACCACTATTCCATATTCATCTTGAATTTATATAGAGATTTTACCAAATTATTAACTTGACCTTTCTTTGTAGCTTTGTCTAGGACTTGATTTTAGGCTTTCCATTGAGTTGTGGCTCCTTCATACCATTTCCTTAGCTCATCAACTATCTTGATATATTTTTATTGATCAGTCAGTTCTGGATATGTCAGATATAATTATAAACATGTTCCCTAATGGGTGCACTCAATCGCTTACAAGATCAACCCAAATGACGGAGTCTTGGAACTATAAGTAGACGTGATTTCTAGACCAATTATGTACCATTTTTTCATCCCTAATGAAAGGACTCCCTAAGATCATCTCAAATGACATAGGATAATTGGAGAAGCCATAGCGATGAAAGTATGCCTTACCTTGTGTCCAAGGACCTTGATCTTGAGATCTTTCAGCGTTCCAATAGGCGTAAGAATAGATCCATTGGCCATTTTTACCACCATGTTTGTGACTTCAAGATGAGGTATTCCCATAGATTCCCAAAAGCTTTTTGTTACAATGCTCACTCCTATACCACCATCAAGGATTCCCTGAACAGTTAATCCTTTAGTAGTGATTGATAGGGTTACATTAGATTCATCGCCTTTAAAGTATTTCCCCAACTTGTTAACAGGTATTTCAATAATTGAGCTTTCATCTAGTTTGGGCTGTGGGTTCAAGAATTCCTCCTCAATTGGGATTTTGTTGGACCTACTCATTTGTGCAAATTGTGGTGGGCCGATTTTTAGTTCTCCATTAAGAAATGTTTGAAGAGCTAAGAATTACTCTAGATCCCCGTATAATTTAGACATTATAGTGGTTCTGACTTCAGAAGCCATGAAATCCGCTGATTTGGCAATGTTCAAGGGCACTTTTTGAGATTCTACTCCATGACCTAAGGCTAGTGAAGATGGGATCTCCATTTCTTTGATGGGGTTAGGTATTCCCTCACTAAACATTCTTTCAATCAAGAAAGGTGTATGACCACTTTTTGATGTTTTGACTCAATTCCTTCCTAGATGGTAGTAGGTATGGCTAGCGGGTTGGGATCTCCTTGAGGTTACGGTTGTGTAGGGAACATTGTAACTATAGTCCTAATCTTCCTAGGTTCTCGCTCTAGCCCTCTTTGGGTCTCCTCTACCAAATTCCTTAAATGCTTAACTTTGTATACTTTGGCGTACGTGTCGAAGGCTGGAAACTTGCCTGTGGACTATGTGCAAGCCTCAAAAGGCTGCAAACACACAGTTAGAGAATCCTAGCAAGCTCAACGAACAATGGGGTGTCACTCACCTCCCAATGCTGTCGTCGTGAAGGATCCTGTGTTGCGAAGAAGGAACTTCCACCGATGATTCTCTCTACTGATGACTTCAGTGCAATACTCTCTCTCTCTCTCTCTCTCTCTCTCTCTCTCTCTCTCTCTAGCATACACACACATACACAAAGGAGAAGGAGACAGAGATGGAGCAAGAGCACTTCTTAGCTTACACCTAAAAGAATGAGGAGTTCTAGGTCAAATGGAGCTTTTATAAGAGTTTGGTCCATTAACACAAGGGTGCCTCCAGTGGCCGATTGTTGCACAACTGCATTTAGTTTGCAAGGGTGGTAAGGTACTCTCCCATGATTTTATTTGAAACGTTGTTGTAGGTGGTGAACTTACAAGGGGAGGTGCAAACTCTTTCTTGTTTGTATGGATATGTACAATGGTAGGTGGAGGTTGTGTCAAATCTCCTATATGAACTACATGAAGAGCAAGAAGCTTCATTTGACCTCCCTATTCCTGAGCTAGGTGTAACAAATAGTTCTTTCTTTGGTACCCAAACTAGCTTTGGAGCAGTGTGTAGCATTCCATGATTTTTTTCTTTCTGCGATCTTCAATTCATTTTGGAGTTACAAGATTCATCTCACATGGGTTAGGTGATATGTAAGAGCACAATTTACGTTTTGGCACCTAGATTTGATCATTTCCTTCATAGTAGCCTTGGGCTTCCAATAGTTTTTTTGAAATCCAACACAACATTTCTTTACATTTCTTGGGCGAGTGGGACATCTCTTACAAGGCTCCTGTTTTTTAGCACTACTAGCAATGATCAGTAAAGAAGCTTTAGGGGCCCACTTGTATGTTTTCTTTGTTGTATTAGGATGGGTCTTATGTGTCTCAAGCTTTATTTCAACTACAGAAGTTGAATCTCTAGAGGGTTGGGCTATGGGGACATATGATTCAACCTCTTGGACATACAATGTTTTGGGTTTTATTTCCTTAAGAGGCAATATCTCAGGGACTATGGCTTCAGTGGCCGGGATAAGAGTTGGTTTTTGCGTTGTGACACCCCCAGTCCTCCAACAATAGTGCATTTGGTGTCTCTCATCCACGTGCATCCTAGGTTTATATTACCCTCGATAGTTCCAAGAGGCATGACCAAAAAGTCTTGAGCTACAACACCATGTCATAATTGATAGAAGTGTGCTAGATACCAAAAATTTCAGTTTTTTTCTTGTTGACACCCTTGACTTGGATAGTACTCTTAGATAGGGATGGCTTTCCCAACTGACACCACACTCAGTATGACAACAGATTATATTTAGCACCCATGTCTAACAAGGCATTATATAGAACTTTTCCATAGTCTCTATTTAGCTCAATAGGGTATCGTAGAGGTGTGTCAGAGTCCAACCAATCATCCTCTCTTTCAACGTGGAATTCATGTGTAACTCCAAGGTTGGCCTCTCATTGGCGTCTTATGCGTTGTTGTCGCTCCATAGTCTCAGCTTAAGCTTGTATCTTCTTCAATTCTATTTGTGCCTTGGCTACCGTTTTTTATGGATAACATGTAGCTCCTCTTGGCTTAAAGGATCATAATATCTTTTTACCATTGAGTAATCCAATGGTTTCAACTACATCAAGAGGCTCCACACAAATGGTTCCTTGTGGGGTGATTTCACATACTGTATATGGTCCTTTTTCCACATATCTCAACTTTTTCTTCTTGTTTTTCACTCCATACATAAGGACTTTATTGCCAACATTGATATCTTTGTCCTTTAGATGACGGTCAAACCATTTCTTCCTCCTATCTTTCTCCACAAGTGCATTTTGCACAACCAATTGTCTTTCTTCATCTAATCTCTCAAGGATATATAAGCGCTCAACTAAAGGGTTACCATCCCAAACTTCTTGCGAAGCTACGTGCAGAATAGGAATTACAAACTCCCATGGCATAACTGCTTCTTGGCCATATACCATTTTGAATGGTGTACAATTAATAGCCACTTTGTAAGAAGTACGGTAAGCCCGTAGAGCTGACGTCAACTTCAAATCCCAATCTGTGCGATGAGCTTCCACCATTTTGGTCAAGATAGAAATTAATTCTTGTTGGTAATCTCAGCTTAGCCATTTTCTTATGGATAATAAGGTGTGGACTTATGGTGAGCTATCATGAAGTTGATAGTGAGTTCTTTTATCACTCCATTTATAAATGAGTGCCATTGTCACTCACAATCTCCAAGGGACAACCAAATCTTGTAATAATATTCTCAAAGAGGAACTTGGCAGCTGACCTTGCATCAACGTTACGTGTCACCCTGGCTTTCGTCCACTTTGTCACATAGTCAGTGAAAACGATAATATATCAAGATTGAGTGTTACGAACTGCAGGACTAATTGGGCCCACAAAGTCTAAACCTTTTTTTAAGTGGTTGAGTCACTTTAATAGGATGTAAGGGCCTCTTATCCTTTTGTTGTGTGATCTTGTAATGTTGGCATTCATCACATCCTTTTGCAAAAAGTGATGCATCCTTGAATAAGGTAGGCCACCAATAGGCTGATTGCAACACCTTTCTAGCAGTTAGTTTCCTTGAGAAATGTCCACTGGCTATACCCATGTGGGCTTCTTGCAGTATGTATAAATACTCATCTTCACGGGCATAACGTGTAAGAATATCGTCATTCCCTAGCCTCTAGAGAGTTCCTGCAATGAGAGAATAAGGTTCACATTCTTTTAACAGTTTTTGAGCTATATCCTTACAAAGCTCTTTAGGTGGAAAACCATTAACTAGAAAGTTCACAATCTTTTCACTCCATTCATACATGGTCTAGACTAGAAATAAGGAAGTATTGGGAAATTCATCATCGACTCCAGTAGGGGCTTCACCATTGGGTATGCGAGACAAATGATCCGCTATGACATGTATTTTACCAAGTCTCACCACAATGCTAAAATCAAACTCAAGAAGAATTAACAACCATCATGTAATTCTTCCCGTAGAACAAGGTTTATTTACTAGATACAACAAGGCTTGATGATCAACATAGAAAATAAACTTGTTGATCAGAAGGTAGTAGCAAAATTTCTTCACTGTGTAAATCATAGCTAAACCCTCCCGCTCTATAGTGGTGTAGTTTCTCTCAGCATCATTCAATTGATGATTTGCAAAGCTAATGGGGTATTCTAGTTTATATTCTCCTGGTTGAGCTAGAACACACCCAATAGCAAAGTTCAATGCATCAATATGCACATGGAAAATTACATTCCAATTGGGGCATTCGTAGAATGGGAGCGCTTGTCAAGGTCTTTCTTAGTGACTCATAAGCATGGTCACACTTCGCGGTCCAGTGGAACTCAATAAGAAGCTTGTACAAAGGACGAGCTATCTTGGCAAAGTTTAAAATAAACCATCGGTAATAACCAACATGGCCCATGAAACTTTGAATTCCTTTATAGTTTGTAGGTGGTGGCAATTCAACAATGGCTTTAATTTTTCTTTCATCTTTGGAAATCCCATTTTTGGACACTATATGACCTAAAATGATTCCATGTTTAACCCAAAATTAGTATTTGAAAGGGTTTAAGAAAATGCATACTTCGCAAAACTCCCTCAAATATTTTCTAAAAGCAGTGTTTATTAATCTTTGAAAAGTAGCAGGGGCATTGGTTAAGCCACAAGCCGTAACACAAAATGCGAACACTTCAAATTTGGTTGTAAAAGTCGTTTTAGCTTGGTCCTCTAGCGCAATTGTGATTTGGTTGTAGCCAGAGTACCCATCTAAAAAGCTATAAGCTTCCTTTCCTGCAACTCTTTCAAGCACATATTCTGAATATGGCAAGGAATAATGGTCCCTCCTAGTGGCGCACACTTTGAGTTTCCCATTCTTGAGATCCATGCACATTTTGAGTTTCCCATTCTTTTTTGGCACAATCACTATTAGAGACACCCATTTTGAGTGCTCAAAAGAATATATGAATCCGCATTTCACAAGCTTTTCAATCTCTTTTTGAACGATCTTTGCATACTTAGGATTCATTCGGTAGGGTAGTTTAGCCATGCTATTCATGGGGATTGTGTGTTGCACCATAGAAGGTGGAACACCTTTCATATTATGATATGTCCAAGTAAATATATCCTTGAATTCCTTGAGAAGTTCTTTAAGTACATAATCCTCAATCTCTGTCAGATCTTGGGCAATGAAAACAGGTTTGGACTCTTCTCCTGGGTCTGCTAACTCTATCTCCTCAGCTATCACTTGCTTGTCATAAACTCCATTGCTTCCATCGATAGGTTTTACTTTGAGCCTTTGTATACACAATCTTATGCTCCTCCATGGTGTAGGAATTGAAATGATCGAGTGCAGGGTGTAAATCTGTGGGGTCTTGTTGTTCTGTGGACTATGATTTCACTTACGCTTCCTTTTCTTGTTGAGCTGACTCTTAATTTTGTCATCTCCTTACGGTATGGCTCAACTTTGGCTTCTCTGTAGCCTCTAGTTGTGTGATGTCAATGCATTGTGGACTACACCACATAAAAGGTATTCACCCCATTTATCTACCAACTTTCAATGAGCATCACATGCCCCTATATAATTAATCCATTCTACGGTAGATTTCTTTTCATTTATTCTAGCACACACATTTGCTCAATAATGTCGCCTCTAATACCTCTTACCCTTTTTGTCTAATTTTTTATTATGGCCAATTTCTAGTGACGAGTCACTAGATGAATCGCTACTTGTGTCCTCTGCTCTCCTAGATAGATTGTCATCTAGGGTACCACTGGGCCTTGAATGGTTTCTCCCTACATTTGCACTAAGATTTAACTCAAATTCTTTGTCCTCAAAGTCAATTTCAATTGATGATTCTGACTCTAAATGTGTGGGCTATAGTCCTGTGAAATGCTACTGGTTCCAATTCCAGTCAAGCCTTCATCTTGTAGGTCATTAGAAACTATATGCATTGCTTCTATCATATTTAAGGGTACAAGCGGTGGCATTTCATCCCCCTCATGTGTTTCCCAGGTCATCCCCCTATTTTGCCAAGTGTCTATGGTTGCTGCTAGATGGACCCAATCCACATTAATCAACTCAATCATCCCAGGTAGTACATCCATATAAGGAGAATATTCCCCAACATCAGTGTCAACTTTACATGTGTAACAATACTGCAATGGGTTCGAGTGAACTGTGGTGTCAGATCTATGATCAGTTATAAACATGTTTCCTAGAGGATGTGCTCGACCAGTTACAAGATCCACTCGAATGACAGAATCTTGGAACTGCAAGTAGACATGATTTCTAGACCAATCATGCACCATTTTTGCTTCCCTCATGAAAGGACGTGTCATAGTGTGCTTGGAGAAATTCATAACAATGAAGGTATTTCTTATTTTGTTTCCAAAGATCTTGATCTTGAGATCTTCTAGCATCCCAATAGTTTTAACAATAGATCCACGGGCCATCTTCACTACTATGGTTGTGGTCCCAAAGTGAGGTCTTCCAATAGTTTCCCATCAATTTTTAGTCACAATGCTAACCCCAGTGCCACCATCATGGATTCCTTTCACAGTTAATCCCTTGGTAGTGATTGGTATGGTTGCATTGGATTCATCGCCCTCAAAGTATTGTCCCAACTTGTTAATAGGTATTTCTACAACATAGTTCTCATCTAGGTTGGGTTGGATCTAAGTGTTCCTCCTCTATTGGCATCTCCCTAGATCCTTCCATCTGTGCAAATTTTGGTAGCCCAACTTTCAGTTCTCCATTGAGGAAAGCTCAAAGAGCTAAGAATAGCTTGGGGTCTCCATATAGTTTGGATATGATCGTGGTTCTAACTTCTGAAGCCATGAAATCCATCAATTTGGGAATATTTAATAGCACCTTTTAGGCTTTAGTCCCTTGACATGGGAAAGATGGGATCTCCATTTCTTCAATAGGGTTAGGTATTCCCTCTATAAACATTCTTTCCAACAAGAAGTGAGTATGCCCACCTTCCCATGATTTTAAGTCACTTTCTTCTTGGATGACACTAGGTATGGCTAGGGGTCTATGGACTTTGTGAGGTTGTTGTTACATAGGGAAAACTGTGTCTGTAATCTAGATCTACCTAGGTACTGGCTCTAGATCCCTTTGGGTATCTTCTACCAAACTCCTTAATTGCTTGACTCGCTCGATCTCCTCTATAGGGTTTGGGTAAGTTCCTATCTTCTTCTTGGGTCATGGCCATTGTGGCTCATGACAATCTTTGTTGTTTGTTTCTTTCCTAGTGTCATTTTGGTCTCCAAATTTTACTCTAAAAGTAGGGCATTCACTGGTACTATGTAGACCATAGCATATTGAGCACCATTGTTGCTCCCTTCTTGGATACAGATGATTGTTTTGCGGAGCACGATTGTCTCTAAGACTCTTTTGAATGTCCTTGGTGAAATCTTCTAAAGTCATCTTAGATATCTTTGGCTCCTTAGCTATACGCTTTAGGGTCATTGGTTGATGCCCCAATGCTTGCAAGCTAGTAGATTTAGGCTCAATAGACACTCTTTCTCCTTGAATGATTAAATTATCCTCCAATTGGATCGCATTGGTGGTGACTTCTTCCCAAGTTGTGATGCCTCTAGTGACTAGGCCATTGTAGATATACTCATGTTATAATCCCCTAATGAATCTATCAAGAAATTGATTATCATTGAAGCGCTCATTTGGATTACAATGAGAATTCAAATGCTTCAAGCGACTAATAAAGTCTCTCACCAACTCTCCTTCCTCTTGTTGGGCTTTCTGGAGCTGAGATGCTACACCCCAAAGTACTCCCTCTCGTATGTATTCTTTCAAGAACAGTCTCCTAAGAGTAGGTTAAATCATTTTTTCTTCCACCCTTAGGGTTCTATACCAATCCCCAGCCTTCCCACTTAAGGTTAGGCTTAAAGCATTACTCTTATGCAGGTCATTGTGTTCAACTCTCCTTCCTCTCGTTGGGCTTTCTGGAGCTGAGATGCTACACCCCAAAGTACTCCCTCTCGTATGTATTCTTTCAAGAACAGTCTCCTAAGAGTAGTTTAAATCATTTTTTCTTCCACCCTTAGGGTTCTATACCAATCCCCAGCCTTCCCACTTAAGGTTAGACTTAAAGTATTACTCTTATGCAAGTCATTGTGTTCTCCTAGAGAATTTCATATTTGTTCAAACACTTTGATATGCTTTCTTACATCCCCGTCTCCACTAAATTTTTGTGTGATCTTGGCTATTTGTATTGCCTTACTTCTATGCTCTCTATCTGGCGTGTTACACATATTCTTAGCAATAGATCGATCGATAGCTTGAGCTCGGGGGATGCACTATGTAATCATGTTAATGTATAACGTGAGTTCGAAAGGAGGGGTTTTAAAATGCAAAAATTTTAGGCAATTTAACAAAGATACATTAAAATGAGGGATTTTTATATTCAATTTTGAAAAAATTTCCTAAAATAAGGGGTCATTTTATTCATTCATACATGTTAAAAGAGGGGTTTTTTCAATACCCCACGAATGCATGCTATATAGGGGGTAGTGAATAGTGAACCCCCCGAGAGCTTGAGCAAATGTTGTGAAGTCACCTAAGTGAGCAGGCACCATGGGCGAAGGCGCTCCAGACTCACATGTGGAGTAGGTATTGGCATGGGGCTTGGAGTATAGGAAGCCCTTGGGTTCCAAGTTTGGTACGGTGTTGTGCCATGTGGTGGTCCAAAGTTCATATGTGTGGCCCTAGACATAGCAGACGTCGAATGTGACATGCTAATGCTAGCCGGTATGGTCCATTGAAATAAGAGCTTGGGTTTTGTGGTTGTGGAGCATAGGTTGTTAAGACAATGGGAGGGGTAGGAACTACGTGAGTACGAGGATCCATAGGTGTATACGATTGGTACACACTTGTAGGTACTGCTGCAGACATTGAGATACCATGTAGCGGTGCTTTTCTAACAAATGAGGTCCATGGTGTGTATCTTGGCATGCCATCATTGGGGTAGGCATGGTATTGGTGGTTGCATTGAGGGAAAGATGAGATAGACTTGGAAAGGTAAAAGCTATCACTTGTGGGCGCAAATTGCATTGAGACCCCTGGAAAAACAACATATTGAGGATCCATCGGACTTACCAAGGGATTCTCCATTTGGGATAAGGTATGTTGTTTAGCCTTCCTTGTATCCAAGAATCTCATGAGACCTGTTGAAGGCATGTGGATCTCCTTGTTCTGTCTCTCTAGCTGAATAACTCTATGGATGACCTCACAAACTCTTTGTTGTTGATCATCAACACTAGCCCCGTTGTGGATTGTAGGACATCTAACCAACCCACGTGATAGGTGTGACCTGTGTATAGGTTAGTTAGAGTTTTTGCTTGTAGTTCGTACTTCCAATTCTCATTTAGGAACGCTCCATCTAGGATTGAGGTGCTAGGGGTGACCTTTGAACTAGATTCAATGCAGCTCTCTATGGATTGACCCTTAATGGTCGCTAATTCACGAGCACTCGATTGCTCTCCTAGTAGGGATATTGACATAGGGTCTTTCTCTTTTAACTCTCTTCGTTGTTCCACCTTGCGTAAGCTCTCAATTTTCTTTTCCCTAGCCGCAATGATATACTGCTCAACCTCTTGCACTTTGGCAAGGCTTCGACCATCAGGTAATATAACCTCGGAGGGGAATAGCTCTAAAGAGTCAGGGGTTGCAGTAAATGGAGTACTCACGTGCACACTCTCCAGAAGCATAGGGTCTACGTTTGTCATGAATGGAGAATTTACTTTCCTACCCCCCTCATTTACATCATTAGCCCCATGTTCGGAGCGGGTGGCTCTACTAAAGGTTTCCTTCAAGCTTCTAAGAATTCTTGGCCTAGACTGTGGGCCCATGGCATGCATGTCTTAGCTTGAACTATCAAGATTAGGCATCTGATAACCCTACATGACGTCGTAGTCAAAGGAAGAGTCACTAGATGCAATATGTGGGGCCTGAGTGGTACTACCCTGGGCTCCCGCTGAGGGCCTAGAGCCTAAGGTAGAGGAATAATGAGTGCCCGCATAAATGGAGACACTCTTGATATGCTCATCTTTTAGCACACGACCAGAGTTTAGGTGCATGTGACCTCACCACTCTAGAGGTTTTGGTGAGTGCCCTTGAAGGCCGCTCACCTAGTTTTTTAGGATTTTACAACCCAAATGTTTTTTGTATTTTTGGTCCCTTTTTTAACCGAGCCACGGAATATAGCATGTGACTGCTCAAAATGAGCATCTTAGCTAGGGGGATGTGCCGTGCTTTACAGCCCCCGATTCAGTTACGTACAACCCTCGAAATCCTAAAACTAGTTTTTTCCTAGGTGGGGGGAAGGCTAGAATTAGTAAGTCCAAAGGGTGAGTGTGAGGGGAATGGTGGAGAACTTGAGGAACTTGTCCTACATGCCCTCCCGTCCCTTGAGATCCTAGTCTTTATATATAAAGTAGTGTGAGTAGTAATCATAAGACTAAGGACTTGGGATTGGGCTTGGGCTTGGGAAAAGATCCCGATCCCTTCCTTTTTTTAAAGTTAATTTTTGAATTTCTTTTTAGGCCACTTTTTTTTCAATTTTTTTGAAAGAAAATATTATTTTATTTAAAAAAAACTTTTATTGAGGATAATGACGTGGACATCGAGCTCCCATGCGCACTCAGCAGCTCCTAGGAGCTCTGCCTAACCTCCTTGCAACTAATTAACAGCTAATTAATTGTCTAACACAGAATTGCACACTCACACACAGTCAAATCTGTTGCTCATTGTCTACTCTACTTCTCACTGTCTACACTCACTAACAGCTCTACTAACACCTGCACGGTACAAACCTTGCAAAACTAACAAAAACAAGTACAATGCAACACTATTAGAGCTTACAACCACTAGAAATATCTAACAAAAACCTTCTTAAAGTACACATTACAGTCACTTAACAATAGTTAACAAAAAACCTGCTAATCTGCCATTTGCAGCCACTCAACAATTCTCACAGAACTCAACAAAAAGCAGAAAAACATATGGAAAAAAGGCTTCCAGAGGTAGCATTGAGTGATCCTCAAGCTTAATGGAAGGCTGTCCCCAGCAGTGGTGCCGAAAATGTACGCTTTGTTGTATGTGTCAAAGGCTGGGAACTTGTATGTGCACTGTGTGCTAGCCTCAAAAGACTGCAACCACAGAGCTAGGGAATCCAAGCAAGCTCAAAGAACAATGTTCTCTCACTCACCTCCCAATGCTACCGTCATGAAGGATCATGTGATGTAAAGAAGAAGGAGCTACCACCGATGCCACACTCTACCGCCTCGCCGCCGCAGGTGTCGTCGCAATGCTCGATCACACTCTCTCTCTCTCTCTCTCTCTCTCTCTCTCTCTCTCTCTCTCTCTCTCTCTCTCTCTCTCTCTCTCTCTCTCTCTCTCTCTCTCCCCCCCCCCCCCCCTCTCTCTCTCTCTAGCATACACACACACATATGAAGGAGAAGGATACAAAGATGGAGCAAGAGGAACTTCTTAGCTTACACCTCAGAGAATGAGGATTTTTAGGTCAAATGGACCTTTTATAAGAGTTTGGCCCATTCACACATGGACGTCCACAGTGGCCGATCGTTACACAACTGCTGTAAAAAAAAGATAAGTGGTGCACCTCTCATCGGTGATCACCTACACACGTATTGGACCAACAAGTCCGGTCCACGACTCTACCAAAGAAATAATACGGCGTTTGACGTAGGTGATAGGGTGTCCGTGAGGGTTAACAAACTCGCTCAATCTCCTCTACAGGGTTTAAGTAGGTCCCAATTTTCTTCGTGGTTCCCTTGGGTTTTGGTCCTTGTGGCTTCTCTTGGAGGCTCCCGCTTGATTTGGTTAGCCTTGAAGACACTCGTTGCACCATCAGTGGTATGGGGGTGGTTTCCTTATGTCTTCCCCTAATCGTTTCTTTGCTTGATTTTCTCTCGTGGTGGCCCTCATTGGTTTTTTCTCTTATGGTGGCAGTTTTAGTCTCCATGGTTTCTATTGAATCAAAATCATCTTCAAGATCATTTTCATATACACGAGGTCATCATTGGTCCCTATGTTGTTCTTTGACCTAGGGATTGAATTCATAGCTTTTAGTGATCTCTTCCTTCATGTTATCGTCTTTATCACTCCGCTAGTTGATGTAACATATCCCTCTTCAAGGATGTAATTTTGGTTTTGGAGAATCAACCGTGTGAGTGCGTTCACTGGTACTACAGGTGTAGTTTAAGGTGCCCCATTGGTAATCTTGATCAAGTTCAATGGTGTAATCTTTGGTGCATTTGGATTATCAGGGCATTATGAAATCAAAGTTTCTATGCCACAACAATTACAGGTGATTATTGGCGTTTCCGATGTGCTCCCTTGACTTGTTTGCACTGGTGCAACATTCCATTGCATTCTAACAGGACACTCAGCTACGCAATGTGGTCCACCACATTCATACCATTGAAGAGGCGGTCTCCTGGCAAAAATATTGATGTTTTGTCCTCTTGCTACAAGAGTAGTAGATTGCTATAGAGACTTGACTTGTCCCCAATGGTCCTCCATGGAGTATTGGGGACACTCCTCAAGAGTATCTACTTCGTAGGTGATACCCAAGTCTATGTCATCTTTGCAGCCCAAATAAGTACTAGATGGCTCACAACCTACTTGGTTCCTAGGGATAACTCTTGGATGTAGAGGCTATGGTCCTAGTAGTCAAGGGGGTAATGGTGTGGTTGGGACAACATTTTGTGTTCTAGGGACCCTATGCTGTGAAGGTTTCTCAATGGGTGGGGCAAGCATTAATGCAAGAAGTTGAGGCAAGTCTGTCCATGCTAAGGGTGATCTATTTTCCATTATGCATTTAAGCAGTAGGAAATCCTTAGCTTGATGGCCATACCTAACACACACATTGCAAGTCTCTTTAAACTTCACTCTAAGGTAGGGCATTTGGGGCTATGCAGTCCCAAACAAATAGTGGAGTACAATTACCCCTGAGGCTTTCTTGGATAGCCTTGGTGAGATTGGCCTAAGTCATATGAGATATCTTTGGCTCTTTCACGATTGGCTTTAGGGTCATTGGCTCATGTCCACCAATTGCTTGCAAGCTGGTAGCTTTTGGCTCAATAGACACTCTTTCTCCTTCAATCATTAGATTGTCTTCCAATTGGATTGCATTGGTGGTGACTACTTTCCAAGTAGTGATACCTCTAATGATTAGGCCATTATAGATTTCCACATGTCGTAGTCCCCTAATGAATCCATCAAGCAGCTGGTTCATTGTTGAAATGCTCATTTGGATTACAACAAGAATTCAGATGCTTCAAGTGACTAATAAAGTCTCTCACTGGCTCACTTTCCTCCCATTGGGCTTTCTAGAGCTGAGATGCTATGCCCCAAGGCACTCCCTCTTGTATGTACTCTTTCAAGAAAAAACTCCTAAGAGTAGGATAGTGCGTGTGCTCTTCATTCCTTAGGGTTACATATGAATCCTCCACCTTCCCACTTAGAGTTAAGCTTAAAGTCTGGCACTTAGGTAGTTCATTGTGCTCTTTCAAGGAAGCACATACGTGTTGAAATACCTCAATATGCTTTCTAACATCTCTGTCTCCATTGAAATTTTGTGTGATCTTGGCCACTTGTACTGCCTTACTTCTAGGCTCTCTATCAGGCCAGTTATGCATAATTTTAGCAATAGATTCATGTGATAGCTTAAGAAAATGCTGCCAAGTCACCCAAGTGAGCAGCTATAGTGGGCAGAGGCACTCTCTAGACTACATGTGGAATGGGGTTTGGCATATGAGCGATTCTTGGGTTCCAAGTTTGGTACGATGTTGCACCATGTGGTGGCTCAAAGTTCATATTTGTGGCCCTAGGCATAGCAGATACAAGATGTGACATGTTAATGCTGCCTGTCATGGACCCACTAGAATAAGGGCTTGGATAAGGTGGTCGTAGAGCATAAGCTGTCAAAACAATTGGGGGTGTAGGAGCTACATGGGCATGAGGGCTAGTAGTTACCTATGATTGATATACACTTCTAGCTATTGTTGTAGGCATTTTGCTACTAGGTAGTGGTGCTTTACTAATGAATGAGGTTGAGGGTGTACTTTTTGCCATGCTCATTACTAGAATAGGCATAGTAGCCATAGTGTTTTCGAGAAAAAAATGAGCTAAATTTGTAAAGGTAAAACTATCGCTTGTGGGCTCAGACAGTATCGAGACTCTAGGAAAAATAGCATACATTAGAAAAATTTTGAACTCATTTTTGGGCCTTTTAAGAGTGCCACATCATCAAAGTTGTACAAAAGAAAGCAACCCGGTAGACCCCTCTAAATATTGCTTAGAACCCCATGATATGACCTATCATTGGAAAGTTCTTGAAAAATGAATTCTAAAGAGCCAAGGTCCGAAAAGTTTGGATGACTTCTATGAAAGTTATGCCATTTTTTTTCAATCAGCCAGGTTTTGTTACCGTTACAATAATCTAAAATCACCTTTTTCTAGATCTACATGAAGGCAATGTCCAATACATGCATGCTATATATCAATAGATAGCATTTGAAGAGTAGATCCTAAATATCCAACCTCCGACAAGTTTGGATCTTATTCGCAAATACCAATCCCCACTTTTTGAAAGCTATGCCACATCAACAATTCTTACAAGGCTCATTTTTTAGTCCAAATTTTTCCTAATGTGAAGGATCCATGGGACTTACTAAGGGAGTCTCCATTTGTCATACGGTTGGTTTTTTTTCATTTCCCGTATCCAAGAATCTCATAGGACCCATGGAAGGAATGTTAGTTCCCTTATTTTGCCTCTCCAATTGGACAACCCCGTGGATGACATCACAGACCATCCGCTGCCGCTCCTCTAGACTTGTGGCACTAGATGTAAATTGTACAACCTCTCACCAACCCACATGGTATGTGTTTCCCATGTACAGGACAGTCAAAGACTTGGTATGCAGGTCATACTCCCAATTTTCAATGAGAAATACCCCCTCTAAGCCTGGAGTATTGGATATTCCCCTTGAAGTGGAGGCATTATGGTTTCCTATGGTTTGACCCTCAGTAACTACTAATTCAAGAGCACTTGTTTGCTTGTCTGGCATGCTTGTTGTCATAGGGGCCTTTTCTTTCAAGGCTTGATGTTGCTCTATTATACATAGGCTCTCAATTTCCCTTTCCCTAACTGATTGCATATATCGTTTCACCTCTTGTACTTTGCTAAGACTCCAACCAACGGATAGTAGAACTTCAGAGGGTGATGGCTTGGTAGGGTCTTTAGTGAATCCAAGGGGTAGGATATTGACATGGACATTCTTGGGGAGTATAGGGTCTACATGTGTAAGGTTTTCAACTTCTGAAACCTTAAAGATTGTGTAAAGCTAATTCAACTGATATGATTATTGAAAAATCAATGTAGAATTGTCCGACCATGACAAATATTGGTATTTTTGGAATCTTAAGCACAGCAAACCCTGGGCTAGAAATTTTCAGAATAGAATTCCGATAAAATCTGGAAAAGTTACAGGCTCTGAAAGGTTACACTAGGAATTCAATTAGTTAAGAAAAATTGGATGGTTTCAATAAATATTGTTAACAAAGACTTTCTTATCCTAAGGTTTTAGAAATTATTGATATTTTCAATTTTCATCATTAAAAATCAGTGAAAATAGTAAAAATCGATTCTGGAAGCTGAGGGGGGCTGTGTGGGGTAATGATGAACTCTCCCAGACTTGATTTAGCAGTAGGGGATATTTTTTCACCTGTAGGACTGCTTGGGATGCAAGTTACTACCATTTTCCAGCCTATGAGTGCCCAGAAACCTATAAATATGACCCTTGCTTCACAATTTCAGACAGACTCAGAGCCTTGGTACACTCTCTCTCATCTAGAGAGACCTCTACGCAGAAATCACTAGAGATTAAGCTCTAGTTGATTAACTTAAACGGTAATTATCCTAATCCTTCTTAATTAGCAAGGCTAGATTAATCTATTTTCTTAATAAATTAAAGATTAGGCCTATGTATACTCATAAATCCTCTCTTACTTAAATATTCTCTATTGATTGTTGTAATTAAGCTTGGGAATATTAAGATAATTAATTATCCTATCATATTAGGGTTGAAATTATCCAAATTAACGATAAATTAATGGGAAATATATTAATTAAGTTTAGATTAAGTTGAGATAATTATCAAGGCTACATTAGATAGTCATTAAGCATGAAAAATTATCTTATAATTTTTTGAGTAATTTTCATAATTAATTATACACAATTATACTGTTTTTTAGAGAAAATTAAAAGAGAAAATAATCAAATTGATTCAAAATGGTTTGAGTTATTTATCAGAGGCTATTTATATGTTAGGAAACCCGTGATCATCATGTCAAGGTTACAAAAGTAGTATAGATATGTATCTAAGTGAAATTATAATAATTCTAGCTAAAAACTAAAGAGGAAAATTAGTAAATCATGCTATATGATTACATGCTATTTATGAGAGATAGATTACATGATGAAAATGCTATGATAATTATGTGAAGGTTAAAAACTTAGTATAGATATTTATCTAGGTCAAAATATACTAATTTTGGTTGAAATTTCAAAGGGGAAATTAGTAAATCATGTTATATGATTACATTCTATTTATAACAGTTAGCTTACATAATAAAGAGGCTTTGATAAAATTTTCAAGGTTAGAAAAGTAGTATAAATATTTATTTAAGTCAAACTATTCTAATTTTAATTGAATATTAAAGAACAAAATTATATAATTAAGTTAGAAAATAATAAGATAATTACCAGAGATCAAAAGTATTATTATCTACTTGTGGTAATTATACCATAGTTAATTAGTGAGGTTAGGAAATTATAATTGACCAAAAGTCCATTTTTAGCAAATAATTAATTAAAATAAATAGACTTTGTGGTCAAAAGTTTTTAGGAAAATTATAGTAAGTGTAAACCTATGATATCAAGTTGAGGAAATAAAATCTTTAAGATAAAATAAATAGAATAAATATTAAGCCCAAAATAAGTAGATTCCAAGCTTAAAAGTCGATTGGAAAATTAGGAAAAAGATATAGACAATTATAAGAAAATTAGAAGAGCTTAGAAAACCCTTAGGAAAGTGGTGGAAAAAGTTATCATGCCTATATACACAAATAAGAAATTACTAGGTCAAGAATTTGTTTATTAAGACTATAAATTTAACCTTGAATGGGTTACAGTTGAATACAAAGCTTAAGTTTAGATTTCAAATAATTTACCTAATGATTAGACGTCTTTTTTATAAGGATAATAAGTTATGGTACCTAAGAGGACCCGAGAAAATCCTACATCTAATGATGAGGACGTAGCTCCAAAACGAACTAGAGCGTCGCATGACGACGAAGCCGGCCTAGTAGTAGGCCTACGGAGGAGAGTCTTCAAGCGCCAGCGCAGCAGCATATGGCCAATCAATCCCATGTGGGTTTTCCCATTATTCAATTAAGTATTTAAATAGTTTATGTTCTTTTATAAGTTAACATTGCATATGTAAGGAGTGAGTAAGAATCAGAAAAGGAATAATTGGTCAAAAAGGTAACTTCCGAAAAACCAACGTGCATTTGTTTATAAAGTAGGAAAGAATTGTTTGGGTTAAAACTGGTTGAATTAGGAAAGATATGATTGATCATCCTTAAGACAGCTTGTCTCAAGACACCTCCGACTCCTTGGTATAAATTGATGATAATGATGGCTTTCTAGCCAGATAAGTCGGTTACCCCCATGAATGATGTGTTTCTACTCCGTGTCATGTCTTGATGTTTCTACATAAGTTAGGATACCGTTTTTTATCCTAGGGGAGCCGCCCGGTTGTATGGGCAACTTGTTTGGTGTATGGGCACCCGGAACCTTGGGTGGGAGTTTATCCACACCGGATTATGAATAAGGAATGGGTGCCGTTTTTTCACCGTTAGGTGGTCTTGAGACAAGAAGAGTATTGGTCATGGTTATTATGGACAATGTTTTGATTGACAGTACCCTGTCTTAAGTTTAAAGATGTCTGTTTGCTAAAAGAATGTTTTCAATACCGTTTTCAAGGGCTATTTTAATAAAATCCTTTTATGAAAGATAAAAGGAATCATTATTTTAATTGTGACAAGGATGTGGTAGTAATTAAATAACAAAATAATCATGTGTAAGTGCGGGTGGTAAGTGGGGATTGATTAAGGTTGTCAATCATGGACGGGTGGACCTGATTAGTCAGGTAACTATCCATCCTTGCGCACTAAAACGTTTAGAAAACTTCTTCACTTGGAAGAGGAGTCCACTAGCGGCTGTGCCCTCACATCTATTAGGGGAAAAAAAGCGTTGGTTGAGGATACCTTAGCCCAATTGTGGTAGTTATAGGGCCGAAATAGTTTTTTGGACTTTTAGTACGTTGTCCCATTTCCGCTGGGAGACAGGACTAGGTCTTCTTCTAAGGCTATAGACCCAAGCCATTGTCAATGGTAAAGGTCTATTCCTTGGATTTTTCTTGTTTAGAGACTCTGATTTTTATCAGACCTAGAGACCTGTCAAGGATCGCATCCCGATCTTGGTATTGGCGGGTTGGAGACCTTACAAGTGGTATCAGAGCCTAGGTTTTAGAGCCTGGGTTAGTTTGGAAAAATTTTGTACTGTCAAGAAATGTAAAAAGAAAAAAATATATATAAAAAGAAAAAATTGGTTAGCTAACCAAAGGCTTATGCGTCGATAATTCAGGAAGATCCTATGATTGAATATCGCAAATTCAAAGTCTTTGAGCTTATTTATGAGAGTTCTTGTCATTCTCCAAAGTGTTTTTTTCGACGGAGCGTGATGGAGCTACTAATGAAGGCTCACACTCCTCATTCGACTCGGATAGATAAAGGCTGGGAGCTTGAATGGAGCAATGAAGGTGGGACTTATTACATCAATGCTTGGAAGCTGGGATGTCTTACCACGGATTTAAAGAAACTACGTTGGGCTGAGGAATTGAGAGTGGTTCACTTGTACTACTTCTTGGGTGCAAACTTGAGTATCACTGTTCCCACCTACCTAAGAGGCACGGGAAAACCCCTGAACGAATGGGTATGGGATAGAGTGGTGGAGATAATTCCATATCGAAGAATCAGAACTTTTTCTCAGAATACCCCTAAGAATTTGGACGTTATATTTTACTTTTCGATTTCCAATGAGTATAAGAACTATTACACCAATCAATTAGAAGATTGTAGAAATCTGACTACAAACACCCATCGTTTGTATCACCATATTCCAAATCAGTCAGCTATGTGGATCCTTTAAAGGCTGCAAAAATTTACAACAAGATAGGATGAGATACCTAAGGCTCTTTTGTAAGGCTATCCTTGTAAATATCCACCTTATAAATAAAGAACCAAGTCTTTCGAATTGAATATCTTGATCTTGTGTCTATTCTGAAGTTAAATCCTAGCCGTGTCATAAGTCTTTAAATTGTCATTCCATTGATCTTACGAAACCATGTAGATACCTTCTTCTGTTCTTTATACCGTGCTTGTTTCTTCTCAAACAAGCATAACCCCCCAACTTCAAAGGTAAAGGGGTCAACGTGGAACGAGATGCAGAGGTATGGATCAAAGCCATGAGACATACATCAATACAGGATTCCCTTCTCAGGGCTAAGCCTCTTGTAGCTGAAGGAACAAACTCTACAAAGAACTATAATGGATTTAGTAACTTTAGGGGAAGAGCCAGGGAAAATTCCAACCAGGGATATCAACAACGTGGAGTAGCTGCAGCAATGAACTAAGAATAGACCTTCCCAAACGTTACGTGCTATGGATGCAATCAAATGGGGCACTATAGAAATAACTGTCCAAAAGAACAAAACCCTTGAATTACTGCTAAATCCATTCCTCAAAATCAAGGAGATAATCTAAGAGGAGGTAGAAATGGAGGACGAGGTAGAGGAAGAGCAAGAGGAGCCAAATCTTATGCAATCATAGGGGAACCAACCTTATGAATAAGAAAGATAAAAGAGCCACTCGCCTGGGCCATAGTTAGCAATCTTAGAGCTTTGTAAACCACTATAAATCAATAATGTAAAAACTTGAATTACTTATATATTATAAGGGTGTACATGATTTTCTTATCTAAAATTACTTAATGAATCTAAAGTATTCAATCAATAAATTAAGGGTAGATCTCACAAATGATAAAGAGGTTCTCGTTAGGAAGGAAAAATTCGAATCTTAGAAATGAGATAGTTATCAAGAAACCAACTCACATTCTTGTGCACACGATAACCTAGCCAAACTAGCTTAAACTAGTAACTGTGATTAAACTAGCTTGAGATCTCATATTCTTGAGATCGTTCCAAAAAAGCAAGCCAAAGACACTCACATCGTATAAGAGCTTTCCCAAGTATCGATGAGTAAGTGGATACCAAGGCTCCACACCCTTCAAGTATTTCTTACGGACTGTAGTAATCAACTTTTGATCTTTTTCTGGTAGCCCTGTTACATAGGCTTCATGATCTGCTGCACAGATGTGGGAGCAGTTGACAAGCTCATCCCTAAGATGCGTGACTACAAGAGCATGTGTATTCATGCTATTCCAAGGTCATATACAATATATACAAAGTCAGAAACACAAATTAGAAATTTTCTTCTAAAATATATAGAAAGTCATGAAGCTTACAAATTCATTCTTTGCAAGCTACTAAGCAAAGCTATCTCTGGCACTCAAGTAGGATCAATAACTGTACAAAGCACACTACAATGTTTCTCTCAATCAATGGAGAATCTCTCTTTAATAGCAGCCATCCAAGCGATTGTTCTATGATTACCCTCCCAAATGTAGAACATTTTATTAGAGAGAACTTAAAGATTTGGTATTTTAGAAAGCTCAATTTCAAACTCTTTATGTATATCAACCCATATTGGGTCCCATGAAGTAAGAAGGTCCTCTGCAAAAAAGATAATCATAGGCAGAAAAGCACACTCAACTACTATTTATGAGAACAACAGAAAACACCATAGAAACAGACAATAGGAAAGACCAAAGCAGAGAAATGAAATACCTGTCACATAAGCTTCCTCCTTCTTGCAATTCCAAACTGAAACAATAAAAGCTCCTTTTTCTTGCATGTAGCCCTCCTTTGCAAAAGTAGCTTTCAATCCACTAACATCATCTCGTAAGCCTCTCACCCTTGCATAAGGGATCAATTGACATAAAGGAATTGGTGGACAATCAAAACAACTAAACATGCGAGTACATTGAAGAATATCTTATCCTCTAGGCATGTAAAGTTTGTGCTCTTCCCCTGTCTCAGTGTCTACTGCTACTTCATCTCTTACGACATAAGGCACTATTTGAAAACATCCCTCTCATGGGGCAAGAGAGTCATCAACTTCATTTATAGAGCCAAGCCCCAAGTCCTGACTTTGCATCTCCTCCTCCTATGTCTCCAAACCATCTGGCATATCTGTGACAGAGACTGCACTTATTTGATCACTGCTCTCTAAGATACTGGAAGCTTGAGTTGAAGAAAGCCGTCTCCCTCTACGAACTCGTCCATGAATTGAAGGACTTGTAAAACAAAACCAAAAACAATTTATTTACTTCACTAAAAATCCCTCTAGGCGTCCATGCCGACGAGGAGCAATTCAAAAAATCAAAACTTTATCTTATTGATCTCCACCTAAGCATCCATGTCGGCGTGGATTGCTAGAGGGGAGCTAACAATTTTAAAGAAATCATGATCAATTATAAAATGTAATCTTGAGAAATTCCCTCTAGACATCCATGTCGGCGTGGATAGCTTCAAGGAGCTTACTAAGCTTCATAAAACATGATTAAATTCAATGCGAGAATGAATCACTATCCTAAACCAATGTCGCAAGAAACTCCTTCTCGCCATCCATGCTGGCGTGGATGGCTTCTGATAGTTTTAAGAGAATCTATGCAGCTCTGAAGATTTCCAGAGAGAGCTTATAAATAGTTAGATTTTCACATTCAAAACTCCTTCTAGCCATCCATGCCGGCGTGGATGGCTACAGGTAGTTTAGGCTTAGAATCACAATGATAAGAAAGCCACACATAAGTTTAGTTAATCCTTCTGTAGAAGTTTGGTTTATATAATTGGGCAACATTCATAACGTAGCATACTTGCAGCTGTCTGGTTTTTTGCTCAACGGTCCCATATATACCCTGGCAGAGCCTTGGCAGCTTATCCCAACACAAGCACTTGGGTTTGATTTTCCGCCATGATTCTCCTATACACTTGCTAGATGGGTTGGAGGTCCGACTTTGGAATGCAAGTGGAAGGCCATGGAGTACCTTGCTTTGAATGGGGATATTAGTATCCCAACTAATTTGGTAATGGTGTAGCACATTTCTCCCTTGATCGAAAGATTGTCTCTGAGCTCAACTCTCTCTCTCTCTCTCTCTCTCTCTCTCTCTCTCTCTCTCTCTCTCTCTCTCTCTCTCTCTAAGGGTACTAAGGGTACTTGTGGTTGAGAATGGCACACTAAGGGTACTTGTGGTTGAGAATGAGAATCTCAAGAGGACACTTGAGATGCAAACAACACGTTTGATGCAACTTGAAGAGGAAGTCAAGGAATGTAAACGCTCTCTTGTGGACTTGAATGCTTTGAAGGAGCGAATGAGCAAAGTAGAGCATGACCATGTATTGAAAGAGGAGAAATTTGACACTATGAGCCGGGATGTATGCGACATGAAAAATGTATGCACAAACAAGTCTTGGGCTAATGTATGTGGTAGCAATGTGGTTTCTAATTCCTCACTCATGCAAGCTATGGTTCAAACAAAGAATGTTGAGAATGTAGATGTGGAGGAGTTGAAGGAATGGGAGCGACGTTCCAAGAACATTGTTATTCGTAGAATTCCCGAAGAGAAGTTAGAGACACCTCCTTCTCTTGCCATTGTTATTGAAGATTTCTTCAAAACCCACTTTGGCATGTCCGGAGTTATGGTCTATGGAGCACATAGAGTGGGGAAGCAAGGAGCTCCTCGCTCGGGAGAACGGCCAATTGTATGCACCATGCCGGATGAGACCAAGCGAAAGATTATCCTTGATAATAGCTGGATCTATTTGAGGAATACAAAATGTTTTGTATGTGAAGATCGCACTATTAAGCAACAAAATATGTGTCGCAAGGCATATGAGGAAAAGAATAATAAAAACAAGGAAATCTCTCATGAAGAAAATGTGCCCAAGGAGGAGGAAAGTCTCTCAAGCAAATAGGGATGCGTGACCTATGAGACCGAGTTACAATTGAAAATATGCTTTTGGAATTGTAATGGATACCCATGGAATGCGGGGGTTGGCATTGATGAACTAACAAGCAAAGCCGATGTTGTACTTCTTGTTGAAACTTGGGAGCATGATACACAAAGGATTAACGGCTTGGAGGATTACAATGTACATGCATTGATGTGGTCAAAGAATCTCAAGCAACGAAGAGGACAAGGAGGGTTAGCATGTATGGTTAAGAAAGGATTGGAAGATTTTGTATCAATTGTGAAAGATGACAAGTACAAACGTTATGTATGGTTGAAAATTATGACACCAAAAAGAGCACCCATTTTTGTAGCCGGTTGCTACATTCCTCATCATGATTCTCCCTTTTATGCTTGCATGGATAGAGATCAACCATTTTTTGATTTGGAAGAGGACATTGCTTATTTCAAAGGTGAAGGTGATGTTATTGTATTTGGGGATATGAATGCTCGCACAAAAACATTGCAACATGATACTCAACAATTTGATATGCCATACATTTCAAGGGAGTTGGAGGAAGTTCACTTGTATGATCGTACTTCAATGGATGAGAAAGAGCCGGATCACTATGGAAAGTTACTTTTACACATGTGTAATAGCACCGGTATGCTCATTGCCAATGGTGTATCTTTGTGGAGTGGAACCAATGGATTTACATGTAGAAGACATAATGGGGATAGTGTGATTGACTATATGCTACTCTCTGAAGCCATCATGTATCGCATAAAGAGTTTTATGTTTGGTCAATGGACCCCGGAATCCGACCATTGCACCTTATGTATTGACCTTTCATGTGGAGAAGCAACTAAGCATGATAATCTCAGCCAAAGGAAAGAGAAGTTATCACTATGTATGGATTTCAAACGGGCACCAATGTACATTGAAATGGTTGAGCAAAAATTATGGATGACAAAGCTTCAATGTGATGCACCATTGGAAACTAAATGGGAAGCTTTCAAGAAAGCTATTTGTTCTTGTGCGGAAGAATGCTTTGCCATAAAGCATCTCCATGGTATCAACAAAGATAGATCACGCAAAAGGTGGTTTGATAAAGAATGTCAAGATGCTCGAAAGTCCTTGATAAAGCTTGATGCAACTATGGACAAAGACAACTATCAAAGTCATTTTCATACATACAAGGCATTGATTCAAAAGAAGAGAAGAAGATGGGAAGTAAAGCAACAAGAATTTCAAGTCCAAGAAAAGGCACATGCATGTGGAAGATTTTGGAGAAACTTGAGAGGCAAGCGGGTTGAGAATTTTGGTAACTTGAGTCTAGTGGATATGTACACACATTGTAGGCAATTATATGAGCAAGAAAATACTGAAAAAATGCCATTTTATGGTTCACTCCCATGTATGCCGTCTTTTTTTACTATTGAAGATGTATGCGGTGGGCTTGAAAAGTTGGCCACTCGCAAAGCGGGAGATCTTCAAGGTATCAAGCCGGAGATGATCAAATGGACGGGAGATTTTACCCATGAGTGGATGTGTGATATGTTCAACCTTGCACTTCAACATGGTATGCCTTATGATTGGAGTACTAATTGGGTTAAGCCTTTGCATAAAGGAGGGGATGTAAAGAATGTAAGCAACTACTGGACTATAATGATTGGGTCTCTTATGGCAAATTTATTTGGGTGCATAATGGAGATGAAATTGAGTGATTGGGCTGAAGAGAATGACAAGCGTGCAAAGGGACAAGCGGGTTTTCGTCGATGCCATAGCACCATTGATTATCTTGTCACTCTTCGTGTTCTCATGGAGGAAAGTCGGTTGAAAGGCAAGCGATTGTATTGTTGTTTTGTGGACTTTAAGAAAGCCTTTGATATGATTCCACGTAACAATTTGTGGAGAAGGATGGAAGAACTCCAAGTGCCAAGTGAGTTTATGCTTGCGGTTTCTCGAATCTATGAGAAGGTGATTTGTCAATTGCGCATGGGAAGAGAAATTTCAGAAATTTTTGTAAGCACTATTGGGGTTAAACAAGGATGTCCATTGTCACCAACTCTCTTTGGTCTATGCATCGATCAATTGGAACAAATGGTACTTGACTTTATGCAAGAAGAAGGCATTGAAGAGGTCACTATTTGCAATGTGGTAATCATGCTTTTGTTGTATGCGGATGATGTAGTGCTTCTAGCACACACTTTAGAAGATGCACAAAAGCTTATGGTTGTCCTTGAGAACTTTTGCTTGCATAGTGGGCTGATTGTAAATGAATCCAAAACAAAGGTTATGCTTGTGAAAACCAACCATAAGGAGAAGCCATGCATTGTGTACAACAACGAGACACTTGAAGTTGTTGAGAGCTTTAAGTACCTTGGCCTTGAGGTTCCATTCAATCACAAGTGGCATGAATGTGCTATGCGTCGTTTGGAAGCGGGAAAGAGAGCATATTATGCATTTGAGAACATGTGTAATGCAAGAAACATCAAGTGTTGGGTTCTCAAGAAGTATCTTTTTGATGCATTGGTGACACCGGTTCTTCTTTATGGAGTTGAAGTGTGGGGTGGGAGCATCTCAAAGTCTACTTGGAAAGAGTTTGAGAATGTCCAAAAACGTTTTCTTACAAACTTTCTCCAAGTTAAGACACAAACACCATATATGCTCCTACTTCTTGAGTCGGGATCTCTTCCAATTGAGGTTATGGGCATGGAAAGGGTTGTGGAGTACATGATAAAGATGCGTCAAAACCCCTCACATCGACTTCCTACAATTGCATGGGAAGCAAGCAAAAAAGTTCAAAAGACACATAAAAGCAAGATCTTGAGCACGGGATGGATGCAAGACATAAAGAAGTGGTTTGGGAGATGGGATGCATTACACTTGCTACATGATGCTTCAATTGACTCTCAAGTGAATGAAGCTTTTCTACAACGCCAATGTATTACGGCTTGGGAGAAATCCGGTGGGTCACGCTTCATACATTACACCACCTATATTGCCCCCAACTACAAAACCATGTTCTTCGCTGAGAGAGGAAACCGTACTCACACTTACATGCTTGAGCTTATTCCCTTGTCCGCGATACGCACTATCACAGCAATTCGGCTTAGCTCCCATTTCCTTCGATGCGAGATAGGGCGTTGGGGCAATGGAGAAGAGTCAAATCGATTGTGCACATTATGCTCACTGCAAGTTCGAGAGTCTGAGTACCACACACTACTAGAGTGCTCAGCTTTTGATCACATCCGAACTTGCTTCTCTCACATTTTCAGCCATAACTTAGACCTACACACTTTCCTCTCCCAGCCAAAGTGTGGGCTCTCCATTGCGACTCTCATCACTACAATTTTGGAGCATCGAGAGTCACTCATCAGCCATACACATACTACATCACATGTAACTTTGGTCCCATAGGTCATATTTGACCTCCGAGGACGATAATAAAATCTATCTATCTATCTATCTATCTATCTATCTCTCTCTCTCTCTCTCTCTCTCTCTCTCTCTCTCTCTCTCTCTCTCTCTCTCTCTCTCTCTCTCTCTCTCTCTCTATCTATCTATCTATCTCTATCTCTATCTCTATCTCTATCTCTCTCTCTATCTCTCTCTCTCTCTCTCTCTCTCTCTCTCTCTCTCTCTCTCTCTCTCTCTCTCTCTCTCTCTCTCTCTCTCTCTCTCTCTCTCTCTCTCTCTCTCTCTCTCTCTCTGCGGGAGATGCATTACCCCTCCAACATCACTCTCGGGCTGTGCACGGCATGCTCCCAGGGCAGTGGACAATGATCACAAGCTCTAGGTTGTGGGCGGGCTATATAAGCCCAGGGTTCAACTCCAATTCAAGATTTATAGAGAGTGTTACAGAAGGCTTCTAATTTTAATTAAAACATAAGCCTTGCAAAATTTATCTAAAACATTGAAAAAAAACTACCTGTAGCCATCCACGCCGGCGTGGATGGCTACACGTCATTTACAAAGGTACTTGGCAGAGGTTTTCAGGCCAAGGTAGACTCCCTTCTCCCCATGGCCGAGGTAGACTCCCTTCTCCCTCTCCCTTCTCCGAGTTTGGTTCGAGTTGTGCTGCCGAACGTTGAGGGCTTGAGAGATTAACTCATTAGACCAATGTTAACTCATTCAGAGAGACTAGGCTTGAGAGATTAACTCATTAGACCAATATTAACTCATTCAGAGAGACTAGGCTTGAGAGATTACCTAATTTAAGCTAATACAGTAGGCGGGCATGCAAGAAAGCCTCAGTGGGCGCAATGCAAGAAAGCCTAAGTGGGCGCAAGCAAGAAATCTTGAAAGGGTGCAGGGAAAGACTACTTGAGAGCGTGAAAGGGTGCAAGAAAGCTGCCAATTGATTGCATAGCAAACCGCCTGAGAGATGCCTGAGAGAGAGGCACAGCAGATGCGCTAAAAAACTATATTAGGGGCCTGCTTGCTTTAAAAAAATACAGTAGAGGCCTACAGGCCCCTTTCACATAATGAAACCATGACCCTTACATATATTTTGATTGGATTGTTCAAGATTTCCTAACCTTTATTCTTTTTTGACAATTTAGATCCATTTTTGAGTTCTTAGCATGAAATTTGTCACAAATTACCATGCAAAAAGGGCAATTATATCTAAAAATAAAGAAGAAATTCATCTCCAAAGCCTATGTAACATACCTAAACTCTATTTTTAGCATTTTGTATTGATAGACAGTCAGTCTTCTTATGAAAAGCTATTACAATTTTTTTTGCCTTTAAAGAAATTTAATCTCATGATCAGGAGTACTTTGGGAATTTGGAAAACTTGAAGGGCATTTTAGGAATTTGTGACAAAATATTTGGGCTTTTTTTGTAATGTTCCCAACCCCGACTACACCAAGATCAGGATGGGATCCTTGACAGGTCTCTAGGCCTTATAAAAATCAGAGTCTCTAGACAAGAAAAATCCAAGGAGTAAACCTTTGCCATTGACAATGGCTTGGGTCTATAGCTTTAGAAGAAGACTTAGTCCTATCTCGCAGCGGAAATGGGATAACATATTAACAATCCCAAAAGTCTTTCGGCCCTATAACTTCCACATATTGGGCTAAGGTATCCTCAACCAATGCTTTTTTCCCTCTAACAAATGTGAGGGCACAGCCGTTGGTGGACTCCTCTCCAAGTGAAGAAGTTTTCTAAACGTTTTAGTGCGCAGGGATGGATAGTTACCTGACTAATCAGGTCCACCCGTCCATGATTGACAATCTTAGTCAATCCCCACTTACCACCCCACACTCACACAAGATTCATTTATCTTATTATTACATTGTTTTAACATTTAAAATAATGGTCTTGTTTAATGTTCCATCACAGTAATTCCTTGAAGACATCATTGAAAGCATTCCTTTAGAAAACAGACATCTTTAAACTTAAGACAGGGTACTGTCAATCAAAACATTGTCCATAATAACCATGACCAGTACTCTTCTTGTCTCAAGACCACCTAAGGGTGAAAAATCTCACCCATTCCTTATTCAAATCCGGAGTGGATAAACCCCCACCCAAGGTTCCGGGTGCCCATACACCAAACCAGTTGCCCATACAACCGGGCGGCTCCCCTAGGATTAAAAAATGGTATCCTAACTTATGTAGAAACATCAAGACATGACACGGAGTAGAAACTCAACGTTCATGGGGGTAACCGACTTATCTGTGGCTAGAAATCCAATCATTATCATCAAAATATTCCAAGGATTCGGAGGTGTCTTGAGACAAGATGTCTTAAGGATGATCAAACATATCTTTCCTAATTCAACCAGTTTTAACCCAAACAATTCTTTCCTACATTATAAACAAATGCACGCTGGAAGTTACCTTCCGTTTTCAGCCAGTTTATCCTTCTTACGTATGCAATGCTAACTTATAAAAAAAATTAAACTAATTAAAGACTTAATTGAATAATGGGACACCCACCTAGGATTGATTGGCCATCTGCTGTTGCGCTGGCGCCTGAAGACTCTCCTCCATAGGCCTACTACTAGGCCCGGCTTCGTCGTCGTGCGACACTCTAGTTCGTTTTGGAGCTACGTCCTCATCATCACATGTAGGCTTTTCTCGGGTTCTTTTTGGTGCCATAACTTCTTATCCTTATAAAAAGGTCGTCTAATCATTAGGTAAATAATTCAAAATCTAGACTTAACCTTTGTATTCAACCGTAACCCATCCAATGTTAAATTTATAGTTTTAATTGATAAATTCTTGACCTAGTAATTTCTTATTTGTCTATATAGGCATGATAACATTTTCCACTGCTTCCCTAAGGGTTTTCTAAGCTCTCCTAACTTTCTTATAATTTTCTATATCTTTTTCCTAATTTTCCCATCAACTTTTAAGCCAATAATGTACTTATTTTGGGCTTAATATTTATTGTATTTAATTTCTATTAAAGATTTCATTTCCTTAACTTGATATCATAGGTTTACACTTACTATAATTTTTCAAAAAACTTTTAACCACAAAGTCTATTTATTTTAATTAATAATTTGTTAAAAATAGGACTTTTGGTCAATTATAATTTACTAACCTCACTAATTAACTATGGTATAATTACCACAAGTAGATAAGGATATTTTTGACCTCTGGTAATTATCCTATTATTTTCCAACTTAATTATATAATTTCCATCTTCCATTTTCAGCTAAAATTAGGATAATTTTACTTAAATAAATATTTATTCTACTTTTTTAACCTTGATATATTTATCACAGTCTCTTTATTATGTAAGCTAACTGTGATAAATAGAATGCAATCAGATAGCATGATTTACTAACTTCCCCCTTGAAATTGCAACTAAAAGTAGTATATTTTGACTAAGATAAATATCTATACTAAGTTTTTAACTTTGAAACACAGCCTTTTCATCATGTCATCTAGCTCTACTAAATAGCATGTAATCATATAGCATGATTTACTAATTTCCCTCTTTAGTTTTTAGCTAGAAATAGTATAATTTGACTTCGATAAATATCTATACTACTTTTTTAACCTTGGAATAATTATCATGGCCTCTTTACCCTATAATACAGCTCTAAATAATAGCATGTAATTATAGTACATGATTTACTAATTTCCCCCTTTAATTTACTCCTAAAAACAGCATAATTCCACTAAGATAATTAGTTAAACTAATTATCTGAGATTAGCATAATTATCATGGGTTTCTTAACATCTAAGTAACCTCTAATGAATAACTCAATTCAATTTGAACCTATTTGCTAATTTCTCCTATTTAAATTCTCTAAAAAAAATAGAGTATTTATGCTATATTAATTATCTTAGCTTCTCCTAATTATCACGAGTTTCTTAACACCTAATTAACCACTAATAAATATCTCATAGAATTTGAAATCATTTTACTAATTTTCCCTATTTTATTTTCTCTAAAAATAGAGTATTTTTGCTAAAGTAATTAGCTAGATTAATTACCTGAGCTTCTCCTAATTATCATAGATTTTTTAACACCTAATTAACCACTAATAAATATGTCACAACATTCGAAATCAATTTACTAGTTCTCCCTATTTAAATTACTCAAAAAATAGAGTATTTCTGCTAAGGTAATTAGCTAGATTAATTATCTGAGCTTATCCTAATTATCACAGGTTTTTAACACCTAATCAGCCACTGATAAATATATCATAGCATTTGAAATGAATTTACTAATTTCCCCTATTTAAATTGCTAAAAAAATAGAGTATTTTTGCTAAAGTAATTAGCTAGATTGACTATCTGAGCTTCTCCTAATTATCACGGGTTTCTTAACACCTAATTAACCACTAATAAATATATCATGGCATTTGAAATGAATTTACTAATTTCCCCTATTTAAATTGCTCAAAAAATAGAGTATTTCTACTAAAGTAATTAGCTAGATTAATTTTATGAGCTTCTCCTAATTATCACGAGTTCCTTAATACCTAATTAAGCATTGATAAATATATCACATCATTTGAAATCAATTTACTACTTTTCCCTATTTAATTTGCTCAAAAAACAGAGTAATTCTATTTAATTAATTAGAAAAATTACTCAAAAAATTAAAGAATAATCTTCTTATCTAAACGAATGTCTAATGCAACTCTGATAATTACCTCAACTTAATCTAAGCTTAATTAATATATTTACCATTAATTCATGGTTAATTTCAGCCTTAATATGATAGGATAATTAATTAGCTTAATATTACTAAGTTTAATTACAATAATCAACAGAGATTAATTAATTAAGAGAGGTTTTATGAGTATACATAGGCCTAATCTTTGATTTATTAACAAAATAGCTTAATTTAACCTTGCTAATTAAGGAGGATTAGGCTAATTATCGTTTAGGTTAATCAATTAGAGATTAATCTCTAATGATTTCTATGTAGTGTTCTCTCTAGATGAGAGAGAGAGTATGAAGGCTCCGAGTCTCTCTAAAATGTGAAGCTAGGGGTCCTATTTATAGTTTTCTGGCACTCATAAGCTCTCACCGGCTGAAAAAGGTAGTTGCTTGCAGTTCAAGCAGTCCCCTACATGTCAAAAAATGCCCCCTGCTGCTAAATGAGTCCCTGGCATGTCAGTGATGACCCTCCCATTACCTGCCAGCTTTTAAAATATCAATTCTGCTATATTTTGACCTATTTTTGCTTAATTGGTAAATATCTTGTAAATATCTAGGAGGCCTTTAATAAAGTCTATGCTTAAATGATTACTGCAACCCTTCAATTTTACCTATTTTACTCAATTCACAGTGTAAACTTCCAGGGGTCATAACTATGCCAGTTTTTATCAGAATTCAATTCTGAAAATTTCTAGCCCGGGGTTTGTTGTGCTTAAGATTCCAAAAATACCAATATTTTCCATGGTCGGACAATTCTACATTGCTTTTTCAATAATCATATCAGTTTGATTAAGCTTTATACAACCTTTAAGGTTTCAGAAACTGGAAACCTTACATTTTTTGGAATTGTTGAAATTTGAGGGGTATTTTGGGAATTCTTGCAAATTAGAGGGGTATTTTGGTAATTTTCCCTTATATTAACTAAGAGCAGCCATGAACTGACACACCCCCATCCTTTAAATCTAAGCTATTGTCGCATGCTCTGTCTATCGATCCCCCATAGTACTCTGGTGTAGCTCCTTTTAATTTCATTCGTGGCCTCTCTAACAAACTCAATAGGCAACCACTCTTTTCAGCACGCAAAAACTTGTCTTAGAACTTAATAAACCAAAAACACTCAGCAGTGTGTAAACACCCATAGCTTTGGCATGGGATATTGTGCATGGGACATTTAACTGGGTAGGTGAAGTTCGGTTGTCATTAATATGCTCGATTGACTAAAAATCATAAAATTCAAAGAACTAAAAGCAAGCTCGTTTTTTTAGTGTTTTAAAAATTAAAAGCAGGCTCGCTTTTCTAGTGTTTTTAAAACTAAAACAGGTTCTTTTTTAGTGTTTTTAAAACTAAACCCAGGCTCATTTTTTAAGCTCTTTATATTTCATGTTGTGACTATATTATATAGTGAGTTATTTTATAAAATAGTAATTGTTGTTCATGGGAACACAAATGTGCAATATTCCTAGCGGCTTGTGGTTATGGATAAAATTTTAAGGATATCAATCTATTCTATGTACACCCTTTGTATCAATCAGAACCATGCCACTGCTCTTTGATATTCTTACCTTCTGCTAAACACACTATTAACCCATGGGGAGATGCATTACAGTTTTTGGTCCAGGGCATGGACAGAAGCTAGTGCTTATGTTTGATACCAGAATTTATTCTTTGACAATTGCTTCTTTGCAAGAACATTTTGAACTTTGTGATGCTAATTTTTGTCTTCGTCCACTAACATTATCTGGACCTTAAGTCAAGATAGAAGCTACTATATCATCAGATGGTGAGCAAACTTTTATGCTTGATCATGAACAACACCAGTTCTACAAGGTGGATATGAGAAGTGAGGATCAGATTGATGCTGGCATTGGTAGAGTTTCTCAAGACATGAAAGACAAGAAAGTACCTCTCTCTGAGATCAATGTGAGTGTTATTGACATGATTAAGTGCATGCCATTGCAAAGCAATTTATATATTTCCCTCCATCAAGCCAAGAAAGTGGTATGGAGCAAAGACATGATAGTCACATGTGGACAGAGTATGTCACTCGTAGCAGTGATAGTTTTAATGGCATTGTCAGAAGTTTAGTAGATGCTCTGGGCATTTGTGTTGCATCAACATTGATTTTCCATTTTATTTGCGCTCAAACATGTTCAATGAGTCTCAATGGTGAGGTCGGATTGTTAAATCTAGTCCTAAAGGATTGATCTCTTCTCAGTACGGCACACTGGTATGCACTCATTGTGCACAAATTCTCGAATGTGTATCTATACGTCCTGCAGTTATTTACTATTGTTTGCCTAGAGATAAGAATAATTGTACTAGGTGTGCTTTGCATCTTGGAGAACATAATCATCCATGTGCAGAAGGGAGGAGTCGTATAGTTGAAAGTCACATAGATAAAATGTTGCTTGATCGAGCAAGTTGGGACCCTTTGGTGACTGCGAAACAATTGGAGCAGGACACCACTAATGATCTTATCATGGAAAAGCTTATTGGAGCAGGTTCAACTGCAAGTGCTATGATTGAAGATTTGGAATTTGCTGAATTCCTTGACAGTATGACTCCCCTGTCAAATAAAAGGAGAGTTGAACGATGTTTGGAGTCTGCAAAAAGATCAAAGAATATCACTTCAAAAGGTCTTGAGGCAGTGCTTGACTTGAAAAGCAAGTGCAGATATCCTTTTATCCATAGTATCCTTTTTCCAAGCCAACTGGGTGATAAAGTACAACCTCATCTATTTAAAATGTCAATTAAGGGACTGAGCAGTGGAGTTGATTTGGTGAATCGCATGCGTCCTGGAGGTAATTTGGAGCAAATGTGGGTGCACTTTGATCATGTTCACCGTGTTCAAGGATGGCCGACTATGTCAGTGCATGTCTATGACCCTTATGTACAAGAGCTACTCACCATTGCAACTGCTGAGTTTAGCATGGAAAATAAATATGCTCAGATTGAATTTTGGAAGATGCTAAACAATGTGGTTAAGCAGCAGGCTTTTGATAAGCCAGAGTTCAGGGGATTTATGGCAGATGAAGCTAGTGCCAATTGGATTTCTATGCATACTGTTTATTTTGGAGGAGCAATGAAGTCTACTCCAAACAAAGAGAGATCATGTTTGTTTCATTGGGAGCAAAGTATGGTTTGACATACTATCAAGTGCATCCGTCCAGCATTTCAAGAGGAGCACAAGATTTTGTGTCGCAAGTGGAGAACTGCACCTACAGAGAATAAGACTGAGCACTGTAAGGGAGAGCTTAGAAGATTTTGGAAAACATGAATGGCCATTGAAGGGGAGATTGCTTCACTGGAGATATGGTTGGCTTGGTGGGATGTACAAGTGCCTCATTGGGGGGAAATATTTGTATCACAAGATGCTGCAGGTATCTTTGTCCCTAGCACAAACTTGTCTGAGTCAAAACATTCTAGTATGCGTGCCTCGGTTGGTTACAAGGATCACATAAGTTTGTATGAGGTAGCATGTGCAAATATGACTTTAGCTGTGCTTCAAAATGCCTATTTGAAAGGTGTTGGGAGCTCCACCGGTCCCGGCATTAAGGATTTTGCAGATCTCTTCATGAACCGACCTTCATCTACTTCCGTGGCAGCTGGAAAGAAACTAGTTGACCTCACACATTCTTCAATGCATGAAATGGGTGTCAATAGTCCTGAAATGAATAGAAATATACTCCAAGAAAAGAGTATTAGAAAAAAGAGGCCAATTTTTGCTGATGCAAATATTGTCTTGGAGGAGGATAGCCACAGGCCAGAGTATGTTACAATGACAACTTCAATCGGTGGGCTTCAACACACACAAAAAAATCTTCAAAGGATGTCCCATATCCCGAAGTAAATGTAGCAAAGTCAGTTTGGGCAATAAGGAGAACTGAACCTGGGTGAAAGATGACTTGTTTCGGTGTGGTGTCAAAAGATGGAGATCGATGTGGGCGGTTCATTAATGCATGCTCAATGGATGCCAAAATAGGGGTGCCAGCTCCTTGTTTTTGGGGCTGCAAGAAATATCCTCCATCTGGTTCACAATTGGGAGGCCTTGTGGAAGCGTTCATTTGGTTTTATAACTCCAATAACATGCACACCTGGAGGGTTCACAGCATAGTCGAAGGGCCACCAGGTCTAGCTCCCGGTGTTTGGGTGGTTGTAGAGGGCACAAATTTGCAACCTCAAGAGGTAACACAACTACAAGCCAATGGTTTTGTTTTGCAAGGAGGAGTTACATCAGCATCAAGAATGCATCAAACAGCTCCATTGAACCAAAGAGTTGCTAGTAGCATCCGTCCCAAATTTAGAGATGGAAAGATTGTGAAATGGAGATCACGATTAACAAAGGAGATTCATGGCAAGATTGAAGTGGTTAGAACCTTGGTAGCAGAGTTGGTGTGAGAGGTCATTGTGGTTTGCAATGAAACACATTTTTTCTATGTTAATACTATGGGGTCAAGTGCAAAGGGAGTGACATACTCTGTGACAATGTCAGATTTTCCTAGATGTACTTGCGAGGATTTTCAAAACCGGGAAAGCAAGCGCCTTGTGTATATGCCATGTAAGCACATTTACTTCATATTTTTGCAAGTACTTGGCCTTGACCCTCATGCTCATGAGTTCATGCATCAGGCGGCTTTAACAAAATTGGAGTTAGTCCAAGCACTTGGAGGTTCACGGGTGCTGATGCAGCCTTAAAGGCTTGTGGACCTTTGTTGTCGTGCAGAAACACTGCTCGCAGACGCTAATACAATGAGAACCAAGCCAACAACAAGTTGTCAACCTAGGACGGAGTTGATCCCCAGATGCATGGAAACAAATAGTTGATTGTCACTCAACTATTTGACCTTCTCTAGACAATCACTACCAAAGGAAATCATTCTAAAGCACTCTAATCATACTGAACTGCAATCTTTCCTACAACACTTCCGTTCACTGAAACATGGTCAAACATTGTCGATTCGTCACGAAACTCAAGGATCCTACTCTACACACCTAGAGGACACTTCTCTGAAGTTTCTAACCTAATCCACAACCCGTAAACATATGGTGCAGAAATCGCGTATAAAGACAGGCCGAAATTTATAGGTCATCGAATCTGGAAATGTTTAGTCCTAAAGTGTAGTTCTACTTGCCGTGAACGCAATGACATAAAGCAATCACAAAACGGACACATGGATAGAGAGAAAACTCACTCGGAAGAGCTCTTCACGAAGAGACTGAAACCTGTTCAAGCTTGGCGTCGAAGCGTAGCTCTCGCCGTTGCTAACACGATGGCGTAGTCACTTCCACAATGTAGTAGTCATAGCTTGCAAGGGGAAGGGAAGAAGACCTCTCTCACTCTCACACACAGTACGGAGTCACCGTACGTTCAGATAAACTCACAATATGATTAAAATAAAAGATCCTTAGGTTTACAAAAGATTGGCTTTTATACCTCAGCCTTGGAGGTGTCATCTCATCAAAACTTCCTATCAGGGGTGTTGTTGAGTAGCAAATACAATGACATATGTTCCGAAAATTATCTGGAGCCTGAAGAATGAATTACATTTAAGCTCATCGTGTGAATAGTACAAGAAAAATGGGATTTCTGATGCGGTTGATTTGCAGGTCAACACTCCCCCCTTCCGCATTCAGGTCGTCCCTGACATGATCTTTGTCTGCTTGACTTGCTGCCAGGCCATCTTCTTATGCCCACTGCTAATGTAATAGTAGGGCCAAAGATCTTGCTGTCGTAAGTGAAAAATCCTGTATAAAACGCCTCTTCGAATGCCTGCATATGATAGCTCGATAAAAACATAACTCTCTGATAGAGTAGATGCAACACTTCAGGTGATAGATGCTTTGAGAGGTCGTAGACCATCTTAGCGAATGTGTCGCCCATTGATAGTAGACTTGAGTCATTAGCTTTGGAGGGCGCAAACACTTCAAGTCAGGCCAGTAAGGTTTTTCATATTTTTCTTAGCATGATGCACGCTAGGTCAGGAGAGCCAGTGAATATCCTAATGGTGCCCTTTAGGGTTTTCACCATATAGGCTGCACTTATTCTCTCTCCTGCACTAGGTGGTGGCAATGATGGGTAATTTAGCCATGTTGCATGTGTTCTCAATAATCTGAGATGATCGGCCCATGATCCGACATGTGGCACTAGGCAGTAGGCACAATCATCCCTTATAGCTTAGGTGCTTCCACCAAATTCTTCAAATATGCCGGATATTTGATGAGCCAGGCTTTTCTCCATTTGGGTTGAGAATCTACAATTCTTTTCACATCTGCCTTGCTTTGTAGATCTCCTTCGTATATGGCTACTGTTCCTTTGGCTTGAATTCTCTTTTTGGTTGCTTTGACTTCGTATTTTAAAAGAGGATATGGCCCAGTGTTGGCTGCATCCACTCTTCTCTTAAGACTGATGTGGTGATCCCTTGAGCACCCAATGAGTGGATAATTCTTTTTTCCCATTCTATGGTGGCTTTGTGATCTTCTGCTGTAGTTTGTTCTATCAGATGCTACAATCGGGCCTCCTCTTCAGCTGTTAGAGCCTGTTCCTTTTCCTCTTTCTGCTGTATCCCATCCTCAATAGTCTTAGGGTCTTCAGCCCCTTCTGGTATTTGCATGTGCTCTTTCTGAGCACTCATCTCTGTCTCCCCCGTGCTCGGTCCTGCTTGGAGCTCTTGCAGCTGTCTTTGTACATCTAATTCCCTTTGAGTAGCTGTAGCTGCATTGTCGACCAGCAATTCTTGAAGCTCCGCGAGTTGTTGGCTTAACTGCTCGTTGTTGGCTTTTAGCTTCTCTTCTTCTCTTACAAAATCTTCAGCTAAGAGAGTCCTTTGTCGTTGCTCAGACTTAAGAGAATGTTGTAGTTCTTTGATTTGCTCTTCGAGGGCCTGCACTTCTCTATTGCTGTCTTCCGGTCGGCCTCTCGCTGCCCTTGGAGTTGCCTGTAGCCTTTGGATTGTTGTGCCTTGAAGTTCCAATCTGGCTTTCAGCTCCATGATCTCATCTCTGGCGGCTTCTAACTCATCTTCCACCTTTTCTTTTTGAAATGTGACACTTTGGACCTCATTGGAGGCCTCTGCCATCTGGAGTGTTAATCCATCTCGTTCCGCTTCAGCTTCTTTCAAAATTCTAGATACATCTTCAAGTTCATGCTCTGCATCATCCGCTCTTAGTTTTGCATCTTGAAGGTCTTTAAAGAGATGATCATATTCATCTTGCATGTTTTCTTCTCTTGTTCTGAGCATACTATTTTCCTCAGCTAGTGTAAGAGACCGCGTCCTGATTCTGTCCAGAAGTTGGTGCGCGTCTCTTACATCTTTCTCATTATCTTGCAGTATGTTCTGTCTAGTAGGCCGATCAATTGGCTCGGAAAATGGAACTTGGTACCCCATGCTCAGCATCACCCCTGATGGAGGAGGCTTATACGTGCGCTCTAAGGGTTTCCAAATGTAGTGTTGGGGGTTCTGTTCCATTCCCGGCACTTCAGGTTGCTCTTGTTGCTCTTGAGACTTTTCTCGTGCTTTTCTATCCCCCTGTGCTCTTTTCGCAGCTTGTGCTGGCGGCTTTTCTTCAGTCTTTTCCTTCCATGGTGGGTGTGGAACTCCGTACACTCCCTTGGCCGCTTCTTCTTCTAAATAGCCTGCATTGAGTAGGTCTTGAAAAGCGCATCTGTTTTCTTCCTCCTTATCCTTTGGTGGTGCCTGCACCTCTCCCTTCTCTTTGGGTGAGCTCTTTGGAGGGGTGATTGAAGGTTGAGGGCTGGGTAAAGGAGAGAGTGGCCTTGGAGAGGGTGATTTCCCACTTTCCTTCTTTTCTTCTTGGGCATCTTTTGCTTCAGCAGGTATTTCCTTCAATCTCTTCTTTATGTACTCCACTTCATCTGAAGTGAAAGGCTCTAGAGATTGTTGCTCTATCACTCTTTCAGACTCTTCATATGCTTTAATATAATGATCAAATTGATCTTTGAGTGGTCGGGATGAGCTACCCCCGACTCTTGCTGGATCTGGCACCCAGTATTCTTCAAAATCTCCCTTCAAGGCTCTTTCGGCTCTAAATTGGTCAATTAGCTATTCTATCCTTGCCGCTTATTGGGTAGTGGTCTCCTTGGGCTTTGGCTCCTTGGTCATAATTGATTTGCCTTTCTTTCGTGGAGGTTTTTCCGCTTCCTCTTCATGTACTGTTTCTAATCTCTTTCGGAATCTGGTCGCAATCTGAATGGGTGGTGCTACAGGTGGCTCTTCCTCTACATCCTCCTCCTCTCTCAGCCACTCATTCTGTGATGGGGATGCAGGCCATTTTCCTCTGGCTCCAATTGCTTCATATGCTATCTTGGTTAAGACCTCTCCCCCACCGATGTATCTTGGCTTCTCTGTCCCCATTTGTACTATTTTTTCATGCAAATACTCTGCATAGTTTACCGCTTTAGGCACATTGCTTCGGATGGCCCATGTCAGTGTCGTGGCAACGGCATGTGGTGGTGCTGTATATTTCTGAGGTCTTTTGCTGCATAAATGGAAATACAGATTGTACAACTTGCAGATTCTGGCTGCTCTTGGGTCCACCATGTCTTCCCAGGTCTGATTTGGCTTCTTCTTTTGGTGATAAAATTCTAAAGTTTCTCTTCTTTCCCTGACAGAATTCCCTTCATTGCCCATACTTAGGGCATCTTCTATCACCTGTGGTGTAATCATCACCTCGACTTTTTGGTTGTCCAAGTCGGTGATCACAGCCTTGCCATCCTTCTAAATTGTGCTTGTGAGCTCATAAACTCTTTGTAGATCCACACCTGCTGGCTCTGCAGTGAAGAAATTGTGCAAGTCTGCCCTTTCCAGTTGAGTTAGCAGAGCTTCTTTGTTTGCATAATCAATGATTTCTCTTGGGTTCATAGGGATATCAATTGTGTTCCCTTGAGGATCTCTGAAAGTGCCTTGGTATATTGAGATCCCTTCATTCTCAAGTGTTCCGTCATCTATCCATGCTTTTGCAGGCTTCAGTGATTCTCGAGGTATGGTGTACGGCTCGGCCTTTGCAATGATGTCCTTCAGGGACATCTTTTTCTTTTTTGCCGGTGATCGGCTTGACTCCATTGATCCTGGTGTACTCAAAATGTCAAAGTTAGTGAGCCTGTTAAAATCTGGCATAATATCAGCTTCTTGCATCCATATAACTTCAAAATTGAAACACAAGCTATTTAGGGCCTAGGGGTGCTATGCATGTTGTAAAAAGTGCAAATCATGCTTAGAATAGTGCAATGAGACTTTATACGCGTATAAATTCTATGTGAACATATGGTGGTGATTTTGAATGTGTGCATAGCCCTTGGCTGGTAGGTCACATGTATAGGCCTAGATTCCAATTTGGATGTCATTTGAACAAGTTTTGACCCTTTTTCTGATTTCAGGCTTTTTGTGGGCTTTCTGTTGAATGACAATCATTAAGAGGATTTCTGAGGATGAAACTTGGTGGGAATTCCTCTGAGATAGGAGCAAAGGCTTGGGATAAGTGAAGCTTGAGATTGGATGTCAAATTTGGCCTGAGAGACATTATACGCGTATAATGTCTAAGTTGGCAAATTTCATTTAATTTGATACCATGGATAGACTTTGGCTAGGCTTACACTCCCTTTGCACCAAAACCTGATTTGGGTTAGACATCAGCTGCTTTAAACCATGAATTTGAGATCTAGTGTTTTGACCCTTGTGATTGGGGTCATGAGGCTATTGAATGTGGTAGAACTTGGGTTCTGAGCTATAACAGTTGTGTTACAACCCTAAAATGTGAAAAATGTTAACAACTCCTTCAATTTTGCCTCTGTAGTCTTTATACGCGTATAAAGTCTAGATGGTCAAAATGAGGCTGAACTTGATCTGTGAGGTCCCCATGGCATGGTTAGCCCTTTGATCATTCCAAATTTGACTTTTGAGGTTTGTCACTGAGGCTGGGGTTCAATCTGTGGTTTTGGCATTCTTTTTTCACTCTTTTTGATCCCACTAGTCATAAACTTGTTCAAATTGGTCCAAATTGGATATTTGGCATGTATTCATGATATTGGATAAGATGACAACAAAAAATGATAGAGTTTGACCTCCAGAAGAAGATGAAGTCATTATACGCGTATAAAGACTACATCTGGATTTTTTTTACTGTTTTCAATGTATTTTGCTACTGATGCATTGTATAGTGCCTGGGTCAAGTTTGGTTGGATTTGGAGAAAGTTTGTTAGTGTTTCGGTTATAGTTTGAGTTTAGACCTAAACCTTGCGTTTTTTTGGCATTAGATGCTCCAACTAGCTCCAAACCCAGTCAAACTTGGTAGGTCCTATGCTTAGAGTATGTATTATGGAAATATGAATTAGTTTGTGATGAACTCCTTGTGAAATTGGCAGTGAGTCTTTATACGCGTATAAAGACTCTTATTGCAAAATGTGAATTTTTGAATCGTGACTTGCATGGTGATTGTAACCTAAGCCCTAAATACTTGATTTCAACTTTGAAAGTCATTACTTGAGCATAGAAACTTCCCTTTTCCTTTTCAGTCCTCGAAGTTGTTGCTTGGTCCTTGAGCCATCTTCCCACCATTATTCCTGCTGAATATCAATTTCCTAGCTTGGGGAAGTGAGTAAGAACCTTTTTGTGTGGTTGTTGCCGCATTTGGGTTCTCCAACACCCCTTTTGGCGATTTGTCGCTCTTAAAGAGTCTTTTTGATTGGCGATGATAGATAGCCGCTTTTTTTCACTTTTGGCCTTAAGCACAGATGGTTGGTGGTATGCCGATGCTGCTCGTGAAGTTTCGGGGCAATCGGTCGCTTCGTTTGCCCGTATGAACCAAATGACACTTTGCAAGCTCGAAGCCGTTTCTTGTATTAAGGCGATTTTTTTGTGATCAGAATTTGGAGAAACTTCACAGGCCCTTAGGCTATGCTAAAAGGTATCTCCTTGTGAAATTTCACTCCGTTCTGACAACTTTTTTCCGGATCGGGTTATAGGAGGCCTGAGAAATTAGGGTTTTTCCAGCTGACCTAATCTGGCATTTGGGGTCATAGACATGTTCTTCTACTCTAGGGTTAACCTCCTAACAAGTCTTGTAGCTACCAGGTTAGTGGTTGTCGATTTATGGCTACTTTTCTCTCTCTTCCCGCATTGCACTACTGCTGTTTCTGAGAATTTTTCGCGACAAAGTAAACAATGAACACCAAGAGTGCATGGTAGTGAGCTCACCTCTCATATCTGGCGCTGTCTAGTATCCTATGTGCGTCGTACAAAGCCGTCGAAGGTCGGGGCACTCTAGGTGGCTGGAGGTCTCCGTCAACTATGAATAGTAGAAATGAGCTTTAAATGGAGTGAAAGTTTCTTATATTGGGGGTCCCCGGACCACTCTTGATGAAATTTGACATGTGATCCCATCTTCTCGCAAAATGCGGTTTAGACTCGAAAAGTTCCTGATTTGGACTCCATTTGCTCTGTTTACCAGAAATTTGGCATTTCGGTCAAAACCTGGCCAAAACACACTTTCCGTTACAGTCTCATAATTGCACCTCCATCGTACCATAGGTTGGCCTATAGTTGCTGATCATCCCCATATTTTCTATTTTTCATTACGACCATATTTTACCTGCTTTTCTATTTTTGAAGTTTTTTTTCGATAATTGGTAAAATTAAAAGAAAACTAGTAAATCAAACCCAGAAAATCCCCAAAAATCATAATGAACACAAACATCACCGCAAAACATTATATACACTCACATGCAATTTTTGTGGCCGGATTTCTTCGTTTTACCAATATTTTGCCCGAAAAATAGCTACTTTTACATATATACACACACCTAGAGGCCTAATTTGGCATTTGGCCTCATATATCTGTAGATTTCTTGCTGTATAAGGGCATATGTACTTGGGTTAGTCCAGAAAATTCCGCAATCAAACCAAAACCCTTCAAAATAGTCGAAAAACATGCCCTTTTTTGCTCTTTTCACATTCATTGGGTCCGCATTGAGAATGCCTCCCCCGTTCCTAATCGGAGTCCTCCCGGACGACAAGGTATCACCTCGGAGTATGTGCCGTGCATAGGTTGAAAAAGTTGTGCTAATGCTTGGCCGATTAATGTGGCCCTATTTTATGCATACTCGGTCAATGCATGGAAAAATTAATGATGTGCAAGAGAAGGGAATAAGCAAGATGCTTATTGGCATTCGCCGTCGAGGTTTCTTGTTTTCTTTGCAAGTAACAGTTGTAGCTCTACTGCTCTCTGTTGAATTGTCTTTTTTGCAAAAGGCAATTGCTTTGCCGACACTATTGATATAGCCGTAGTTGTTTCTATGGAGAGGATTGGCTTGGCTGGAATGGCTATGGGCCGTAAATTCTTTTCTTTCCATTGGTATTTTGTTTCTGTCGGTTTTTGTAGATGTTTTGGCACTTCCTTGGTTGCCACTGGTTTGTTGTTGATTGGCATCCACATAAGTCGGCTGTCCTTTTTCAAATGCAGATGTCTGCCTTCCATTGTTGCTTGTACTGAAGGGAGTTCCTTTTGCTTTGGTTTTGGTATCCAAATGCTAGTGACATTTGGGTTATGGCTGAGCATTTTCTTTGGGATCCATATCTGTTTTATACCCTTGGTTTTTTGTTGAACCATCTGCTTCATTGGAATTCTTTTGTTGCATTGTTGTTTGTCTGCCATGTCATTTCTAGTGTAGAGCATGTCTAAAGGAAGCCGTAGAGTGCTTCCGGGGCCAAAACCGACTGGCCTAAAATAGGTTGTTTATCTTATGTGCGATTTTTTTCCAAGTGTCAAAAATGAAATTTGAGTACATAAGAATGTTAAGGATACTCTACTCATGGTGGGCATTAAGTTTTGTTGCATTCGGAGACTCGTAGCTATGCCAGATTGTCGGATCAAGCTTGCAGTAAGGACATTAGCTTTTGATGTCTGGCATACGTTTGAGACCGAGTTAGGGAGGAGTGATGTAGACTTGGGGTTTTTTGAGAGATTAGCTATCTCTTGTAGTCTCCATGCACTAGTCAAGGCAGCTACGTACCACGGGTTGATAATTTTTATGTCTATGGTTCTCGCTTTGCTAGCATCAATATGGTGAGGCTTGGCAGCCGACTGACATTTTGGCACCCTTGTTGAGGGTGGGCAACCTAGACTAGAGAAAAACCCAAAACATTCGCTGACATTTCCATTGCTTCCCCTAGTTCTTGCTAGAGTAACACCATCCATACTTGCTTCTGTTGTTTTGGTAATCTATAACTTTGTATTGCGGCCCGTGACTTCATATGTCTGTAATTAGCATGGTTGGCCTTTACCTGATTGTTGGTCTCGGGTATCATGTTATTCTTTGGTGGCATTTTTGCGTTTGGCTCTTTCTCCAATGAATGCATGGCTTGCAGCTGATTATGCTGGTATTGGTGAGAAAAGGCTATCTCCTGTTGTTCATTTGCATGCTGAATTTTGATTGCCTTTGCATTCCGATCTATCTGCACATTGTACTCTTTTTGCCACGGTTGTCTCAACATCATTGGGTGTTGTGTGCTTTCATCCTCCACCACATAGAATGTGTATGGGTAAAGATATTGATGTATCTGTACATGCAATATAGTCCATCCCAATGTTTTCAACGGGTGTGATGTACTACTTTGTAGCACTTGAGGAGTAGGATGAAGTTGACCTGTGGATTTGAGTTGTTGGTATAATCCGTAAGAGATCAAATTTGCTTGAGCTCCAGAATCAAGCAATGTTATTGATTTAACTTGATTGTTACCCACTTTGACCGCAATTATTGGCTCTACTCTGTCTTCATCTAACTTCGTCAGTCGAATGGCATTGATCCGCAATGTTGCTCCACTCTGTTGTTGTTGTCGCAGAAGTTGTCGTTTTGCAATGCGTTCTTTTGCTTCTGGTTGACCTTCCTCTCGTACTCGCTGTTTTTCCTTCATTCATTGTTTTCCTTGATGAATTTGTTGGAGCATCTCCTGTGTGAGTGGTAGATGATATTTCTTCAATCGACATCCACTAATCCAGTTTGGCATTTCTTCACCTGCTAATGTAGCAAGCTTGACAGCTCCACTTTGTGATAGATCACTAATCACAAATGGTCCCATCCCTCACTTCTTAAGTTTCTTGGCATGTTGCTTCAAAGTATAAACAAGTACGTAATCACCTGTTTTGAACTCTTTAGTACGCACATGTTTGTCAAAGAATTCTTTTTGTCTTCTCTTTTTAGCATAGATTGAAGCTACAGCTCTCAAGCGTAGTTCATCTAGCTTTTCAAGATCATCTATTCTTGAAGAGAGCTCATGCCCTGTCCATTCTAAGCGTTTTGCTACTTGTAGAGTTGGAATTAAAAACTCTATGGGTAGTATAGAATTTAGGCCAAACACCATGTTGTACGGTGTTGTTCCTATCGATGTTTTGTAAGCTACCCTGTATGCCCATAGTGTTGAGTGTAGCTGCTGATCCCAATCTGTTCTTGATTCTGACACTATTTTAGTGAGAACCGTGCATAGTGTTTTATTTGTGGCCTCAACTTGTCCATTGGCCTGTGGATGGTATGGAGCAGATTTCCTATGTATGACCATGAATTCCTCTAGTAGATATTCAATGACTTCATTAAAAAAATGTGTTCCACAATCACTGACAATTTCTATTGGTAATCCGTATCTTACGAAGACATTCTCATACAAAGATTGTGTAGTAGTCCTTGCATCAGCTTTTTGTGTAGCTTTTGCTTCGATCCATTTTGTGAGATAGTCCGTAGCCACAATGATATATTGGGTATGGGTGCGATATGCAGGGGGTGAGATAGGTCCCACAAAATCAATGCCCCATTTTGCAAATGCTCTTGCTCCCATCATTGACCGTAGTGGCATCTCATCTCTTTTTATTGGCACCTTGGTGTGCTGATAGACGTCACAACGCTTTACACACTCTTCAGCATCCATGTGCAATGTAGGCCACCATATACCTGCTATTAAGACAATTTTTTCCGTCTTATCGCCGAAAAAATGGCCTCCACTTATTCCGCTATGTGCATGTTCTAGAATCAGCAGGTATTCGCTTTCACTTGCACAGATTCTAAGTTGATTGTCCTTTCCTCGCTTATAGAGTTGGTTCCCAATTAATTGAAATTCACGAGCTTTTAGCTCTATAGCTTTTTTCCGTGCTCTTGTGATGTTCTCAGGAAACGTCCTGGTGGTTAAGAAATCAATGATATATTGACTCCATGCAGGTGCAATGTTTACCTGAAACAATGTCACGTGATCCACTGGTCGTTTGGCACTACATATAGTACAATTGGCAACATAAGAATGTGTGTCCACATACATAGTTGGACAATAAACCCCTAACTGTTTCAGTCTCTGGTGTGTTTTCACTGTTGAACAATGAAATTCACGATCCTAAACATGCGCTTCGTCAAGGTAGCACTCGAATTCTTCCGGATTTATACATAATCGTAGGATTTGGTCCGATCCAAGATGATACAGCCGTCCTGCTATCAACTGGAAGTTTTTTGTTTGTCGAGTTGTTTGTTGTTTGGATCTGTATTCCATGTTATCAAACCCACTTCCAAAGGAAAGAATGATAACAATTTCCTGAGACCATTTGGGTACCATTTCAATATTGAAAATATAAGCATCTGGTATGTCAGCATCTACTCCTTCAGGAGCTTCCCCGTTGTGTATCCTTGAAAGATGATCCGCCCGTAGATGGGTTTTACCCTTTTTGACCACCACTCTGAAGTCAAACTCTAGCAATATAATAAACCAACGTAAAATTATCCCTGTATTGCATGGTTTATTTACCAGATACAAAAGAGCTTGATGATCTGTGAAGAACACAAATTTGTTTGCGAGCAAATAATGCCGAAATTTCTTTACAGCATAAATCATTCCTAACCCTTCCCGCTCGGTGGTTGTGTAGTTCTTTTCCACACTGTTTAGCTGTCTGCTTGCATAGCAAACTGAAAAATCCATTGTTCCGTCTCCAGGTTGAGCCAGAATACTTCCAATGGAATATGCAGAAGCATCAATGTGAACATGGAATATCTTTTCCCAATCTGGTGCCTTCAGTACAGGTGTTGATATAAGGTTTTCCTTCAGCTTTTGGAATGAAGTTTCACACTCCTCGGTCCAATCGAAATTGGCTAACAAACGATACAGAGGTTGTGCGATAACCGCATACATGTATATGAATCTTTGATAATATCCGCAGTGTCCCATGAAGGATTGCACTTGTTTCGCATTAGTAGGCCTGGGTAGGTCTACAATGACTTTGATTTTGTCTAGGTCAGTGGTTATGCCATTTCTTGAGACAATGTGTCCTAAGATGCGGCCTTGCTTAACCATGAATACACATTTTTTCGGGTTAAGACAGATTCGATATGTTCTGCATTTTTCAAAGACCTTTTGCAAATGGTCGATATGTTCCTCTCGTAGAAGAGAGTGTACACAAAGATCATCCATGTAAATTTCTAAGAATATTTTTAGGTATTCCTTGAATGCGTGCGTCATTAACCTGTGGAAGGTAGCTAGGGCATTAGTTAAGCCAAAAGGCATAAATCGATACGCATAAATCCCCCATTTTGTGGAAAATGTTGTTTTGTGTTGATCCTCCCTTGCTATTGCCAGTTGGTTGTATCCTGAAAACCCATCCAAAAAGGAATAAGCCCGTTTCCCGGCCACCCGCTCAAGTACATGTTCTGTGATTGGCAAGGGATAAGTATCCCTTATGGTGGCTGCATTTACCTTTTTGAGGTTTACACACACTCGCAGTTTTCCATTCTTTTTGGGAACTACCACAATGGGTGACACCCAATCTGTATGTTCGATTTCGTAGATGAATTCAGCTTCCATCAGTTTATCAATCTCTTCTTTGATTCGTTTAGCAAATGTGTCATTATATGTATAAGGACATTGTTTGCTAGGTTTTGCATCTGATTTCAAAGGAATTGTATGTTGGCATATCGATGGATCAACTCCTTTGAGGTCTTTATAGGACCATGCAAACACATCTTTATACTTCTTGAGGAGTTGTGTTAGCCGTTCTTCTTCTTCAGGCTCTAAATCGTTGGCTACATAGACCGGCTGAGGCTTTTCACCTGGTTCTGCAAGGTCTATCCTTTTTGCATTGCTGGCCCATCGTAAGATTCTTGGTTGGTTCTTTCCCTGACTGATGGTTTTATGATGATTTTTCTGTCTTGGATAGTAAATTTCTGATAGTGTGATGGTACATTCATGTTCCTCTTTTCTGACTCCCCTTTTCCATCACTATCTTCTTCAGTAGTCCATATCTCTCTTAAAGACCATTTCAGTTCTTGGTATTTCTGTTTACGCTCCAGTTTGGTCCACTCTTGGTCTTTTTTTGGTTTTTGAGATTTTTGTGATTTTGTTTCTGTTTTAGCTTCTCGTTTCTGTTTTAATTCCTCTTGCGTTCTTTCCCTTTGATCTTTTGAGAATCTTCCTGATATGTGATCTTTCTTAGGCTTCCACAATGTGAAGCTCCGCACATCCATAGCTCTTTTTGTTGCCCTAACCATGCCGGGAGTTCTAATCCTTCTACTGTAGCTGAATCAAACTCTTCCACAGGTGTTTGGTTCACATCTTTGTAACTAAGGTCTTTTAGGTGTATTTTAGTTGTTGTCTCGCCATGTCTGAGGTATATGTGGTCGTAACCCCAATCTTGGACCATCTTCAGTTGTCGCATGAATGGTCGTCCCAAGATGATCTCATAATTGTTCTTTTTGTCGAAATCGACTATTGCAAATGTATGCTCATACTCGATTCTGCACAAAGTGACAATCACTTTTTCTAAGAGTCCTAGAGGCTTCTCCAGGAACCCATCTACCAATTGCAATTTCATTCCGGTAGCCCTCAGAGCTGGTTTTTTCCATTTTTTCCAGATTTCCTTGGTGGCGCTAGCAACTCCCGCTCCACTGTCAAGAATAGCCTTGGAAACTACTCCTTGAAATTCTACTGGTAGCGTGGTGTTTCCATCTTCTCCCTCGCAGTACTCTCCAAACTTGTTCAATGGTACTGGCCTAGTGTTTAGCTGAGGCCTGTCCAACCCTCTGATCCCTTCCTATAGCTTCAAGGAGGGGTCTTTCACTCCAAATTTTTCTAGACATTTACCTATTGTGGTCCACATGTTTGGCCGTAACCTTAGGATTTCTACTAATGTGATGGTGCATGCCACCGGAGTGGACAACAATCAATCAATCCTTGCAAATCCATCACTTTGTTAGAAGAAAGTCTTTGAGATGGGATTTCTCTCACTTCCAATTTGGCTTCATAATCTCCTAGGTAAGAGGGTAAAGTTCTCAGCGAGTCTGGTTGGCTGTGCTCCGAACTAATTGATCCTTGGTCTCCCCCTTGTGAATGTATCTCAAAGTTTATTTGTGATCTCGCCTCAAATTCTTCAATAGGAGGTAAGGTTATATTCTTTTCTTTTCTTGTGCTATTCATGATGTTACTCATCCTATTAGCCTCGTTGGCCTCACGGATTTGCTTCCACAGATCGTCTAGATCGTTACAGTTCTTACCCATTTTTGCCAATATTTTAGGCTGGAACCCGTCACTTGCCTCATCTAGGGTATTTGGCACTATGATAGGCTCTCCTCTGGACTCATAGGCATTAGTGAGTCTTTATTTTGTTTCTACATGTTTCTCTAAAGTTGGTTGGATAGGGGTTGGAGCTGGTGCCTCATGCCAATTTGCAGGTTTACCCAGCGGGTCTTTCATCAATGATTGAGCTGTTTCGATCATCTTTTTGCACATTTCCAACCTCTATTTTTCTATTTCTGCATATGGATAGGTCATCCACCTTTGCTCCTGGGTTTGATTCTTTTTGAGTCTAGCTTCATAAGCTTTTAGAAGCGCATCCAAATGCTCATTTACCTTGTCAGCCAGTACAGATCCTTCTCATCCCGCACTTTTGGGCTCTGCTATTTCCTTGGGTGCTATGGTTTCCGTGTGTGTGAGCTTAAGCTAGCTAGACCCTCTAATCGCTCCAACCTCTCCTTTGTTTTCTTCATCTCTTCCGCTAAAGCAGTTTGCTCTCATTCCTTCCTAGCTTTCATACGAGCCTTTCTAGCCTTCCAAGTGCTTCGTTGATTTTTTGTTTCTGAACTAGGGGCATCGGTTTTTGGCTCTTCAGTTATGGGCTTGTCTGTCCTTTTCTGAGCTTGTGCCCTTGTAACTACCTGAAAGGGTATTACCGTTTCATTTTCTGACCCTCCACTGGATGGCACTGCTTCCAACATGTTTAGAGTAGTTTTTGCTCTTTTACTAGGGTTTTTAGGGCATTCAGGAATCAAATGAGTAATTCCACATTCTGGGCAATACGCATTGACTCTGATGATCTCATCGTGAGGACAGTCCCTTAGCCAGTGATCTCCGCCACACTTGTAGCAAGGTCCCTTGGGCTGTTGAGGTGCTCCTTGTGCCCCTCTTTGATGGTAAGCATGTCTCTGTTCGCCCATGCCCCCATTGGCTATGGACATTAGTGTTCGTTCATCCAAACTATATCTTCCCTCTCCTACAGCCTGGGCAGCTGTTGGTGGTCTCGTACTTCCAATCATGCTCCAAGGTTCTGGCATTTTAGGTCTTCAGGTGGATAATAGACAGGATTTGCTATATATCCACTTGATTCCTCGTAATATCCATGCATAGGCACCAAATACTTATCCTCTGATTCAGTTACGGTTGGAGTGTATCTTATACCTACTGGTCGTGATCCTGGTAGGGGTGGTTGTTGCCCCAACACTGGTCATGGTCTTTCTACACCTACAGGTCCTGGTAGGTTGCCTGCTTGATATCTAGGCATCGGTGGAGCTTAAGGAGAAGCTACCGGAGCTTGGGGAGCGTAAGGTCTCTCTCTCCAATATCCCTTGTTAACATTCCTCGGTCCCATGGTTTGTCCATTTTTGTTCAATAGCACACCACTTGGGCTGTTTAGCCTGGGGTTTGGCGTACAAGTTACTCTTTTTCAGCACTTCATCTACAAGTTGCTCCTGGTTTACAGCTACTTCTCCTTTCGGTGTTGTCTTAGAAGACTTGCTTCCACTTTGTTGTGAAGATGAATCGTCATCAAGGTCCTTGAACTCCCCCTCTTTGTAGACCGCACAATTGTCCACAAGGTAAAGAGCCTCCTTGGTCAACTCATTCAACATCGTGCTCCTCTTCATATGTAAGTCTTTGTGGAGATCCGCATTCCTTAGTCCCTGGATGAATATCAGCATGAGCCTGGACTGAGTTGGCAGTTCTTCCATAGGACAGAACTTAACATATCTTTTTAGTCTCAGGGCTGCCTTTCGTACAGATTCTCTATCTTTCTCTTTGAATTTATGGATTTGTGAGATGGTATTAAGAGCTATCCCCCTTTATGAGAATTCCTCAATAAACTCGTCAAACACTTCCTCCATAGACTCAAAGTCTCTATGCTCTACGAGTCAAACCAAGTGGCAGCATCATCCTCTAGGGTTAGTCCAAACCCTACAAATTGGGTAGGGAAGTCTAACACCTCTTCGGCTCTAATTACACGCACAAAGGCTGCTACATGATCTCTTGGGTCTCTGCTTCCTCTGTATTTCTTGTTTACCCATTCTTGCACTTGAGAGGGTCTAATTCTCCGATGGTCTACAAACCTCATCATTGGATCTCCACGTCCTAATTGATATACCTCCCCAGGTCTTTTGTAATAGGCTGGTTCCTCTCCCAGTGGTGCTCCTAAGCCATAATTTCTAACGGTTTTCGCTAGAGGTGGTTCATCTCTTCGAACTCGTTCTATGGGTGGTCCTCTAGGCTCTATTGACCCTTGAGTCTTTGGCTTACTCTCTCCTTGATACCTTGAATAGAGTGGTGGTTCTTGCAAATCCCTTAGCCCTCGTGCGGCCCGATAACCCTCTCGGCTTCGGTCTTGTTCCAATGTTGCACTTTGTTGAAGCCATGCCTGCAATGATGGCTGGTTTGCTGGTTGGTCTTGGTTGTTGAATGCTTGCGGTCGAGTGGAATGTGAGGTAGCATCATAATCTTCTAAAAAAGGATTCGTTGACTTTCTTGGGGTGTAGGTGGCTCTTGGCACTTCTTCAGGGGCATATGCTGATGCTCCTGGACCTGTTGCCCTTTCTACCTCCTCTGGGAGAATACGTTGGTATTCTCGCCCGTATCTATCAACAAAAACTATACCCTTCCCCATGGCAGTTTCATAAGAGAATAAGTAAAGAACCTTGTCTTTGCTTAATTCATTTATGTATGAGTAAGCGACTATACCCTCACTCTCATGTTTGTATATTCCCACGTTCTCGTAATAAGTTGGAACCCTTGTTGTTTTCTTAACATACATAAAAATAGCTCCGTGCCGATCAATGTTTGGTGGCGGTTCTTGAGCTTCTGAAACCATTTCCCCTTTTGCCAACATTATCTCCATATCTATTGTAATCTTCAAGGTTACTGACTATCAGATAGTGGTTCCCCTTTTTGTCTTGAAATCTATCTCCATCATCATAGACTCGGATTATCTCCAATCTCTGAGTTGGCCTCTCTTCGATACAAATGCACTTGCGTCCTCGATAGTCAGAATAGACTAGGGCTCCCCTCGAGTTTGTTCCCTCTAAGAAGATCACAATGAGTTTGGAATCATTCAAAGGATTCGGGGAGGTGATTCCTCCTGGCATTGGTCCGTTGTATGTGAAACCTCCTGGCTGTTGACTACCCATCATGAAGAAAGATTTTTCTGACGAAGTGTCAGTATCACTACCTTCCTCAATAATCGGTGCTAGCGGATCTAACCTTGCCTGAGTCACACTCTCTTTGGTGGACACTAAGCTAGCTTGGTCTCCTGCTACTTTTTGGTCTCTTGAAATGTGTCTTCCTGATCTCAAATTCATCAAACTTACCTCTTAAATAGCCTTTTTTTTAAAACCAAACCTCTTATCTAAGAAGTTCTGTTGTTCGTGTCTTTTCCTTGACCTGCTCCCTTGTATAGTTGCAATAAGATACCGTTGGATAATCTTACCATGTCTTAGTACCTTGTCTTCATGTCAAAGAATTAATTCGGGCTGAAGCACCTCTTCTTGATCTTTGATCTTGGGTGGGCCCTCAATGATTGGTTCTTGTGGTGGATCTCCTTTGTAAGGCTTAAGTAGGCTCACATGAAAAGCATTGTGAATGAGCCAATGGTTGGGCAACTTGAGTTGATAGGCCATCTCATTGATTGGTTTTAGGATTTGAAAAGAGCCATAGTATCTTTTTGCTGTTTTAGCATAATACTTTGGTGGCCAGTAGGATTTTTGCTCGTAGTCTACCTCAATTGAGACTTGGGAAATTTGAGTAGGACCCAATAATTTTCCTTGAAAGCTAAGGCCCTTATGTGCTTGTTAGCAGCAGCCTTTTGCCTTTGTTGTAAGATAAATATAGCCTCCTTAATCTTTTGGAAAGATTATTGTAGATCTCGGCTATACTGATCGGCAGCAAATATCTTCACATGTACCTTAAGTAGCAAGGGACTTTTTGGTCTTCCTTCAATGATTTTGAAAGGTGCCTTCCCTCTAGTAGTATGGACAGTGTTATTACACGCATAGTCTACAAGAGGTAGGTTCTTTTTCCATTGTGAACATTGATCTACTTCAATAACATAGGCCTTAAGTAGATCTAGGTTTGTAAGGTTGGCTATTTTGCTTTGGCCGTCCGTTTGTGGGTGATAGGCAGAAGAGAAATTAAGCCTAGTACCTAGATTCTCAAAGAGACCCTTCCAAAAATAATTGGTCATTCAAGGATCTCTATGCTACACTATTGATCTTGGCAACCCATGGTGTTTAAAATTTTTGGATATGAAGAGGGTTGTCATTTGGTGTGCCTTAATAGTCTTTTAGACAGGTATTAAATGTGCTTGTTTACTAAACCTATCTACTATTGTCCATATTCCCCTATCCCCATGGATGGACTTGAGCAATCCAAAGATAAAATCCATGGATATGCTCTCCCATGGTGAATTAGGAATTGGCAAAGGCTAGAGAAATCTAGGTTGCTTCCCCATGTCATACTTTGTCTTTTGGCATACCACACATTTTGACACATAGTCTTGTATGTCCATCTTCATGGTAAATAGAAATACATCTCTACTCCGTGAAGGGTAGGTTGAATCCCTCATGTGCCTCACATAGGGAGGAGCATGGGATTCATACATTACTTTCTCATGAAGAGAGTGAGTAACACATATCCTATTGCCATAGAGAAGGTAGACATCCTGCAAAGTGAATCGTTCTTCTTTCTTTCCTAAGGCAAGGGCTGAAATTACATCTTCAAAATGAGGGTCGGTAGCATACTCATATATCATAGAAGATAGATCATTGTGAGTTGCTATGGACACCGCATTAGCCCTTGGTTATCGTGATAGTGCATCAGCTACTTGATTATGCTTTCCAGCAATGTGAGCAATATGAAAGTTGAATTGTGAAAGAAAATTTCCCACCTCCTTTGTTTGTCGGAGAGCTTGGTTTGCATCATGAAGTACTTAAGACTTTGGTGATCCGTAAGTAGTATGAATGGAGTCCCCAAAAGATAGTGCTTCCATGTGTTGAGGGCATGTAGGACAGCTAGTAGCTCCTTCTCGTAGATACCCAATACTCGCTCGTTGGAATTGAGTCTTCGACTCTCATATGCTATGTCATGCCCTTCTTGAAGCAAAACTGCTCCAAGGCAAACTCCACAAGCATCACATTGGACCTGAAATGGTTTTGAGAGATCTGGTAATGTAACCTGAGAGGTAAAATTTTCTTTAAGCTTTTCAAAATCACTTTTCTCTTTAGCAATCCATATGTACTTAACATTTTTGGTCGAGTCATGTAGTGGTCCTACTATTTGGGAGAATTTAGCTATGAAGCATCTATAGTATGCACACATACCAATAAAGCTTTGTAGCTCATGTAGATTCCTTGGATTAGGCCAGCCTTTAATTACCTCAAGCTTGGCAAGATCCATATGAATACAATCTCAAGAGAAAATATGACCTATGTATTGAATCTCTTGGAAAAAAAATTCACACTTCTTTTGGTTAATGAAAAGTTTATTCTCCCTCATAGCTTGAAAACCTTACCTAGAGATGTTGCTTATGTTTCTCCAAAGATTTGGAGTAGATGATAATGTCGTCAAAGAACACTCCAGTGAGCTTGTGATAGGATCTAAAAAAATTCTCCATTAGGCGATTGAATGTGGTTAGAGCATTTGTCAAACCAAAAAGGCATGACAAGATATTCATAAAGACCAAATGTTGTACAGAACACGGTTTTTAGTATATCTTCATTCATTATCCTTATTTGATGATAGCCACTTTTAAGTTCAATCCTACTGAAGTAGGTCAAACCTTGTAGCTTATCAAATAGATCTTCTACCCGCGGTACGAGAAACCTATTTTTGATAGTGATAAAATTTAGTGCTCGATAGTCCACACACATGCGGTATGTGACATCTTTCTTTTGTACTAAAAGGACTGGAGAACAAAAGGGAGAGGAGTTAGGCCTTACCATCCCCTTGTCTACCAGCTCATGAACTTGCCTCTTAATCTCCTATTGTTGACCTTGAGAAACTCTATAAGAAGGTTTATTAGGCGGTGAGCTCCCAGGTAGAATCTCTATCTTATGGTCTTCATCCCCTAGTTGTGGAGGTAACTCTATAAGAATGCCATTGATAAATACATCTTGGAATCTATTAGAAAATTAGAAAAGTCTAATTCTTCTTGATTCCTACTACTTTCTTTTGTTAAAACATTAGCACCACTTACAGACTCTTTGACAAAAATCATCTACAAGGAAATCGCGCTCTTCATTGACTTATCAAAAGCAGATGAATTTACAAGTGGTATAGTACGACTGGACTCATTAGCATCTATATGCATGCCCTTTTCCTTGTAGGTGAAGTAGATCCTCCTTTCAGGGAACTTCATGTTGGAAGCCATGCGGTTGAACCATGGTGTCCCTAGGATAATATCTTCATGATGGAGAGGAGACATAAAAAAATCTTCTTTGTCAATGTATCTTTGGACATGAAGCCTCAACTTCCCAATCAAGGGAGTAACGGAGTCTTGTTGTCCCTTGAAAGCCCCATCGACAATTATAGTATCTCCCATCTTGTAAGCTGGTATGCCCAGCTTTGTGGCCAACTCCGTTGATATGAAGTTGTGAGTAGATCAAGGATCAAATAGGATGAAGGCATCATGCTCCCTCACCTTCCCCCAAGCATATGTATAGCATATGAAAGGGATGATCCTTTGCAATAAGCATCCTCTTTTGGATCTTCCATCATGGAAACTCTAGAAGTCTCATTGCGGGCATTTATTTTGGGGCAAGAACAATAGCCATGTGCTTGTTCCCCACCCTTAAAGCATTTGTGATCTTTATGAAAAGACTCTAGCTCTTCAGGAGAGGGTTTTTTTTTACCTTTGTAAACTCCTTTCTCCATGGTCTTGTCGCTATTGTTGTTCTTGAAATGGAATTGGCCTATTTAATTTCAGAGTAGCGGAAATTAATAAGAGTACTTTTGAGAAATGACTCTGTGAGCATAGCGGGTGAACATAATTGAAGATAGCAACATAATCATAGCAATTAGTTAACTTGGCATGAACAATACTTTTGCAAGAGAGAGAATTTAGAGAACATGACAATAGTTGAGGACCGGATTTATGTGGAGCCGGTCCCCCCTCCAATAGGCATTTGTATTATGATTTCTCCCATAAAGAGAGACTTGTTACAATACAATATTTGTGTTCCTTGTGACCTAGGTGATTCAATGAAGATGGAGATCTTCATGCATCACAAACATAACATAAACTTGAAGAAATCTTTAACTATCCCAAGCCTCAGTCCCAAGACCTCAAACACCTTCGAAGGTGGAGAGTGCTAGTAGGGAATGAGGGTAGGGAAGAGGAAGAAGAAACATTTCGTAGGAGAAAGAATTATTTTATCACTTATCATAACTCTTTTTGCTAGCATACATAATAGCACAGTTATGAAGAAGAAGGAGATAGAAAGCTTAAGCATTCAAGCATGGCTCTTGGTTGGATTTGCACTCCATATCCAAGAGTGTTGGTGTAGGATCTCAACATCTACTTGCTTGGAGAAGAAGAGGGAGCTCTTGCAATTTGCATAGCACACAATGAGAGTGTTTTTGAGTGTGTGTGTGTGGGTGTGTATACCCCCTAAGAAACCCCCTAGCTTCCTTGGGTCGAGCCCCCCTTGTAGCTCATGCTTGAAGCTCATTGGACCCCTCCAAGCCTAGCCAATCATAAGCAGGAGGCATTACAAGCAGCAAGGGTAGCCTTGAGACAAGTGTCCACCTTTCCCCTTTGAGAGAGAGGTCTAGATAAATTCTAAATCAATTAATTAAATCTCCTAAATTATTATTGGACCCCTTTGGTGGCCAACCAATAGCTTCAGGAACACCATGAGGGAAACATGAGGAAGAACTTGACAAGTGTCCCTTTTGCTTTCTTTGTACCATGCATGCCTTGTGTGAGTGTGTGGGTGTTCTCTCTCATCCCCCCTCATGTAGGTCTCGCCCCCTCCTTGTAGGGATTGAATATTTGACTTTTTCACACCTCGAACCCCTCATGCATAGGCCCAGTTCCCACCACAAGCTTGTCTCTTAAGCACTTTAGGCTTGGGCTGGGTTCTCACCTCAAGTGCAACCCTAGCATCTCAAGCATGTCAAGCACCTCAATCATCTCGATCATTAAGCACCTCAAGAATCTCAACCACCTCAATCATCAAGCACCTCGAGCACCTTAGTCATCAAGCATGACAAGCAGGACAAGCACCTCAAGTTGGGTTAGGTTCTCGCGTCTCAAGCTCAGTCCTAGCTTACCTAAGGTCAAAGTACTTTTACACACATTATTGGAGGTCTTCAATGAAGCTAACCCTAAGGTCTTATGCTCCATTTGTTATCCTTGCTCTTTGATAGACCATCTCTCATTTGGGCCCCTTTACCATTGGCCCCGTGTTGAGATATATCTATAAGCACATGTCTATATCTTAACACTTGTTCCCATTTATTCTCCCACATTAAGTGATCAATTTAATATGAGAAAATCATTTGGGTTGGTTAGATATTAGATATTAGATTTTATGACATTACCTCTCTCTTGAAATCTTAGTCGTCCTCGACTATGAGGTAGAAGAGATAAGTCTTAGTCATTAGTCAATTTTACTTAGCGGGTAGAGGATCCCTTTTTACCCTACGACATCTTTCCAAGATGGATGACTACTCCCTTTGGTGCTTGGGAGACATAGCTGCCGCAATCATGTCTGCTCTTTAGTCCATTTCACTCTTTAGTCCATTTCATTCTCCCAAAGTAGAGTGACAAATTCTACTTGGTGTTTGAGAGACGTCGTCATCATAAACATGATTCTAAGCATGCATACTAGTTAAATTTGTGCACAATTAAAAAGAGGACTAGTCTTATAAGACAAAAACATGAGTCATTTAAAAGAAATTTGTGCATTTGCTTACTCTAATGTAGCATTGTAAGCATTGACAAGGTTCATACTATCCTTAAGCTGTATTCCTTGCATCCATCTAGCATCTTCAAAAGGATAATTTTTGAACTTAATAAGATACCGTCGGATAATCTTACCATGTCGTAGTACCTTGTCTTCATGCCGAAGGATAGCTTCGGGTTGTAGCACCTCTTCTGGGTCTTCAACTTCGGGAGGCTCTTCAATAATTGGTTCAGTTGGTGGCTCTCCTTTGTAGGGCTTAAGTAGGCGTACATGAAATGCATTGTGTATGAGCCAATTGTTGGGCAACTTGAGTTGATAAGCCGTCTCATTGATGGGCCTCAAGATTGGAAAGGACCATAGTATCTTTTTGCTAGTTTAGCATAATATTTTGATGGCCCGTAGGATTTTTGCCCGTCGTTTGCCTTAATCGAGCCTTAGGAAACTTGAGTAAGACCCAATCATTTTCTTTGAACATTAAGGATCTTATGTGCTTATCAGTAGCAGCTTTTTTCCTTTGTTGAGAGATGGATATGGCCTCCTCAATCTTTTGAAAAGATTCTTGTAGGTCACGGCTATACTCATTGGCGGCAAAGATCTTCCCATGTACTTTGAGTAGCAAGGGACTTTTAGGTCTTCCCTCAATGATCTCAAAAGGTGCTTTTCCCGTAGAAGTATGTACAGTATTATTGTAGGGATACTCTACAATAGGTAAGTACTTTCCTCATTGTGAGCGTTGATCTACTTCGGTAACATAAGTCTTGAGTAGATCAAGTATCGTAAGATTGGCTATCTCACTTTGGCCATCCGTTTGTGGGTGATAGGCCGAAGAGAAATTCAATCTTGTTCCTAGATTTTCAAAGATACCTTTCCAGAAATTACTGGTCATTCTAGGATCTCTATCTGACACGATGGATGTGGGTAATCATGATGGTGCTTGAAAATCTGAGATATGAAGAGAGTTTCCATTTGATGTGCCTTAATAGTCTTTTTGACAGGAATAAAATGTGCTTGCTTGCTAAACCTGTCGACTATTGTCCATATTCCTGTATTCCCATGGATAGACTTGGGTAATCCAAAGATGAAATCCATGGATATACTCTCCCATGGTGAATTTAGGATAGGCAATGGCTGGAGTAATCCAGGTTGCTTCCACTTTCATGGTAGGCCAATAGAAGTACGTCTCTACTCCTCGGAGAGTAGGTTGAATACCTCTATGCCCCGCATATGGAGGAGCATGGGATTCATACATAACTTTCTCACAAAGGGAATGGGTAACACATAGCCTATTGCCGTGGAGAAGATAACCATCCTGAAAGGTGAATGGTTCCTCTTTCTTCCCTGAAGCAAGGGCTGACATTATGTCTCTAAACTCAGGGTCAGTAGCATACTCATCTATCATAGAGGATAGATCATTGTGAGTAGCTATAGACACCACATTAACTTTTGGTCGTCATGAAAGTGCATCGGCCACTTGAATGTGCTTACCAGATATGTGAGCAATATGGAAATTAAATTGCGAAAGAAAATTTGCCCAGCTCATTTGTTTGTCGGAAAGCTTGGTCTACGTCATGAAATACTTGAGACTTTGGTGGTCGGTTTGTAGGATAAATGGAGTCCCCAATAGGTAGTGCTTCCATGTGTCTAGGACATGTAGAACAACTAAAAGCTCTTTCTCATAAATGCCCAAGACTCGTTCATCAGTATTGAGCCTTCGGCTCTCATATGCTATAGCATGCCCTTCTTGAAGCAAAACTGCTCCAAGGCAATCACCACAAGCATCACATTGGACCTCAAATGGCTTTGAGAGATCCAGAAGCACGAGGAGTGGTTGGGAAGTAAGCTTCTCTTTGAGCTTATCAAAAGAATTTTTCTCCTTAGCAGTCTATACATACTTAACGTTCTTCTTAGTTAAGTCGTGTAGTGGTCCTGCTACTTGACAGAATTTTTCTATGAAGCATCTATAGTATGCGCACATACCAATAAAGATTCTTAGCTCATGTAGATTTCTTGGGTTAGACCATGATTTTATTACCTCTAACTTTGATGGATCCATATGGATACCATCATGAGAGATAATATGACCTAGGTATTGAATCTCTTGAAGGAAGAGTTCGCTTTTCTTTTGGTTGAGAAAAAGCTTGTTCTCCCTCAATGCTTGAAAAATCACTTGGAGATGTTGCTTATGTTCCTCCAAAGACATGGAGTAGATGATGATATCATCAAAGAACACTCCAGTGAATTTGCGGTATGGTCTAAAAATTTTCTCCATCAGACGATTGAACGTAGCTGGTGCATTAGTCAAGCCAAAAGGCATGACTAGATATTCATGAAAACCAAACGTTGTGCGAAACGCGGTCTTTAAGATATCTTCGTCCACTATCCTTATTTGATGATAGCCACTCTTAAGGTCAATCCTACTGAATTAGGTAGAGCCTTGTACCTTATCAAACAGATCTTCTACCCGAGGCACGGGAAATCTGTTTTTGATAGTGATATGGTTTAGTGCTCGATAGTCCACACACGTACGGTATGTACCATCTTTCTTTTGCACTGAAAGTACTAGAGAACAAAAGGGAGAGGAACTAGGCCTCACCATCCCTTTGTCTGCCAATTCCTGTACTTGCCTCATGATCTCCTCTTGTTGAGCTTGTGAGACTCGATAAGGAGGTTTGTTAGGCGGTGAGCTTCCTGGAAGGAGCTCAATGTGATGGTCATCATCCCCTCGTGTTGGAGGTAAGTCCATAGGGATATCATCAATGAGCACATATTGGAATCGTTTTAGGAAATTAGACAAGTCTAAATCTTCTTGATTCCTACCATTTACATTTGATGAAACATTAGTATCTTTTAGAGACTCTTTGACAAAAATCATGTACGCAGAAACTGAGCTCTTCATTGACTTATCAAAAGCAAGAGGATTTACAAGTGGAATAGTGCAACCATGCTCACTAGCATCTATATACATGTTCTTTCCCCTGTAGGTGAAGTAGATTCTCCTTTCAGGGAACTTCATGTTGGCAGCCATGCCATCAATCCATGGCGCCCCTAGGATAGCATCCTCATGCTGGAGAGGAGAGATGAAGAAGTCTTCTTTGTCGACATAGCTTTGGACATGAAGCCTTAACTTCCCAATCAAGGAAGTAATAGAGGCTTGCTGTCCCTTGAAAGCTGCGTCAGCCATTACCATATCTCCCATCTCAAAAGCTTGAATGCCCAACTTGGTGGCCAACTCCATTGATATGAAGTTTAGAGTAGATCCAGGGTACATCATGCTCTCTTACCTTTCCCCAAGCATAGGAAAGTGATGATCCTTTGTAATGAGCATCCTCTTTTGGAGCTTCGATGGTGAAGGCCCTAGGAGTCTCATTGTGAGTATTCTTCTTGGGGCAAGAAAGATAGCCATGTCCTTGCTCCCCACACTTGAAACACTTATGGTCCTTGCAAAAAGCTTCAAGATCTTCAGGAGAGAGTTTGTTTTTACCTTTGTAAACTCCCTTCTCCTTGAACCGATTGTTGTTGTTGTTCGAAGTGACTTGGGAAGTATTTTGAACATTGGTTTTCCCCTTTGCATCATTTTTGTCTTTGTTTTCCATGGGCTTGACATTACATCTAGCCCCTTGATGGAAATTGATGTGTAAAGCAACCATGGTGTGATGGATTACTTCGCTAATAGTACCAGGCCGTTGAGAGTTGATGTATTCGGCCATCTCTTCAGTTAATCCCGCGCAGAATTGCTACCTTTGCTTGGCAAAGTCTATCTTTTGAAAGATAGTAGCCTTGAGATATAAATCTTAAAACTTGTCTACATACTTGTGGATAGACTCATGAGAGAGAAGCTTCAAGCTGCGCCATTCAGTAAGCACTTTGTCTTTTGCATCGCTTGCAAGGAATTGCTTCATGATGGAAATTCGTAGAGTTTTCCATGTCTTTGGGGCTTCACCATTGCCACGAAGGCTAGCCCATCATTGACAAGCTGATTTTTGGAAGTGCATAGCTACATGGTGTAGCTTGGAGGACTCTGTAAAGCCCTCGTCTCCAAAAGCCGCATCAAATTGCTGGATGAAGGCCAGCACTTTGTCGGTAGCACCAAAGGTGCCATCATAGGTGAGAAAATAGATACTCTTTCCTCCCTCCTTGAACTTCTTTAGCTTTTGTGACCTTTGCCATGCAGGAAATGATTTGCGATGTCCTCCCCTCTTGTATTCTCTAGGAGAATAGCCATAACTTTCGTCGGAAGAGGAGGAAGGTGAAGAAGAAGGAGAAGAGGGTGACCTCTTCCTAGCCTTTTCTTCCTTTGTTTCCTCTCTTGCCTTTCAGAGTGATGAGGAGAAGGACTATGTGTTGATCTTTTCCTCTTGGGAGGAGTGGGCGATCGTCTAGACCGCCATCTTCGTGGAGCCACATCTTTAGAGGAACTTAAACTTTCATTACTTTCTTTCTCTTTGGATTCCTCCTCTTGAATGGGAGAGAGTCTTCTTTTGGGGGTCTCTTCAAGAGGCCTCCTAAGCTCTCTCTCCTCTTGGAGAGGAAGGGAAATTCCATAAGCACAAAGTTGTTGAGTAACTTCGGCTTGCAAAGCAAGGTTGCCCATAGCTTGTTGCAACCTAGTGACGAGATAATTCACAAACATGGGAGCATCATCATTAGCACCTTCATGTGCAAAATCAAAGCTATCAATGTTCATTCTACTCTCTTGATTATTGTCAGCCATGTTGACAAAATTTATGTATGTACTTAGTGTATGCTTTGGCAATTCAAAACCTTAGTTGCCACTTCTCTTAGCCTTTGAAAATCAGCTCTTAAGTATCTACACCCATGGCTCGAAGTGGTTAATTATAGAGAGTAGAGGAGTAGATCTAACATAGCAGAGTTGCCGAGGGTTAGCTCCTTTCGGACATCTTATGGCTCAATAATGGTAAAGCCGTAGGCAAGTCTAAAAAGACTCCATTATTAAGTCCAAAGCTCCCGAGGTGTGCACCATCCCCCACATAGTGGGTTCAACAAAACCGATAATAGATGCTAGTTCCACTTACCCTAATATAATTAACAACATCAACCATTTATAGGATACTTAAGGACCTCTCTTCTTAAGCAAGAAAAGAGAAACCAAATGCTATGATACCAATGTAATGGAATTGGCCTACTTAATTTCAGAGTAGCAGAAATTAATGAGAGTACTTTTGAGAAATGACTTTGTGAGCATAGCGGGTAAACATAATTGAAGATAGCAACATAATCATAGTAATTAGTTAACTTGGAATGAACAATACTTTTGCAAGAGAGAGAATTTAGAGAACATGACAACAGTTGAGGACCGGATTTATGTGGAGCCGGTCCCCCCTCCAATAGGCATTTGTATTATGATTTCTCCCATTAAGAGAGACTTGTTACAATACAATCTTTGTGTTCCTTGTGACCTAGGTGATTCAATGAAGATGGAGAGCTTCATGCATCACAAACATAACATAAACTTGAAGAAAGATTTAACTAGCCCAAGCCTCAGTCCCAAGACCTCAAACACCTTTGAAGGTGGAGAGAGCTAGCAGGGAATGAGGGTAGGGAAGAGGAAGAAGAAACATTTCGTAGGAGAAAGAATTAGTTCCTCACTTATCATAACTCTTGTTTCTAGCATACATAATAGCATAGTAATGAAGAAGAAGGATATGGAAAGCTTAAGCATTGAAGCATGGCTCTTGGTTGGATCTGCACTCCATATCCAAGAGTGTTGGTGTAGGCTCTCAACCTCTACTTTCTTGGAGAAGGAGAGGGAGCTCTTGCACGTTGCATAGCACACAATGAAAGTTTTTGTGAGTGTTTGTGGGTGAGTATACCCCCTAAGCATCCCCCTAGCTTGCTTGGGTCAACCCCCCCCTTGTAGCTCACGCTTGAAGCTCATTGGACCCCTCCAGGCCTAGCCAATCATAAGCAGGAGGCATTACAAGAAACAAGGGTAGCCTTGAGACAAGTGTCCCCCTTTCCCCTTTGAGAGAGAGGGATAGATAAATGATAAATCAATTAATTAAATCTCCTAAATTATTATTGGACCCCTTGGGTGGCCAACCATTAGGCTTCAGGCACACCATGAGGGCAACATGAGGAGGAACTTGACAAGTGTCCCTTTTGCTTTCTTTGTACCATGCATGCCTTGTGTGAGTGTGTGGGTGTTCTCTCTCATCCCCCCTCATGTAGGGCTCGCCCCCTCCTTGTAGGGATTGAATATTTGACTTTTTCACACCTCGAACCCCTCATGCATAGGCCCAGTTCCCACCACAAGCTTGGCTCTTAAGCACTTTAAGCTTGGGCTGGGTTCTCACCTCAAGTGCAACCCTAGCATCTCAAGCATGTCAAGCATATCAATCATTAAGCACCTCAAGCACCTTAGTCATCAAGCATGACAAGCAGGACAAGCACCTTGAGCTGGGTCGGGTTTCCGCGTCTGAAGCTCAGCCCTAGCTTACCTAAGGTCAAAGTACTTTTACACACATTATTGGAGGTCTTCAATGAAGCTAACCCTAAGGTCTTATGCTCCATTTGTTAGCCTCGATCTTTGATAGACCATCTCTCATTTGGGCCCCTTTACCATTGGCCCTGTGTTGAGATAGATCTATAAGCACATGTCTATATCTTAATACTTGCTCCCGTTTATTCTCCCACCTTAAGTGATCAATTAATATGAGAAAATCATTTAGGTTGGTTAGATATTAGAAATTAGATTTTATGACAGTTCTTGTTGTTGGTATTGCCTTGGGAAGAACTTTGAGTATTGTTCTTCCCCTTTGCATCATTTCGATCTTTGTTTTCCATGGGCTTGGCATTCCTTTTAGCCCCTTGTTGGAAAATGATACAAGATGCAACCATAGTGTGGTGGATAACTTCGGTGATAAAACTAGGCCATTGGGAGTTGACATACTCGGCCATTTCTTCAGGTAATCCTCCAAAAAATTGTTGCTTTTTCTCAATAAAGTCTCTCTTCTGAAAGATTGTAGCTTTGAGATGTGAATCCCAAAACTTGTCTACATATTTGTGATAAACTCGTTGGAAAGTAACTTCAAACTCCACCATTTGGTGAGCACTTTATCTTTGGTGTTGCTTGCAAGGAATTGCTTCATGATGGAAACTCGTAGAGTTTTCCATGTCTTTGGAGCTTCATCTTTGCCATGAAGGCTAGCCCAGCATTGATGAGCATATTTTTGAAATTTCATAGCTACGTGATGTAGATTGGATGACTATGTGAAGCCCTCATCTCCAAAGGCCGCATCAAATTGTTGGATGAAGTCAAAACTTTGTCAGTAGCACCAAAGGTGCCATCATAGGTGAGAAAAGAGATACTCTTTCCTCCCTCTTTGAACCTCTTAAGCTTGCAGGACCTTTTCCAAGTAGGGTAGGATTTGTGAAGTCCTCTCCTCTTGTATTCTCTAGGAGAATAACCTGCGTTTGTCGGAAGAGGAGGAAGGTGAAGAAGAAGGAGAAGAGGCTGACCTATTTCTTGCCCTTTTTTTCCTCTCTTCCCTTTTGGAGTGACGAGGAGAAGGACTATAGGATGATCTTTTCCTCTTGGGAGGAGTTGGGTATTGTCGAGACCACCGTCTTTATGGAGCCGCATCTTTAGAGGAATTCGGAGATTCACTTCTTTCTCATTCAATTGGATTCCTCCCCTTCTCTTATTGGAGAGATTCTTCTTTTGGAAGTCTCAACAAGAGGCTTCCTAAGCTCTCTCTCTTCTTGGAGAGGTAGGGAAATCCCATAAGCACGAAATTGTTGGGTAACCTCGGCTTGCAAGGTAGGATTGCCCATAGCTTATTGCAACCTAGTAACAAGATAGTTCACAAAGATTGGGGCATCATCAGTGGCACCTTCATGCTCAAAATCAAAGTTGTCAATATTCATTCTACTCTCTTGATTATTTTTATCCATTCTAATTAAATTTACGTATATGCTACTTTGTGCTTTGGTACCCTCAAAAACCTTAGTTGCTAGTCTTCTTTACCTTTGAAAATTAGCTCTCAAGAAACCACATCCGTGGTTTAGAGACTGTTGATTGCAAAGAGTAGTGGAGAGGGTCTAACATTTCTTGGTTAATTATGGTTCCCGTTGAGCTTTCTAGTAGCTCAATAATGGTTAAGCCAAAGGCAAGCCCCGAGAGACTCCATAATTCAGTCTATAGTTCCCAACGGTGTACCTCAAACTAAGTCCTTTTCAACCAAGATAATAGATCCGTGCCCCACTTACCCTCTTGCAATGAACATCTCCAACCTTTCATGGACAACTTAAGGACCTCTCTTCTTAAGCAAGAAAAGTGAAACCAAAAGCTCTGATACCAATGTAATGGAATTGGACTATGAACATTGAGAATAGTGGAATTTAAAGAACTGTAGTGAGCATTTTTATGAGAATACTTTGAGAGAATAGAGAGAGAACTCGATTAGAGGTAGAAACATAACCATTATACTTAATTACCTTGGCATGAACAATACTTTGCAAGAGAGAGAATTAGAGAACTTGACAACAGTTGAGGACCGGATTTATGTGGATCCTATTCCCCCTCCAAAAGGCTTTTTTCTTATAGATTCTCCCATCAAGAAAGACTTGGTACAATACAAGCTTTGTGTTCCTTGAGACCTTGATGGTGCAATGAAGATAGAGAGCTTTATGCACCACAATTATGCCCATAACTCAGCTAAATGAAATCATTAACGTGTCCCCGGCCTCAGTCCCAAGACCTCAAACACCTTCAAAGGTAGAGAGAGCTAGCAGGGAATGACGGTAGGGAAGAGGAGGAAGAAGTATTCTTACGAGAAAGAAGTATTGTCCTCTCATACCATTACTCACAGAGCTTAGCATAGCATAGTAGCATAGTAATGGAGATGAAGAAGATGTCTAGCATAGCATTGAAGCATGGCTCTTGGTTGGGTTTTCATTCCATAGCCAAGAGTGTTTGTGTAGGCTCTCAACTTCTCAATCTTGGAGAAGGAGATGGAGTTCTTGCATTTTCACCAAGTGAGAATGAGAGCATGTGAGTGTGTGTGAGAGAGCATATACCCCCAAGCACACCCCCATCTTGCTTTGGTCGACCCCTCCTTGTAGTTATTCCTTGAATTTTCTTGGACCCCTGCAAGCCTAGCCAATCACATGCTTAGTGTATATCAAGCAACAAGGGTAGCATTTGGACATGTCCTCCTTACCAACCCCTTTGAGAGAGAGGGCTTGATAATGCCTAAATAATTATTTAAATAAACTAAATTTTCATTGGACCCCTTGATAGGTCAACCAATAGGCTTTAGGCACCTTATGAGGGCAACCTTGGGGAGGAGCTTGACATGTGTCCTTGATGCCTCTTTAAACTTGGCTTGCCTTGAATTAGAGTGTGTGTGTGTGTGTGTGTGTGTGTGTGTGTGTGTGTGTGTGTGTGTGTGTGTGTTCTCTCTCATGCCCCTACTTGTAGGGCTCACCCCCCCTTGTGTAGGGATGTTATTGACTTTCTAGAACACCTCACTCGTTAAGCACCTTAGCCATGAATCCCCTCAAGCACCTTAGTCATAAACCATGACAAGCACCTCAAGCACCTTAATCATTAAGCATGACAAGCACCTTAATCATTAAGCATGACAAGCACCTCAAGCACCTTAGTCATAAACCATGACAAGCACCTTAAGCACCTTAATCATTAAGCATGGCAAGCACCTCAAACACCTTAGTCAGCAAGCATGACAAGCACCTCAATCTTGGGTGTTGTTCCCACCTCAATCTCAACCCTAGCATGTCTAAGGTCTGAAGAGTGTGTGTGCATGGATGGGTGCGTACATGGTGCAGTGTGCATGTGGGAAGGAGAGAGTACACACTATGTGGGTGGAGCAAGACTCTACTATGAGCTGCCACTTATTCTTTGTATATGTACACAAGAATAAGGTATCAATGGGCAAGCGCCCATAGCTTGAGTGCATGTACGTGGATAGATAGGTGCGTGGTGCGGTGTGCATGTGGGAAGGAGAGAAGGAGAGAGCACACAGTGTGTGGGTGGAGAAAGACTCTACTATGAGTTTCCCCTTATTCTTTGTATATGTACACAAGAATAAGGTATCAGTGTGTGGGCAGCCCATAGCATGGACAACCGGGGAAGGCCTATACCCCAACAATCTCCCACTTAAAGGCAAATGTGCCTATAAGTGGGTCCTACTAGATAAACTATTAGTATGTACAAGAAAACAGGTGAGAGACTCTCTCAACCTATGCCTACAAGCTCGCTCAGTCGATCTTCACAAAGTTTTATCGGCTTTGGTGGTAGGCGAGTGTGCATACCCTCGTAGAAAACTTTGTATGGTCTGCAAAACTCCCATATGCATCATGCTAGTGTCAACCATCGCACAACTCACAACCCGTGTTGCAAATGCTCACTTCGGCTGCTAGATTGGGTCTTGACAGTAACAAGTCAAACATGAGATGCCTGAACGCTGATGAAATCTATGCAAATTTGATATTACTCACCTCTCCTATGCTATCTGCAGTCACTGTATCATCAAGACTATCCATCGCATATGGATGTGTCAACACTGACATTGGGAAAACTACATCTCTATCACCCATAGACAAAATTGTGCATCCTGGCAACAACTCATCAGCCTCTAACATGAGAATATCAAAGAGCTCCATGTATGTCATATATGTCTGTGTCTCTAGGGAGCAGACCTACTCTACCTTTACCTGCACAAAGTCTGACAACATCTAATGTGTCTCACTAGGGCACTAATGCTCTATCTTAGTCACTACAGAGTCTACGGGCACATCCTGCACAGCTAAATGCTCTGTCTCATGAGCATGGTGGAGCTCACTTGTGAAGGAGATACGTCTCAACTCTCGCTCAAAGCATGCCATTAACAAAATCGAGACTACACTGTCTCAAACGTCAAACACCTTCATAGGATATACCAAGCCATTGCGGGCTCCTCTAGCAATCACTAATGAACCACAATGCATCTGGAAAGACTTCTCTCTAAGCAGTATCTGACAACCAAAGTCTACTAACTATCTCACTAAGATCAAGCTCTGTCTCAGCTGAGGAATGTAGCACACATGTTGTAGCGTGTATGATGGACCATTGGGAAAAGACAAACAAACATATCCTGCACCCTTTATGTCAAACGCCAAACCATCGACCAAGTGTAGACAACCAAAATGCCCACTATAGAAGGTGCTAAACCAGTCATGATGCAGTATGACATGGAAAACTACATTTTCATCTAGCAACCAATGTGGAGAAGTGTCACTACTCAAAGACATGTAATCAAGAGGAATGCTAAAGGAGCATGTAATATCACCATCACTAGCATATGAAGCCACTGCTCTAGCCTGTGTCAAAACCTCATGTGCACCATGCATAGATCTCCGATGATGTCTCATACATCTAAAACAACAGCGTCTAATGTGCCTTGTGTGACCACAATGCCAACAATGTACGTATCGGCAAGAACAAGACCATCATCTCTCACTGTCACACGTGTCTGTTGCCATAAGTGAGCACCAAAATGGCAACAGAAGTGGAAGATCACTTGACCACTACACAATCATGAAAACCATGATCAATGGCATGAAAACCAATGCTCACATATGCATAAAACAACTCCACAATCTACTATCTGCAAGCATAAACTGGGAAAACCTGATCAACCGAGCATAAAGCGCATAGCCATATATGCAAGTAGAGAGCAAACTAGCTTAAATGCATCCCACAAGAGAAATTGCCTGCAAAAATCTGCAAAAACCTGTGAAATGTGTGATTGTCTATCTGTAGCCACACGAACATACGCAATCCTCACTCGTACAAGAGTGGGTACAAAAACACCAAACCGTGTCCAACCTGACAAAACCTGTCAAAGTGAGAGTAAACACACAATCACTGTCAAAATGGGAATATATCGATCATTGTACAAGATGGCATAACACTATAAACTTTTATGGCAAAGCAGCTTCGATGGTGTGTAAACGCCTCCGGATCTTTGCGCAAATCTACTTAAAAACTGTCAAACCACAAGCTCTTCTGCACAAGCTGAGATTGCATCTTCAACTCAAAAATTATGCACCCACTTGGAGCATCTACCATGCTTCCAAAAGTGCATCAAACTCGCACACTATGTGAAAACAAAAAACCTACAATTTTTGTATATAGTAAGTGTGAGCTAAATATCAACAAAACGGTGAGGAATTTGCACAAAGTTTTTTTTGCAAAGTTGGTGACCATGTCAAAATAGACGGGCTGAGTGGAGAGAATACTCAAATCTGCATTCTACAAGCAGAAAAACAAATATGAATACTATTGGCGAATATGCCTTCACGGACATCAGCACAGCGAGAACTCACCTAACAAGATTTGTCAGCTAAGGACGAAGCTCGACCCGCAGGCGCGTGGAAGCAAGCATAGGGTGTCAACCTACACTCGCCCGACTCTTGACTACTTCCTACAGAGATCTCTACCCAATATCTAAGCTACAGCCTTCAGGAGTGTCGAAGAGGAGATTTCCTACAACGCTTTCAAGAGCCAAATACCCATCAAACGTTCTCGAAATGCCACAGAACTTGAAGGAGACCCTATCAACACCAATAGGTCGCTCTCGCTAAGGTCCATGAACCAAAATCCCAACCCTAAACACCTAGTGCAAAATCACGTAGGATGTCTGGTCAAAATTTGCAGGTCGTCGTTTCTGAAAACTAAAGTGCCTAATGTGTAGCTCTACTCAATGTGAACACGTGGATATGCAGAAATGTGAAAACAGACAACGTATGCTCACTGAATCATTAGATGTAGCTCGTGGATTGAGTTCGTGAAGCCAGACCATACACCCACAATGTAGGTACTAGTGCGTAGCTCTTGTCGGGGGCAACACGTTGCACTTCTCCGCACTCGATTTTGACCATCGGTGCGCACGTAGCGTCAAGATAAAACTCTCACTCTTTCTCGTACACAGAGTACACTCACTCACACAAATAGAACTTTTTTAAAATGACAAAGGTTTTTTTCATTAAGGTCAAAAGTGGTATAAATACCTTACAATCTCAAACCCTAATGTTCCAATTTAACCATCTACTCAATCTAAATGTCAAAATGGGATACAATCTGGAAGCTCTGCAAGCCCCACTATTTACAAAGGTAAAATGATAGTTTTTCTCAATTAAAAATAATTACAAAAAATAATATCCTGCCGAGCAATCAAAATTGTCAAAAATGGGATACAATCTGGAAGCTTTTGCAAGCCCCACTATTTACAAAGGTAAAATGATGGTTTTTCTCAATTAAAGAATAATTACAAAAAATAATATCCTGCGGACATGGAAAGCCCAGGAGCTGTTGCAGAGATGCCAATCCACTTGGCTCAATTACCCAAAGCTGCCAGGCTTGAAGACAGGCAAGGTAATGAGTGAGCAATACATGATGAAAACCCTAACAGGCGCCATCAAAATGTTCACTGGCTCGCCTAACCTATCTTGCATCATGCTTAGAAAAATCTGTAAACCCCTCCTGGCGGTTTTCAAAACCTTTAGACCTGGACAGGAAACAGACAGTATCTTTTTCTTCCAAGACACATACAGATGTGCATATGATCTGTCTGCTCAGCCTTCTCACGAGGTGATACATTCACTTTATGAGAGAATTATGTTTTTTCCTTCTTATCACCTCCAGGCCTTTGAAGAAGCCTTCTACACCGGCTTCTTCACCATCAACACAGAGATATTCGGCCCGACATTACTAGCTCAGTGTGTGCGATATGAGTCCCTTCTAAAGATGCATGAAAGCCTCCACTAAAGAAGCATCTCTACTGCCATGTCGGGGACGACATGAACTAGGAGGGTATTTTTCCACCTCCTCGAGCTTCCTCTTGATGTGTTCGTTTTCTGTTTGCCATGTCTTAAACTCCTCGTCTATCTTCTTCTTCGCGGCTTCTAGCTCAGTTTCATGGCCTTGTTCTCTTCTTCCAGGCGGTTTTGCATTACAAGAGATCCCTCAGCCAACATCAGTCTTTGCCTTTTCTCTAGTGTCAACTCCTTTTGGAGTTCCTTCCTTTCTTCTTTATACAAATCATTTTCTGAAGTTGTGCCAGTCGAGCTAGCAGCTCTGACTCTGGCCGGAGATGCCCTTAGCCTTTGGATGGTCTGATCTTTCACTTTCATCTGATCTTTCAGCTCGATCACTTCATCTTGGCTTGCCTCGTGTTCTATCTCGGCCTTTTCCTTGGCATTCCTCAAGGTTTCCACCTCTTTGGACTCATCAGCAAGTTGTAGAGTCAGATTGTCCCTCTCTTTTTTCGCAACTGTCAGTGACTTGCTGATTTTCTTGTATTCTTCCTCTGCTCTTTGAAGTTTGTGTTCTGCTACTTGATTCTATCATTCCATCTCTCTGGCATCTTTGTAATGTTGCGTCCAGATTGGCCTGCAGCTTGGTTTGTTTCTCTATGTTCTCTTTTTCCTATTTTTGCAGTGAGTCCACTTCAGCTTTGATATGAACTTCATTTGTTTGAGATTATCAATCTCACTCTCATTGGCCATTGATCTTGGTCTGAGCTCGGTTAGCTTTTGCATTACCAAATCCCAATCATTGGTTGGTGGCTGTAGGTCCACTGTATCGGTGGCCATCTCTTTCAACTCTACTAACCGAAGACTCTGCATATGTTCCTTGGATCTTGTGCTTGCCAACTCAAAGGCTACAGTAGCTGCCTCTTGTTGAGAGTACCCAGCAGCTAGTAGATCAAGAAATATTCTAAAGTTTCTTTCTTTTGGATCTAGCTGCTCATCTTTTGGCTCAGCTTCTGCCTTTTTCTCTTCCTCTTTGTTCTTCTCTTGCTTGGAATCTTTTTGTTCATCAGTTCTGTTGCTCCTCTTTTTGTTGGGTTTGTGGAGGACTAAGAGGAAGTGGTGATGGGGGTGGGCTGGATTCCCGGCTTGACGGTGGATTTGGTGGCTTCTTCTTGATATCCTGGTCCGCCTTGGTTCTTCTCTCTCTTTCTTGGCCTTCCTGCTCTTCTAGCAGTTGCCGTCTCACTTCATCCACTTCTTCTTCTGTAAATGGGATATTCGAGAAATTTTCCGCCTTAGCATCTAAGATCTCAAAGTTTTTGATATAATCTTCGAACCGATCTCAGTGAACCCTTCGAGATGATCCTAACATGGCTTCAAGGGATGGCTTCCACAACTCTCGCTTAGATCTCCTTTTAGTGCTCTCTCGGCTCTGAAACTTTCCATCAGTCTTTCTAAATGTGCCGCTTTTTGTGACTTGGTTTCCTTGATTGGCACCTATAGATTTTCTTTCTTTCCCTTCTTTGACTCTGGCGGCTCTTCTAGCACGGTCTCTAACCGGCGCTTCAACTGTGTGGCTACCCTGGGTGCCTTGGGAGGTTCTTCTTCCTTGTCTTCCTTTAGCTTTAGCCAATCATTTTGTGAGGGAGGTAGAGTCGTGTTTCCCTTGGCATGCAGTGCTCCATAGACAACTTTTGTTATCAGCTCACTAGATACAATGTAGGTGGGATTTTTGGTCCCCATCTTCACAAGATTGTCGTGGATGTAAGCAGCATAATTTATCTCTTTTGGTTTGCTCTTCTGCATTGCCCAGGTGAAAGTGGTGGCAATGGCTCCAGGTGGCATCCTGTATTTGTGTGGCCACTTTGTACACATGTGGAAGTATTGATTGTAGAGTTGGCTCATGATAGCCACCTTCGGGTTTGCAATATCTTCAAATGTGTAGTTATTCTTCTTTTCCGAGTAGACCTTGACGTCATCTCGCCTCTTTGTCACACTGTCTCCTTTGTTTGAGATGTCAAGTCTGACTGCCACCACCCTCTCTGTGATGACAATCATTGTATCAGGCTTGCTTGGCAGATATGTGACTCGGGCCACTCCATCTTCTTTGATTGTGGTTACAAATTCCCATACTCTTTTAATATCAATCCCCGCTGGCAAAGCTTCAAAGTAGTTGTGGAGATCCAGCTTCTCCAAGTAATCCCCCATCTTGCTCCTGACAAATTCATTGAGCTCTCATGGTATCATGGGTAGCTCCAGTACATTTCCCTCAGGATCTTTGAATACTCCTTGGTAGATTCTCAGATCATTAGACTCTAACAGATCATCTTGAATCCATGTGCTTGCGGGCTTCAGGGTTCCCTCTGGGATCACAAAAGGCTCCACTTCTTCTAAGTAGTCCTTTATAGTCATCCTCTTCTTCTTTGCAGGTGATTTTGAGGATACCATGGATCCTGTTGCACTCAGTAGTCCAAAGTTAGCGTTTTTTACATATTAGCTGATAAACTGAGTTCTGACTACCCAAATGACTTGAAAATTGAAATAAGAACTCAAAAGGAACTAGGGAAACTCTGCATTTGCTCACAATAGCTTTCTGGCTAAAAAATAATCATGTAGTGGCATCCTACGCGTAGGATGTCTACCTTCTCTGTTTTTGGTGAAACTTGGCAGGCTTGTGGTCCTTGACCTGTGCAACATGGCTATGTCATTGGAATTGGGTTTGGGCATCAAAAAGTACAATTTTGACAGATTTAGGCTTTTGGTTCACAAATTGTGTAGGATGTCCTCAACAGGTGGAAAATGATATTCAATTGGGCTGAACTTTGATATACACGCTTCTTATACCATGTTAATGGCTCCCATGAAGTCAGTTCTTGCACAGAAGGTCCAGACATCCTACGTGTAGGATGTCTATTTTATCAAAATGACTTGAAGTTGGTTCTGTGGGTAGCCCTTAGCATGTGGAACATGGCCCTACTCTTAGAATTTGATTTGGATAAGCATTGGTGTTGTTAAGAGCATGTGTAGCGTTTTTAGGCTCAAAAAGTGCATCTTGGAAGTTTTGGGGCCAAATGTGATGGGAATGGCTTGAAATTTGATACATGGGCTTGTGAAGGTGTTATAAGGACAAGGAAAGCCGCTTGTGAAGTTTGGTGGCAAATGGACATGCGGTTTGGCCATGAGAGCTAGTTGACGCTTTGTGTGTCTGATGCCGTTTCTGAAGCTTAGTGCCGCTTCGAGTCGCCTTATGGACATGTGGGCTATATAGACTTGAAGAGCATGTCGAGATGCTCCTACCCATGAGTTTTGGTAGCATTTGGGCGCCTTTCCACCGATTTACCATTTGGTGGCCTCTTGCAGGGCTAGAAGTTAGGGTTTTTTTCAATGGTTTTCTACCGCCTTTGTGCATTCAAAAGTGGTCTCCTATGCTAGGGTAAGCCGCTGATGAAGCTTTATTGCTATTGGGTTAGCCGTTAGGTGGCCACTTCTACCTGTAGGTCTCTACTGCTCGATTCCCGTGTGATCCCTACGCTAGTTTTCGCGACAAAACATAAAACATACGTGAAAAGCTCAAGGTGGTGATCCTACCTCTCATATTTGGAGCCTGTCGGATGGTCGCGCGCGTCATAGAAGCCGCTAGACGTCCGGTTCGCTCTAGGTGGCAAGAGCTCTCTCTCAAGAAGGCAATAGTAGAAATGAGCTTTAAATGAAGTGAAAAAATCTTATAATGGGGGTCCCGAACCACTTTCCATGAAATTTGACATGTGCTTCCAGCTTCTTGCGAGATGCGGTTTAGGCTTAAAAAATTCTTGATTTGGACTCCATTTGCCCAGTTTTCGAGAATTTTGACGTTTCGATCAAAATCTCGCCAAAACACGCTTTACACTCCATTCACATAATTGCACTCCCATTGTACCATAGATTGTCCTATAGTCACTGATTATCCCCATATTTTTTGTTTTTCATTACGATCATATTTCACCTGCTTTCTATATTTTTGAATTTTTTTTGCTAATAATTAGTAAAATTAAAAAGAAAATAGCAAATTAAACCCAAAAACATCACCGCAAAACACTATATACACTCACATGCAATTTTTATGGCCGGATTTCTTTGTTTTACCAATATTTTGCTCGAAAATGGCTATTTTTACCTATATACACACACCTAGGGGCTTGATTTGGCTTTTGGTCCCATATACTTGTAGAATCATGTTGTAAGGGCATATGTACTTAGGTTAGTCCAAAAAATTTCGCAATCAAACGACAACCCTCTAAAATAGTCGAAAAACATACCCTTTTTTGCTCTTTTTACCATTGGGTATGCATTTGAGAATGCCTCCTCCCCTCCTAGCTGGAGTCCTCCCGGACAACAATGTATCGCCTCGGTGTATGTTCCGTGCATGGGTTAAAAATTGTCTAATGCTCGGCCGTGTAATGTGGCCCTATATGATGCATACTCAGTCAATGCATGGAAAAATCAATGTTGTGCAAGAGGAGGGAATAAGAAAAATGCTTATTGGCATTTGTCGTCGAGGTTTCCTATTTTTTGTTGATTTGGTTGGCGGATTTTCTTTGCAAGTAAAAGTTGTAACTCTACAGCTCTCTGTTTGATCGATTTTCTTGCAAAAGTCGCTTGGTTTGCCACTACTGCCGATATGGCCATGGTTGTCTCCTTGGAGAGAGTGTCGTGGTGGAATTGGCCATAGTCTTTGTCTCTTTTTCTTTCCATTTGTAGCTTTGTTTTGGAGGTTTTTGTAGGTTTATTGCTACTTCCACCGTTGTCATTGTTGTGCTGCTGATTGGCCCCCACATTGATCGGTTTGCCGGTTTCATATGTAGTGTGTGTCTGGATGTCGATTTTGCTTGTACTGAAGGGAGTTCCCATTGCTTTGGTTTCAGGATCCAAATGCGAGTCACATTTAAGTTGTTACTGAATATTCTCTTTGAGATCCATATCTTTTTTATTCCCTTGGTTTTTGGTTGAACTGTGTGCTTCTGTTGACTTCTTCTGTTGTATTGCATGTATGCCATGTCACCTTTATCCTTCCGCATCCATACTTGTTTTTCACGGGTTGCTAACCTTGATCTTTTCATTGCAGTCTGTGTTGTTTTATGTTGGTAGTGAACATGGTTGGCAGTCCTTTGGTTGGTCTCCAAGGGTATTGTGTTGTTCTTTAGTGGCACCCATCGTTTTGGTTCTTTATCCAGTGATTGTGTTGCTGCCATCTGGTTCTTACGGGGTTGCTGAGCAAAGGCTACCACCTGTTGTTCTTGTGCATGTTGAATTTTGACCGTATCTGAATGCCAATCTATCTGCACATTATACTCTTTTTGCCAAGGTTGTCCCAACAACATGGGGTGTTGTGTGCTTTCATCCTCAACCACGTAAAACTTGTGTGGGTAAATATATTGATGTATTTGTACATCCAATATAGTCCAGCCCAATGTTTTCAGCGAATGTGATGTACTACTTTCCAGCATTTGTGGAGTAGGATGTAGTTGATCTTTGGGTTTGAGCTGTTTGTATAATCTGTACGATATCAAATTTGATTGAGCTCCAGAATCAAGCAATACCGTCGATTCAACTTGATTGCTACCCACTTTGATTGCAATTATTGGCTCCACTGTGTCTTCACCAAAATTCGTTAATCCTATAGCATTTATTCGCAAAGGTGATCCACATTGTTGTTGTTGTCGTAGAAGCCTTCTTTTTGCAATGCGTTCTTTTGCTTCTGCCTGGGCTTTTTCTCGTACCCTTTGTTTCTCCTTCATTCGTTGTTTTTCTTGATGGATTTGTTGAAGCATATCCTGTGTTAGTGGTAAATCATATTTTTTTAATCGACACCCACTAATCCAATTTGGAATTTCTTCTCCTACTAATGTAGTAAATTTGACAGCTCCACTTTGTGATAAGTCACTAATCACAAAGGGTCCCATCCCTCGCTTTTTAAGTTTCTTGGCATGTTGCTTCAAGGTATAAACAAGTACATAATCACCTGTTTTGAATTCTTTCGTGCGCACATGCTTGTCAAAAAACTCTTTTTGTCTTCTCTTTTTAGCATAGATCGAAGGTACAGCTCTCAATCGAAGTTCATCTAGCTTTTCCAGATCATCTATTCTTGAAGAGAGCTCATGCCATGTCCATTCTATGCATTTCGCTACTTGTAGACTTGGAACTAAAAACTCTATGGGTAATATAGTGTTTAGACCAAACACCATGTTGTACAGTGTTGTTCTGATTGATGTTTTATAAGCTACCCTGTATGCCCATAGTGTTGAGTGTAACTGTTGATCCCAGTCTGTCCTTGACTCTGATACAATTTTAGTCAGAACAGTGCATAGTGTTTTATTTGTGGCCTCAGCTTGTCCATTTGCATGTGGATGATATGGAGCAGATTTTCTATGTATGACCATGAATTCCTCTAGCAGATATTCAATGACTTCATTAAGAAAATGTGTTCCTCAATCACTGACAATTTCTATTGGTAATCCGTATCGTACAAAGACATTCTCATACAAAAATTGTGCACTGGTTCTTGCGTCTGCTTTTTGTCTTGCCTTGGCTTCCGCCCATTTTGTGAGATAGTCCGTAGCCACAATGATATATTGGGTATGGGTGCGATATGCAGGGGGTGAAATAGGCCTCACAAAATCAATGCCCCATTTTACAAATGCCCTTGCTCCCATCATTGGTCATAGTGGCATCTCATCTCTCTTTATCGGCACCTTGGTGCACTGACATGTGTCACAACGCTTTACAAACTCCTCAGCATCCATATGCAATGTAGGCCACCATATTCCTACGGTTAAGACAATTTTGCCATCTTATCGCCTGAAAATGGCCTCCACTTATTCCTCCATGTGCGTGTTCTAGAATCGGTAGGTATTCACTTTCACTTGCACAGATTCTAAGTTGATTGTCCTTTCCTCGCTTATAGAGTTGATTCCGAATTAAATTAAAATCGCCAACCTCTAGCTCTAGAGCCCTTTTTCGTGCTTTTGTTATGTTTTGAGGAAATGTCCTTGTTGTTAAGAAATCAATGATATATTGACTCCATGCAGGTGCAATGTTTACCTAAAACAATGTCGCGTGATCCTATCGTTTGGCACTACATATAGTACAATTGTTAACATAAGCATGTGTGTCAGCATACATAGTTGGCCAATAAACCCCCAATTGTTTCAGTCTTTGGTGTGTTTTCATTGTTGAACAATGAAATGCACAATCCTGGATGTGTGCTTCTTCAAGATAACACTCGAATTCCTCTAGATTTATACATAACCGTAGAATCTGGTCTGAGCCTAGATGATACAGTCATCCTGCAATCAATTGAAAGTTTTTTGTTTGTCGAATTGTTTGTTGTTTGGATCTGTCTTCCTTGTTATCAAATCTACCTCCAAAGGAAAGAAAGCTAATAATTTCCTGAGACCATTTGGGTATCATTTCAATATTGAAAAGATAAGCATCAGGTATGTCATCGTCTACTGCTTCAAGAGCTTCCCTGTTTTGCAGCTTGAAAGATGACCGCCCATAGATGACTTTTACCCTTTTTGACCACCACTGTGAAATCAAATTCTAGCAATATAATAAACCAGCGTACAATTCTCCCAGTATTGCATGGTTTATTTACTAGATACAAAAGAGCTTGATGATCTGTGAAGAACATAAATTTGTTTGTTAGCAAATAATGCCGAAATTTCTTTATAGCATAAATCATTCCTAACCCCTCTCTTTCAATGATTGTGTAGTTCTTTTCTGCACTATTTAACTGTCGGCTTGCATAACAAACTGGAAAATCCATTATTCCGTCTCCAGGTTGAGCCAGAATACTCTCGATTGCATATGCAGATGCATCAATGTGAACATGGAATATCCTTTCCCAATCTGGTGCTTTAAGTACAGGTGTTGATACAAGGTTTTCCTTGAGCTTTTGGAATGAAGTTTCACACTCCTCAGTCCAGTCAAAACTGAGTAATAAGTGATACAGAGGTTGTGCAATGACTGCATACATATATATGAATCTTCGATAATATCCGCAGTGTCCCATGAAGGATTGTACTTGTTTGGTATTAGTAGGCATGGGCAAGTCTACTATGACTCTGATTTTGTCTAGGTCAATGGTTATGCCATTTCTTGAGACAATATGTCCTAAGATGCGGCCTTGCCTAACCATAAAAATGCACTTTTTCGGGTTAAGACAGATTCGATATGTTCTGAATTTCTCAAATACCTTTTGTAAATGGTCAATATGTTCTTCTCGTAGAAGAGAGTGGACACAGAGATCATCCATATATATTTCTAAGAATATTTTCAGGTATTCTTTGAACGCATGAGTAATTAACCTTTGGAAGGTAGCTGGGGCATTGGTTAAGCCAAAAAGCATAAGTCTATACGCATATATTCCCCATTCTGTGGCAAACGTTGTTTTGTGTTGATCCTCTATTTCAATTGTCAGTTGGTTATACCCTGAAAACCCATCTAGAAAGGAATAAGCCCGTTTTCCAACCGCCCTCTCAAGTACATGTTCTGTGATCGGCAAGGGATAATTATCCCTTATTGTGGCTGCATTTACTTTTTTGAGGTTCACACACACACGCAGCTTTCCGTTCTTTTTGGGGACAACCACAATGGGTGACACCCAATCTGTATGCTCGATTTCATAGATGAATTCAGCATCCATCAGCTTGTCAATCTCCTCTTTGATTCGTTTAGCAAACGTGTCATTATATGTGTAAGGGCGCTGTTTGCTAGGTTTGGCATCTGATTTCAAAGGAATTGTATGTTGGCATATCGATGGATCAACTCCTTTGAGGTCTTTGTAGGACCATGCAAACACATCTTTATACTTCTTGAGAAGTTGTGTTAGCAGTTCTTCTTCTTCAGGCTCTAAATCAGTTGAGATATAGACTGGCTGAGGCTTTTCACCTGGCGCAGCAAGGTCTATCCGTTTTGCATTTTCCAGCCCATCGTAAGATTCTTGGTTTATTCTTTCCCTAACTGGTGGTGTCATTATGATTTTTTTGTCCTAGATGGTGAATTTTCGATAGTGGATGGTACATTCATGTTTCCTTTTTCTGACTCCTCCTTACCATCACTTTCCCCTTCAGTAGTCCATACCTCTCGTAACGACCGTTTTAGTTCTTGGTATTTCTTTTTACGCTCCATTTTGGTCCACTCTAGGTCTTTTGTTTTTTCCTGTTTTGATTGTTGAGATTTTTTTTATTCTATTTCTGTTTTAGTCTTCCGTACCTGTTTTTTTTCCTCTTGCGTCCTTTCCCTTCGCACTCTTGAGAATTTGCTTGATATCTGGTCCTTTACACAATCCTCTGCTTTGACAAGCATTAGATACTGAGTTTTATCTTTTATCCTGCGCATCAGGTTCTCTCTCATTTTGTTTTCTACTCGTTTTTTCCTATAGCATTCCTGGCGTTTAGGGTGCTGATTGGCAAAATCATAAAACTTGATATTCGCTGCTTTCTTCCCACGCTCGCTTGAGTTGTCTGAACACTCATTATCTGCATCGTTAATTACTTCCTGATGCTCAGAGGAGTTATAAAACTATTCTTGTTCTGGTGGTTCTACATTCTCATATTTTGCTGGTATAAGGCTTACCATGTAATAGGGTAGCACATCATAGCCATCCTTATCGCAAAATTTTGTCGTTGGGCTATCTGTAATGGTACAGACATCCAATGTTGCTAGTATGTGCTCCCATTCCAAAGGTTCTAAGGCATCTTCAGGAAAAGGTTCCGGAATATAATCACTCTCCTCAATAGCTCTTTCTAAGATGCATTTCTCTCTTTTAAAGCTCCCACAATGTGAATCTCCACACATCCATAGATCTTTTTTTGCCCTAACCATGCTGGGAGTTCGGACCCTGCCAATGTAGCTGAATCAAACTCTTCCACTGGTGTCTGGTTCACATCTTTGTAACTATGGTCTTTTAGGTGTATTTTGGTTGTAGTCTCGCCATGTCTGAGGTATATGTGTTCGTAACCCCAGTCCTGGACCATCTTTAATTGTCTCATGAATGGTCTTCCCAAGATGATCTTGTAATTTTTCTTTTTATTGAAATCGATATTGCAAATGTATGCTCATACTCGATTCCACACGAGGTGACAATTACTTTTTGTAAAAGTCCTAGAGGCTTTTCCATGAACCCATCTGCTAGTTGCAATTTCATTCTGGTAGCTCTCAAAGTCGGTTTTCCCCATTTTTTCCAGATTTCCTTGGTGGTGATAGCGACTCGTGCTCCACTGTCAAGAATAGCTTTGGAAACTACTCCTTGAAATTCTACTGGTAGTGTGGTATTTGCATCTTCTCCCTCGCAATATTCTCCAAACTTGTTTAAAGGTACTGGCCTAGTGTTTAATTGAGGCTTGTCCAATCCTTTGATCCCTTCTTGAAGCTTCGAGGTGGGGTCTTTTACTCCAAATTTTTCTAAGCATTTGCCTACGGTGGTCCACATGTTTGGCCGTAACCTCAGGAGTTTGGCTAATGTAATTGTGTCTACCACAGGGGTGGACAATAACTCAATCAACCCTTGTGAATCCATCACTCTGTTAGAATAAATTATTTGAGATGGGATTGCTCTCACCTCAGACTTGGCTTCATACTTCCCTAGGTACGAGGGTAGAGTTTTTAGCGAGTCTGGTTGGCTATGCACCAAACTAATTGATCCCTTGTCTCCCCCTTGTGAATGCATATCAAAGTTCATTTGTGATCTTGCCTCAAATTCTTCAATGGGAGGTAAGATCTCATTTTTCTCTTTTCTCGTGCTATTCCTTTGGTAGCTCACCCTGTTATCTTCGTTGGTATCACGGATTTGCTTCCACAGGTCATCTAGACCGTTACAATCCTTACCCATTTCTACCAATGTTTTAGGCTGGAAACCATCAATTGTCCCATCAGTTGTATTTGACACTATGATAGGTTCTCCCCTAGACTCAGAGGCAGTTGTGAGTCCCTCCTCCGTGTCTACTTGTTTCTCTAAAGTTGGTTTGATAAGGGTTGGAGCTAGTACCTCATGCCAACCTTCAGATTTACCAAGCGGGTTTTCTATCAAGGATTGGGCTGTTTCAATCATCTTTTGACACATTTCCAACCTCTGTTTTTCTATTTCGGCATATGGATAAGTCATCCATCTTTGCTCTTGGGTTTGGTTGTTTTTGAGTCTGGCTTTGTATGCTTTTAAAAGTGCATCTAACTACTCATTTACCTTTTCTGCCAACACTGATCCTCCTGATCCTGCACTTTTGGGTTCTTCTATTTCCTTGGGTGCTATGGTTGCCGTAGTGTGTGAGCTTAGACTAGTTAGATCCTCTAACCGCTCTAATCTATCCTTTGTGTGTTTTAACTCCTCGAATAGAGCCGTTTGCTCTCGTTCTCTCCTGGCTTTCATACGCGCCTTTCTAGCTTTCCAAGTGCTTCTCTGATTTTTCATTTCTGAACTTGGGGCATCGGTTTTTGGCTCTTCAATTATGGATTCATTTGTCATTCTTTGAGCTTGGGCTCGTGTCACTGTCTAAATAGGTATTACTATCTCATTTTCTGACCCTCCACTAGAAGGCACTGCTTCCAGCATGTTCAAGGTAGTTTTTGCTCCTTTGCTCGGGTTCTTAGGGCAATCAGGAATCAAATGAGTAATTCCACACTCTATGCAATATGCATTGACTCTAATGATTTCATCATGAGGACAGTCTCTTAGCCAATGGTCTCCACCACACTTGTAGCAGGGTCCCTTAGGCTGTTGAGGTGCTCCTTGAGCTCCTCTTTGTTGGTATGCATGTCTTTGCCCGCCCATGCCTCCGTTGGCTATGAACAACAATATTCATTCATCTAAGCTATATCTTCCTTCTCCTGTTGCTTGTGCAACTGTTGGTGGTCCTGCACTTCCCATCATGCTCCATGGTTCTGGCATTGGGGGTTCTTTCGGTGGATAATAGGCAAGATTTTCAACATATCCATCGGGATCTTTGTAATATGCATGCATAGGTACCAAATCCTTCTCCTCTGGTTCATTTACTGTTGGTGTGTATCTTATGCTGACTGGTCGTAATCCTGGTAGGGGTGGCTGCTTCAACACTGGTTGTGGTCTTTCTACACCTACAGGTCCTGGTAGGTTTCTTGCTTGATACCTAGGCATCGGTGGAAGTTGAGGAGTTGCTACCTGAGCCTGGGGAGCATAAGGCCTCTCTCTCACATATCCCTTGTTATAATAACATTCCTCCGTCACATGGTTTTTCCATTTTTGTTCAATAGAACACCACTTTGGCTGTTTAGCCTGAGGTTTGGTATACAGGTTAATCTTTTTTAGCAATTCCTCTACAAGATGCTCCTGGCTTACATCTATTTCTCCTTTGGGTGCTATCTTAGCGGACTTGCTTCCATTTTGTTGTGAGGATGAATCATCATCAAGATCCTTGAATTCACCCTCCTTGTAGACCGCACAATTGTCTACAAGGTAAAGAGCCTCCTTAGTTAACTCATTTAACGTCGTGCTTCTCTTCATATGTAAGTCCTTCTGGAGATCTGCATTCCTCAATCCTTGAATAAATATAAGCATAAGTCTGGACTTAGTCGGAAGTTCTTCCACAGGACAGAACTTAACATATCTTTTTAGTCATAGGGCTACCTTTCGCACAGATTTCCCTTCTTTCTGTTTGAATTTATGGATTTGTGAGACTGTATTATGATCTATTCCCCTTTGTGAGAATTCCTCAATAAAATCGTCAAGCACCTCCTCCATAGACTCAAAGTCTCTACACTCCATAGAGTCAAACCAAGTAGCAGCATCCTCCTCTAGTGTCAGTCCAAAACCTGCAAATTGGGTAGGGAACTCTAACACCTCTTCAGCTCTAATTACACGCACAAAGGCTTCTACATGATACCTAGGATCTTTGTTTCCCGTGTATTTCTTGTTTACCCATTTTTGCACCTGAGAAGGTCTAATTCTACGATGGTCTACAAATCTCATCATTGGTTCTCCTCGTCCCAATTGATATACCTCCTCTGGCCTTCGGTAGTGGGAGGGTTCCTCCCCCAGTGGTGCTCCTAAGCCATAATTTCTGACGGTTTTTGCAAGAGATGGTTCACTCTTCGAACTCGTTCTATGGGTTGTCTTCCAGACTCTATTGACCAATGAGTTTTTGACTTACTCTCACCTTGATACCGTGAATAGAGTGGTGGTTCTTGTAAATCCCTTAGCCCTCGTACGGCTGGATAACCATCTCGGTTTTGGTCTTATTCTAATGTTGCACTTTGTCGAAGCCATGCCTGCAATGATGGTTGAGTTGCTGGTTGGTTTTGGTAGTTGAACATCTGCTGTCGGTTAGAATGTGAGGTCGCGTCGTACTCTTCTGAAAATGAATTTGTAGATTTGCTAGGGGTGTAGGTGACCCTTGGCACTTCTTCGGGGGCATATGTTGATGTCTCTGGAACTGTTGCCTTTTCTACCTCCTCTGGGAGAATGCGTTTGTATTCTCGCCCGTACCTATCAACAAAAATGATATGCTTCCCCATAGCAATTTCATAAGAGAATAAGTAAAGAACCTTGTCTTTGCTTAATTCGTTTGGGTAGGGTTCTTTGCATCAAAAATAAGAGACTACTCCCTCGCTCTCATGCTTGTAAATTCCCACATTCTCACTATAGGTAGAGACCGTGGTTGTTTTCTTATCATACATAAAAAGAGCTCCAGGTCAATCAATGTTTGGAGGCGGTTCTTGAGTTTCTAAAACCATTTTTCCTTTGCCATGTTATCTCCAGATCTATTGTAATCCTCAGGGTTACTCACTATCAGATAATGGTTCCCCTTTTTGTCTCGGAATCTATCTCCATTATCATAGACTCGAATTATCTCCAGTCTCTGAGCAGGTCTTTCTTCAATACAAATACACTTGCATCCTCGATAGTCAGAATAAACTAGGGCTCCCCTAGAGTTTGTTCCTTCTAAGAAGATTATAGTGAACTTGGCATCGTTCAAAGGATTTTGGGAGGTGCTTCCTCCTAGCATTGGTCCTTCATCGTAGAAATGGATCTAGCCTTGCCTGAGTTACACTCTCCTCGGTGGACACTAAGCTACCTTGATCACCTGCCACCTTTTGATCTCTAGGAATGTGTCTTCCTGATCTTAGATTCATCAAACTTAGCAATGCAATTTATCACAAATCCAACCACTCACTTGGTAAAGGATTAGTTTCCACACAACTTCTTGCCTTGCCGTTGAATATACCTGTACACAAGCGTTTAATTTTGGCAATCGAATCAAAGCACTTAACCGCTAGAGGTGGCCTTAGTAATGATTGGTATAACTGGAGGGTTAACCTTAACCACTACTGTATTTTATACACTTCGGATGTTCTTGATTAGGTCAACTAATCTGGAACTGTACTTCCCTCGAATGTTGGTCAATTTACAGGGAAAGTCTTAATTCCATCTTTGCTCCTTCAAAAGGTCAAACAAGGTCCAAATTCACTTCTGTAAGAAGTTCTGGAACTCTTAAGTCAAGTGGAACATCACTCTATGTCCTAAGTCAGCTTTTCTCTTCACTAAGCCCTTGTAGACATCCTACGTGTAGGATGTCTATCTGCTCTATTTTGCCTGGATTTCGCACTATAGATTCCCCTTGATGTGCTGAGTCCACAGCTGTTTTTACTTTTTGATTTGGACTCCTATAAGTTGGTCAATTGATCAGAAATCTGTTCCAGAAGCTTGATGTTGGTCTGACTAGTCAAATCAACTCCAATTTGGACCAAAATTGACTAGGAGGCTTGCCTCAGGCTATACAACATCCTGCTATGCCCACAGTCAGTTTTTGGCTTCAATATCATGCATTAGACATTCTATGTGTAGCATGTCTAACTGCTCAAAATGGCTTCAAATTCAAACCACAGACTCCTCTTAAGGTGCTTATCACTTTGGTATGCTCAAAGCTGGGTTTGGAGTGTTAAATCACACAGAACACATCCTACACGTAGGATGTCTATATGGTATGTTTGACCCCAAACTTGAGCCACAGCTTCCCCTTGATGTCAGCAACCCAATGCTATGCTTAGATTTTAGTTTGGATTTCAAAAGACCCCAATTTTAGCTATCCTAGCCCTTTTCAGTCAAAGATGCTAAAGTCTGCTTAAAACCCAATTTTCTCACCCAATTCAGATGAAACCTTTCTCACGCACTCAATAATTCATGCAGATCATGCTCATGTAGCCATCCTATGGTTTTGGTCTTAAAATAATGCCTTGGCACAATTTGGGTAGGATGTCTGTCAATTTTCTTTCTATCTGGTCTTATCCTGTCAAGATATGTTCAAACTTCCACTTTCCAGGTGAAAATAGGGTAAAACCTACTTTCTAAACACACTGGTCAACTCAAAATTTTAAAATTTCCACCAGAACACCTTGTAGACATCCTACACGTAGGATGTCTCCTGGCTTAAAATTTAATTGTTTTCTGGCAGAAGTACTCCTTATGCTCTGCAGCTCTCTCAGAAACACTCACAAAAACTTTTGAACTTCACTTCAGCTTTTAAACACTCTTTTCCGTCTTTTACAACCTTGTGATGAGCCTAACAGAAAATATAACATGCATGAAGTGCTCCAGATCATAAATCATGATGTCTTACTTACCCTACTCCTACTCATCATGTGAGATGGTGATATTGGTGTCTTGGTTGCTTCATGACCTCTCCGGACTCTCAAGCTATCCTTTCACCGCCTCTACCACTCCAACTCCTACTCTCTACACCACAACTTAACTAATACCTAAAACTATCTAAGTCTACTTAAGTCGAAGGATCTAGGCCAGACACTCGCTCCCTAGACTCCCCCTAAGACCTAGAGAGTCCTCCACCCTCTGATCCTATCTAAATGTAAAACAAAACTCTGGAAAGCCAGAGAATCCCTATCCTTAAGGATTAGTCTCGGTCACCTACCTAGGGTTTTCGTCCCCGGCAGCGGCACCAATGTTGGCGGATATGCCGCGACGGACATCAGCATAGCGACAACTCACCTAACAAGATTTGTCAGCTAAGGATGAAACTTGACCCACAGGCGCGTGGAAGCAAGCATAGGGTGTCAACCTACACTCGACCGACTCTCGACTACTTCCTATAGAGGTCTCTACCCAATATCTAAGCTAAAGCCTTCAGGAGTGCATAAGAGGAGATTTCCCACAACGCTTTCAAGAGCCAAATACCCATCAAACGTTCTCAAAATGCCACAAAACTTGAAGGAGACCCTATTAACACCAATAGGTCGCTCTCCCTAAGGTTCATGAACCAAAATTTCAACCCTAAATACCTGGTGCAAAATCACGTAGGATGTCTGGTCGAAATTTATAGGTCGTCGTTTTCAAAAACTAAAGTGCCTAATGTGTAGCTCTACTCAATGCGAACGTGTGGATATGCTGAAATGCAAAAACAAACAACGTATGCTCACTGAATCACCAGATGTAGCTCGTGGGTCGAGTTCGTGAAGCCAGACCGTACACCCATAATGTAGGTATTGGTGCGTAGCTCTCATCAGGGGCAACACGCTGCACTTCTCCGCACTCGATTCCGACCACCGGTACGCACATAGCGTCAAGATAAAACTCTCACTCTCTCTCATACACAGAGTACGCTCACTCACACAGACAAAACTTTTTTTAAGTGACAAAGATTTTTTTCATTAAGGTCAAAAGTGGTATAAATACCTTACAATCTCAAACCCTAATGTTCCAATTTAACCATCTACTCAATCTAAATGTCAAAAGTGGGATACAATCTGGAAGCTTCTGCAAGCCCCACTATTTACAAAGGTAAAATGACGATTTTTCTCAATTAAAGAATAATTACAAAAAATAATATCCTGCCGAGCAATCATTCTCCGTTGGGTGTGTCCAGCTGCTAACAAAGACAGTGCTGCTACACACATAATTTTTAGGGCAACACCTTCACTTACACACAGTCTTTCACACTCCTTTTTGAGCTTCCACAAGAGAATACATCACTCTTAGCTTAGCTCATAAGCTCCCATTTAAATCTCACAAAGCTTTTGAGATTTCTTGATCTCTCCACCACTTCCAAGCTCAAGTTGCCATAGCTGAGCTCGGTTGCTTCCTTCTTGCCACTAGGAAGCCATCGTGCACACATCGCCAAAGCTCTGATACCAGTTGAAGAGTGCGATGGGTGCGTGTGCGGTGTGGTGTTCATATGGGAAGGAGAGAAGGAGAGAGTACACAGTGTGCGGGTGGAGCAAGACTCTACTATGAGGTGCCCTTACTCTTTGTATATGTACACAAGAATAAAGTATCAGTGGGCGAGCGCCCATAGCTTGGGTGATTGGGCAAGGCATAGACGCCTATACCCCAACAAGGTCCTAGGTTTAAGGACTTTTAACACTAACTTTTGGAGGTCTTTAATGAAACTAACCCTAAGGTCTTTGTTAGTGGGTCGCCACGACATACGTCTGCAACATAGCTTTTTGGTACTAACATAATGTCAATATGCAAGGAAGCAATTTGGGATGGGGCACGAAGACTTAATGAGAGTGTCAATTGATAGGAGATGGGCTATGGGGGATGCCGACTGAGAGGGGCCATGGCAAGATGTAGGTGCAGCAGAACGAGAGCAAGAGAGGGGGGAGAGAGAGAGAAAGAGAGTTCGACACAGCAGTAAAAACAAAACTATACGCTATATCAAAAAACAATTATTGATTAAAAGAAAGGCTACATATATAGAAGGATACTTTCCATGCATAACTCAATCTTTAATTGAGGCTGCCATGCATGCGATAGAGTGTGTACCCACAAGGCTTTAGACACTACTGAACCCGGGCTTGCATACCCCCCCCCCCCCCCCCCCCCCCCCCCCCCAAGCCCAGACTACTGACAATGGACTTGAGATAGACAGACCATGGCAGAGTCCAATCACCTGAAACCATGAGTAGAAGTCCCCCCCTTGACTATAGCATAAATGTGTGTGTGCTTCCCTCAAACAAGCATCAGTGTGAGACATACCAAAACTCGACCAAACAAGAGAAGGGAGGTCTTATCATTTTTTTTATTTTTTATTTTTTTATGGCAGTGTCTATAACCCGTCCAAGATTGTCAAGACAACTAACTGTAGAAAAAATTGACATAGAACTAGGACAATATAGGTGATGATGCTGATAATTGGTTTTGAAACCAAACATGCCGATGTAGAATCGTCTCAAAGCAAATCCGTCTTCGTTGTTGTGAGCGTCGATGTCTTGTAAGTCTTGATCAATAAATGTTTGCATACATACCAAGATGTGTAGGCATAATACCGACAGAGCCTCAATAAGCTGAGTGTATTCAAGCCAGTAATCTTATAGCTTCCCAATGCGGTAATATCTTGGTGGATATACATCATAAACTTGCCCAAAATCTCTCAAAAAAAACCCTTAAACCTTCAAGTGTGCTCCCTTTGGAGAAATTGTGCACTAAAACCACATTGTGTGCTCCAAATCAAACCACACGGAGGACTCCTCCCTAGTATTTTGAGAGGCTAAACAAAGTTGCAGTATTATTATACCAACTAATGCAACCACTGGTGGTAACCTTTTGAAAAGTATGCTTCACAACTGCCCTTTGGAGGCGATTAGAAGCTCTACCTACCTGCGCTCCCCTCTGCACCAGCTGCGTTTTGATATGCTGCCTTCAACCTTTGTACACAGCGCCAAGCAGCCTCTATCGACTTTGCATGTGTCTTCTGCAGTGTTTTGAAATGCCTTGCCTTGCCTTTCCAGCACCTGAAGCTCCTCGCCTTTGTCTTGCTACAATCACCAATCAACAGCGCTTTGCTCCTGTAGCCGATTTTCTCCAGTGTTTTGCGCAGAGGCTTCTTCACCTACCTACCTGGGCTCTGATACCATATGATAGGAGATGGGCTATGGGGGATGCCGCCTGAGGAGGCCATGGCAAGATGTAGGTGCAGCAAAACGAGAGCGAGAGAGGACACACACAGAGAGAGAGAGAGAGAGAGAGAGAGAGAGAGAGAGTTTGACACAGCAATAAAAAAAAACTATATGCTATATCACTTGTTTTTAATTGATTTTTAAAAAAAAGACTACATATATAGAAGGATACGTTCCATGCATCAATCTCACCAAAGTGAACTCAGAGGGCTATTCATACTACGACAAAAGCAACTCAACCACTTCCTAGTTTGAAAATCATCTATGTCTGATCTCACCACTCTAGGCTATCACACCTTTTTGGCATCCAAATGAATTTGGAATGCAACAAAACTGAAGGAGAGGTATTACAATACCTAGGGGTACACTCCTACCAAGTGTTGCAGTCATCTGAGAAGGTACATAAATCACGATCCATCACAAAAAATGTGAAAAAAACTGAAACAGAACTATAGGAAAAGGTCCCCCATAAGCATAGAAACACTTATCCAAGGTCAAAACATCAAAAAACAACCAATTATGACCTCAAATAACTACATTTAGCTCACAATCAAGACTTCACGAACCACAGCAGAATGAGTCAAGAATGATTACACTTAATTTGTAGAGCAAGAGACAATGAACACAATGTGCTACTTGGATATAAATTCTGATTACCAGACAAGGAGAAAAGTGGATTACAAATTGTAGCAGCAAGAGGCTCTCACAGTGAACGTCCAATCCTTCATTAGCTAATGATAATGTGTTTTTTAAAAACCAAGGGTTTTGACTTAAGAGTTAAGGGGACTTTCCCGCGGCCATTTGGCCACTTACAAGGGGTGTAGACTCAAAGAGGCTATGAGGGCATGACAAAACGTATTACAATTATGCCATTAGCTGAATTATATCGCTGGTTGCAAAAAAATGAGCGAGTAAACAGGGTTTGGTGTACATCCTCCTTTTACGTGCCAGTTCACTATGTCCACTAAACATTCCCCCCTTCCTATTCATTGCATGTCCTCGTGCAATCTCTCTTTGAGTGTCTTTCAGTAGTTGATCGGTCTTTTCTCTAGCGTTGCAATGAGGTGCCTAATTTTTTGCACCCTTGCCTTGATCTCTAGTTTTGTTGCCAACTCTCTAAAAGGATTATTGCCGAGAGTGCTTTGATATGCTATATGTCGGGTTGGCAGATCTTTGGTCATGGGATTAAATATTGAGGAGTCTACCTTGAAGAATCCGGTCATGAATGCCTCCTCAAAAGCCTACATGTAGTGGGAAGGTAGGAACATGACTCTTGCATAGAATCCCATGATGACATTTTTGCTTGGGATTTTTGTCTCCATATTCCAGCAGAGCCCTCTTGTGCCTTTGACAAAAATCTGACAAGGATGCTCTGCTGCCTCTATATCATTGAATGTCGTTATGCAGGTGATTAGCATCTTGGCAATTTTTACAAGCATTTGGCATGCGAGATCTGGGATCTCCTTCATCATGTAGATGACCCCTCTAAGCGTCTGAACCATATACTTCTTTGACGGGGGGTTGTTATTGATTGGCTTTGTTATAATCGGGTAGTTCAATATTGCCTGTCTTTTGCTTTGCCAAGAGTAAAAGCTGTCCCAAGATCGTCGTCTGTTGATGAGACAGTAAGTTGGGTCGATCCTGAGATGTTGTGGAGCATTCCTATAATAGGTTTCATATGTGGGTCGCTGCTCAAACCATTTCTTGTGCGAGAGGGGTTGATTGTCAATGATAATCTGAATTTGTATAAGTTGTGACAGGAACATCTCTGTAATCCCCTCTGTTGTTTGGCTCTAGGGCAGGTAGCATTCTTTGTTTCCAAAATGTGGCCTCTTGCTGCATCAGTGGCAGGCGGATCATCTCATGCCCAAGGTTTTTTACCACTTCATTTGGAGTGATCATGAGCAGGGCAACACATTCTAACACTTTCAGTTCATATTACAGATACTTTTTGTGTGAGGGGTCTTTGACTTCCGAGATCCAATGCTGAATTTGTTCCTTGGCCGACTCTGAGATGGATGTCGTGGCTAAATATTCAAATTCCATTGTTACTTTCTCTGTGCTTGTACCTGGCACATCTGTTTGGTGACCTTCAAAAGTGGAATGCTCAAATTCTCCTATTTTCTCAAATTCCAATGGGGTTGTTTGTTCAGGCTTCGCTTGTGCTGCCCGCAGAGCCTCCAAATCTCCCATGGCCTCTGCCAATTTCTTTCTCAATTCTTCAATCTCCTTGTCTTTGGCTTTTTGTAGTTCCCTATGCCCTGCAGTATGATTTGTCTGTCATATTTTTCTTGAGCAAGGGCCTCCTTTAGGTCTTGGACCTCTTTATTTAGCAAGGTTGATCTAGCTGGTAAGCTTGAGGAGCTTGGCGTATCTTGTAGGGTTAAAAGTTGGGTCAGAGCTTGTTGACCACCACGTAAGACTCTTGCAGTTTTTCACTCTGCTCTCTTTCTCTGGTTAGCTCCTCCTCTAGTCGTGTTGCTGCTCGACTAGCAAAGTAGAGTTGGCCTCATTGAATTGTTGGACTTCTTTGTAGGCCACATTTTCTTGTTCTCTTTGCAACTCTGCTTGGAGTTGTAGCTGAACTTTTTGTAGCTCCTCTATTTTGTCTTGTAGCTACAAAGTGTTTTCAGCTGCTTTAGATACCTCCTTCTTGGTATCTTCCAGCTCTAGCTCGCGCAAGTTGTAGAGAGCTCTTTGGCATTGGAATTGGAGCTTGATCTGTTCTTAGTAGGCATCAATGTTGAATGACTTGATCATTTTTTCTCCTTCCTCTACTATAGCTTGCGAACGAGGCAATCGTGGTTTTTGTTGGCTTTTTTGCCCATGTTCTGAGGTTCCAGTCTCTTATGTCGTTCTTTCCTTGGTTTTTAGTACTTCAATAGCAACTGGTACCGTAGTAGTGTCTGGCACTGTTGTCTCTTTTTCTTGATCTGCCTTCTCGTGTGACAGCACCTTTTCTGTCCCTTGTTTTGGAAGGTCCACAGTTTCTTCTCTTTTTTCTGTTCCAGCTTCTGAAGGTACCCCTTTGTCTTTAGGAGATTCAAAGTCATAACCTTGTTGGTCTAGTGTGTCCGGCTCTCCCTTTTCTTCTTGGTTATCATCTTCTTCCTTGGACTTTGTAGATTCATCGGATGACTCGAGATCATCAATGCATGGCTGCTTTAGCTCTCCTCTTTCTCTTTGTTCCATCTTTCATTTGAGCTCATTCTGAATCTATTGTTGCATGTCGCTGGCAATGTTCAGAGCCTCCTCCATTTCCTCTCTTTTGCATTGTTTGATTTGTTCTAGAGTTGTTGATTGCCTGCGTAGCAAAGGAACGTCTTCTTCTTCCTCTTCCTCTTCCTCTTTTTAATCGTCCACTTTTGTTCCCTTGCTTCTTTTCTCTTCGTGCTTTTGTTGTCATATTTCTTTCTCTTAGTGCTTGTGCTTCTTCCATTGTTCTTCTGGCTTGGGTAATTGGGATGGCCTCTGCCGGCTGGGCTGTCCTCTTTTTTAATCGAGTATATCTCATGGAGAATTCATTCCCATGCTCCTCATTTTAAGACTAGTATTTTGAAGTGGTATCTCTTTCTTTAGAACCGCTTCCTCGATGTTCAGTGCATTTGACTCTGTCTTTTTATTGTTAGTGTCCGTTCTTGTTGCACTCTGCCTTGTTTGTTTAACCTCTGGTTTTGGTCTTGTGGATGGTCCTGCTACTGGTTTTACTCCTCTTTTGGATTTGTGGATCAGATCTATCTGTGCTTCTGCAAGTGGTAGATCAGCAATCATTCCCAATGCTTGGTAGGCAATTCGAGTCAGCACTGGTCCTGCGTTCATGTAGGTCTTGCTCTTTTGGCTTCCCTTAAGATTTTCTTCTACTATGTTGTCAAGGAGGTAATTGCCAAAATTGCAGTAGCTGACCACTCTTCTTTTGGCTAAGCCCATTTCCATTACCACTACCATGTGAATAGTGGTTCAGGGTATCTTGGTGGCTTCTGTACTTTCAAATGTTTTGATATGAGGTGCAATGGCAATTCGGTTTCTGAGTAGATTAAATCTTGGTATGTCAACTTATGTCCTCTTTTCTTCAGGAAAACTTTGTTATTATCTATTGCTTTTGTTTTTTGCAATAGATTTTGTGTCCTTTGCTACAGATGGAGAGCTTCATTGTTTATCTCAGCGATGATCTTCACTTTGACTATCGCTCCATCCTTGTTTATCAGAGTGGCTTCCCCATTGTAGTGTTATAGAGCTTATGAGTTCATGAGCCCTTCTGAAATTCATCCCCCTTGGCGTTAATCGTAGAAAGATTTCCAGCTATAGGCACCTGGCCCCTGCTTGCACTTCTGATTTTTGGTGTAGTGTCCACAATTCCCTTGGAAAGATGGTGGTTTTGACTATCTCTCCGTCTACTGCCTGAAATCTTCCAATGAATATATTGGCTGGTATTGCTTTGAGCACCTGTTCTGTGACATGGGCCTTCTCTTTGAAGATATATCTGTGATCTCATATGATGGTGCTCTCCACTCCCTTCGTGCTTTCCTTTGAGGCATCCTGCGCTCAGTTTTAGATTGGAAATAGGATTTAAGAATTGATCAAGACCATCAAAAAGTTGATGACAATACAAACTTGACCATAAAATGAAAAATGAGCATAACTTTGTCAAAAGTATCCCAAATTTGACCAAATTTCACCAGTGCATCTAGGATTTCTATAAGCACAAGGGCATAAGATACCAGATGAATTCTTGCTAAAAGGTCCATAGATTGCAATTTATGTTGGGAAGCATCTGGAAATTTCAACTAGTGGGTTTTGTTCCTAGCCACAAAGGGATGCTACTGTGCAAACTTCTTTGGTTTTGGTGGTTTAGGAACATGGATCGCGATCCATGTTTGGTAGCATCTTGAAAATCTGATGATACCAGCTGATAGGGCTCATCAAGATTGTGCTCTAGTCCAAAAAAAATGGAATTTGGATCATTGGTTTGGTACTTGGGTCAATTTTTGGAAATCATCCACAAACTTAGAGAAATTTGGCATTTTGATGTGGATTTTGGAATCCAAATGGCGTGAAACTTCATGGCTAGGATTTGGTGAATATACTAGGTCAGATGGTATGAATTTTTCTCTGGTTGGGGAAAAAGGTACATGGATCACGATCCATGTTGGGAAGGATTTTTATATAGCCTTTTGCACACATGTTTCTATAGGTCTTCCTAGCACACTGGTGAATTATTTTCAAATTTGGATATGTTTGTCCTGTGTTTACTCAATTTCCCAGTTTATGAACATGTTTTGTCCGTCTTGACCATATTGGTTTTTTGAGACCACTTTTGGGCACTTTCTTTGACTGACATCTATTGTTGCCTTGATTCTAGATGATTTGTGTCTAAAACGTGCTGCCTTGCCTAGCTTCCCACCAATTTTTATCAGTATCTGAATCTATCTAAAATGTGAAACTAGTCCCAACAATCTGCTCAATATTGCAAGTACTCTTGTGCTTTGCTTTGACCCTAATTACACTTTCAAGTTACATGTCTTTGATGATTGTCTTCCACTTTCTTCCAGACTTCCTTCTATTTCAGCTGGTTTTGGAATAGAGTCCTAAAAGGTTCCATTTGCTGCTCTGACCTGTGGGATAGCTTCATACTCTTCTTCTATCCCTAACCCATGCGTTTTTTGTTGGAAACATACCATCTTTCCCTTGATTACTACCAAAAGACCATTTGCAAAGCGAAAGTGACAAACCATGAGGATTTGATGATTTTAAAAGCCCTTTTTGTGACTATTTGTGTATGGTTAGTCATAATTTTGCATCCCCTAGCTAGTGAAACACTCCTATTGTGATTTTAGCAAAAAGGTACATGGATCGCGATCCATGTTTGGAAGCATTTTGCAATTCCAGCTAGAGGAATTTGTTCCTAGGTATATGTGGATGCTCTGGTGCAATTTTTTCTAATTTTAGGGTTTGGGGAACATGGATCGCGATCCATGTTCCACCACCTTTTGCAACTATTTTTGCACTATTTCATTCTGCCAGTTACCAGGGATTTGCTGATGAAAAGTTTTTGGTTTTTGGGTGAGTTTTGAAGTCTCCCATTGGCCTTGACGGTTTGTAGATTTTGTGACTTTGATCTGCTTTGATCTATTCTTTTGGTGTTGTTCATGCAGTATGGGGAATACACAAATGTTCTTGTAGGGTTAATGATCATACGTGTTGAATCCAATGTAGTAAAAGCTGTGTGGTCCGAACAGAAGTAATTGTAGAAAATGCACTCTATGTTGGATAGTGGCCTCCTGAAGTTGTGAATTTACCTTGTTTTGTGATTGAGGGCTTTGTTTTGATCGCCACACTGAAATTTCTTGGATGTGGTCTTCATTGGCGAGGCATCCGGTGAGCTACTCTGTTTTGGTTTCCATACCCACTTGATCTGTTTTGCTTGTCGATGTTGAGATTGGATTGGCCTAGGTTGCTTAACCAAAACCTTGGTCGGTTTGGTGAGGTCTGGTTTCATTCATGCATTGTGGGTGGGCTAGCATTGCCTTGTCGCTTGGGTATCCATAATTTCTTCAGATTGGTTTGCATAATGGAATTTTTTACCCATATTTTTTTGACCTCTGTTGGAGCACCTCGCTGGATTGCATCAGGTGTTAATTTAAGAGGTTCCCATACAAAGGGTGTGGCGAAAGATTGGTCATCGTGCCTGAGATGTAAAGTATTATTATTCCAGTTAGGATTGGCTTAATAAGTGTGCATCCATGGCACTCCCATAATAACTGCTTCATTAAGATCCGTATCCTTGACTACATGAAATTGATGAGGATAAATTGTGCCATTAACCGTTATTGGTAAACTTACATGTCCCAGACTATTCATTGTGACTTTGTTGACCACTTTGAACCCCATAGTATTTGGCATTAGAGGTTCCTCTGTTAATTTCCTAAAAGTGGAGTAGTTGACAACATTTGCTCTTGCTCCAATGTTTACT